>NC_133458.1:17778926-18078926 GCF_048565385.1 Saimiri boliviensis
TCTGCTTCCTAGCCTGTCAGAATGGCTACCCTGCAGGCTGCAACCCTTTATGAGAAATAAAACTCTCCTTTCCAAATTTATGAACCTCACCCCTCTTCCGTTGACAGATTCGTCTCCCAGAGCTCAGTTCTGTGTCCCGGCCCATGAGAATGCCAAGTCAATGGAATCACAGGCAGCTCCTTGGTTCTAGAGTCACAGGTCGCCTAGGCTGCATTTTGCAATGGAAAAATAACTCGATCTTCCCAGTTCAGCAGGAGCATTGCCACAAAACATTTTAAAGGACTCTTGCTCCTTCTAGAACAAGTAAGCGTTGAAGCCACAACCCTGTAGTCCGTTTCTGTCTCTGTCTGCCAATTAGTAAACTGGGCCTCCCCGATAATTGTGATCTCAAGGTAATGGCTTGTTTAAGTAATTGATGATGTTATCCTCACTGGGGGATCTTAGCACATCAAAAGATGTTGAGAAAGCCAAAATTCACCTACAGTCTGAATTAATCACTTTGTCAAGCACAACAAAGGCTCTCTGCTTTGCTAATAATCCCAGATGAGGTAGCAACCCTCAGTTAAATAAGGAAACTGTGGTGCCTTTAATTAATGTTTCAAAGAGCTCAGCCTTGCTTTTTTCCATGCTTTATTTTTATGAAAATGGAGGGGAGTGAAGGCAGACAAGTATTTTCTAAACTTCTCAAGTTCAGGAAGAGTGAGACCTGGCTTCAGTAGAGTTCACAGAAAAGGATCTAGGGGCTCTGGTTGACCACAAGGTCAGTGTGTCGTTGCCTGGGTCAGAGGAAGTTAGTCCCAGTGTATGGCTCCAAATGCTACATTGTGGTCTTAGTACTTCCCCGTGCTCCGGATATGGCTTCTGGGATGCTAAACCCTCCCACTTCCTCCTAGCACTGCTGAACAGCCTTTCTAGACTGTAGCTCAGAAGCCAGCTGCCTTCTAGCCTGATCTCTGGCTGACATTCTCATCCCACATTGTCTTTCATGAGGCCCACTCCCCTGGGCAGCTCAAGCCTCCCCAGCCTCCTGACACCCTCCACTCTGCTTTACCTTCACCTCATCCCTCTCTCTACTTCCCAAAGCCCCAGGCCATCTCACGCCTGGCATCCAGTCACATTGCAGGCTTCAACACAAGACCAACGGGCCAAGTTGAATTGAATATGTATATTTGGCCTCTCTGCTCCGCATAAAACACACAGAGACCCAGGTCCTGTGTGTTTAGAATAGGAGTTTGAACACATTGCTGTGTTGGTCTGATCTCAGCTACACAGTCATCTTTCAAAGGACTTTGATACCTGCCTTAATTTGTTTTCTGTTGCTTATCACACAGTACCTGAACCTAGATAATTTATAAAGAAACAGAATTTATTTCTTATAGTTATGGAAGCTGAGAAGTCCAAGGCTGAGGGGTTGCATCTGGTGAGGGCCTTCTTGCTGGTGGGGACTCTGTGCAGAGTGCATTAATGACAGCTCTGCACTCATGACTCGGTCACCTCTTACAGGACTCACGTCTCAGCACTGCCACATTGGGGATTGCATTTCAACTCAAGTTTAGGAGGAGACAAACATTCCTACAATAGTAACACCCCTAAGGCCACCTGAAAGCCAATAAGCAGGATGGGAAGGTATGAAAGCCACTTAATTCAGTTCAGAGATACAGGGTGGACATCATACAAAAATGAATAAGATACATCCTGGCCTCCAGAGAGCTTATCCTACAAAAAACGCAGAACTAGAGGGTTACCTTGGACTTGCGGAAGCTGAAATAACTGCCTTTCACATGCTTCTTATCTTGTCTAATAAACTCATATGGCTTCTAAATTGATCTCCATCTTTGAAAACTCATGCTATCTTTGACTCTTTCCTTTAATCCTCATCTGCAGTCAATCACCAATTGCAGTCCTGTCAATTCTGCCTTCAAAACATCTCTTGAGTGAGTTCTTCATTCTTACTCCTAACTGACACTGCCCTATTTTAGGTCATCATTGTCTCTCCCTTGGGCATAGAGTTTTCGGTGGGGTCTGGAACTGCCTCTCAGCCTCTAGTTTCTCCTGTCATCCTCCAATCTGCCCTCCACACCAAGGCCAGAAGAATCTTGCTGATATGCAAATCTGACCAGCCTGCAGCCCTGCTCAGAATTCTTCCTCGGGTCCCTGTCACTTTTAGTTCAAGCACTGACCTCCTTTATTTGGCACCTAGGGTCTTTGGTGATCTGGCCCCAGCCTGACTGCTAGCCTCACTATAAGTCATCTCTGTCCCTAATTTAGACTTGGGCAATCTTGTGTGACTCACACATTCCTAGTTATGCCACATCGTTTCACCCTTCTGGGCTTTTTCCCAGGCCCTTCTCTAGGGCCAAGACCAAGGTGAGGCAAGAACATATCTAGGGCACAAAATTTAAGGAGTCCCTCACTCTTAGGGCTGTACAAGGGCCAGGCCTGCTCTTGTGCAACCCTGAGAGTGAGGACCTCCTTAAATTTTGTGCCTAGGTGCCTGCCTCCTTCCCTCACCCTTGTCCCAGCCCACTCTCTTCTCTGCTGGTGCATCCACTCTTTCTCCACTTGGCAAGGCCAGATTGCTCTTCAGCTTTCTGCTCAAGGGCTGCCTCCTCCAAGAGCCCACCCAGACTGTCCCGGGCACATGGAGACGTTTTCCTTGGCCACTCGAAGAGTTCCACTGAATCCCAGCTGGGGATGATTGCCAATGAAAAGCAGGAGAACACAGTGTATTGTTTGTAGGAATCTAATCCTGCCTACGTTCATTATTTACTGTACCTGATTCTGTTTCCATCATGTGGGCTTAGTCATCTGCAGTTAATCCTTTGTTTTTATGAAGTCCTTAAAGAACTCTTGAGAATTGTTGTAAAAGAGGGACATCTGCCTTGGGTGAACCCCAACAGATAAATGAGAGCCCAGAGGGGTCAGCCGGGGCTGCTTCTGACTCGGGGTCCTGTGTAATAGAAGGAAACAGTTACAGGATGTTTCCTGTGAGCTGGAGCCCTGCTAAGTACTTCCCACACATGAGCTCATTTACTCCTCCGCACGTTCTTTGTGGAACACGCTGTTATTATCATCTCCATTTTGCAGATGGGAAAACTGAGGCTCAGAGAGATTAAGTGACTGGCCCAAGGTCACACAGTGAGAATGTAGCACAGCCGAGATTCGAACCCAGGCTGTCTGGCTCTGGAGTCCATGCTCCTCACTGCCAGGCTCTACTGTTTCTCATTTTGCATTTGCAGAGCAGCCGATTGCCCAGAATCCAACCTGTCTGTAAGACAGGAGATGCGAAAAGCTCCTCTTTGTTCAAGTCGGTGGGGGAAGGGCTCTGAGGCCCCTGTGAAAAGGCAGATGCCATTTTCCAGGACTCTATCCCCAGGGTTCAAATCAGTTGATTAGATTAGCCACTAAGTCAACAGGGCTTCAAGACTCAAAATAAGGACAGATTAACGTTAAGTGGACACCTGGCCTATGCAGAGCAGATAGGTTGCTTCTTCGCTCAACTGAGTGTGTGTGTGTGTGTGTGTGTGTGTGTGTATTGGAGTAGCCAAGGTTGGTACACAGGGGCATTGAGCACTGGTAGTGGGTACTCAGAATAATTCTAGGTTCTTTTGTATCCAGCCAAGTAGGCATTTAAAAAATGTTTGCCAATTGTATAAGAAGTTACGTCTTCGTAAACCCAGCCAGTATTTCCACCTTTCTATTGCACTGGTACCTGCCCAAAAGGCCTGGGAAACCCAACTCCACCTCTCGGCTTGGCAGGCAGCTTAAAGAACTTGGGCAACTCAAAGTAGCAGAAGAATATGTGAGTGTTTCAAAAAATGTTTATAATCCCTTTGCCCCATGTTTGTTACTGTAATCCCCCAGATCTTTGTCTTGACCCAATTCTTAGCAAGTTTCGCCACTGGCCCTTGATCGTCTCTTAGCTACAATGATCAGTCGTGGGTCTAGCTGAAAATTGTACATAATAAGGTCAAGAGGCAACAGCTCCAGTCCAAGAGCACTGAGTCTCAGCTCCCCTTGTTCATCAGTGTGCTTGGTTCTGGCTTTCACCCCTCTGGGTTCTGGACCAGAGCCACAGGTGGACACCCGCAGAACCTGCCTGACCTTCCGAGTGGCCCGTTCTTCTGGGTTTGGCCTCTTGCCTGCTCGCTGCAGCTTACAATCCCTTCCATTATTAGAGTCCCTGGTCCTGGCCCCAACCCCAGCTGTTCCTATCTCAGCACCTCTATTAGTTCTCTACTGCTGTGTTACAAAATGCCCCCAAATCTAAGTGACTGAAGACAACAAACGTTCGTTATCTGACAGATTCGAAGGGTCAGGAGTCTGTGAGCAGATCGGGTAAATGGTTTGGTCTATGCTCGCTTATGGAACTGTGAGCTGGCTTTGCCATACGAGCCTCTCTCTATAGCAGTGCTCAACACGGCAGCTGACTTCCCTAAAGTAAGCAATCCGACGGAGAGAGCAAGCCCAAGATGGAAACCCCAGTCTCCAGTAATCTAATCTCGGAAGTGATATACTGTCGCCTCTGCTGTATCCATTGGCCATGCTAACTGACCCTGGTGCAGTGAGGGAGGGAGCTATGCAAGACTGTGAATTCCAGGGCAGGAATCCGGAGGGCCGTCTTGGAGGCCATCTACCACATCACCTGTGCCCCAGTGTGAACAAATGTGATGAAATAACATCCTTTTCCCAAAGTTTCACCTGGGGTGTATCAAGCTGGTTACTAAGCCTCATAACATCTGTAAGCTATTCCCTCCTTTGATTAGATATTAAAACAATGTAGTTGTTCCGTTCTTTATTCCATAAAAATATATTGAGTGCCTACTCCGTGTCAGGCACTAGCCCCGATGTCATTGTACGTCACTGAGAGAGTACATAGGATCTGCTATGCTTTTACTGGAAAAGAAAAATCAGGGAAACTTCACACTGGGGTGGCTAAAAGTGGATTTAAAGACTTTAGAAAACTGTATGCTTAATAACAGCTAACATTTATTATTGAGCACTTGCTATAGGCCAGGCATTGTACTGACCCACAGAATAAAATTATAATCATGATTTATAAACATCATGCCCTGTAATCTCTACCAACATTCTTGTTGCGTCCATTATACAGATGAGGAAACTCAGACTTAGAGCCGAGCCACAGGAACTGGTCTCTTGATCTGTCTGAATGAAGAACAGACCTCTGGCTTGTCTGTTAAGTGAAGATGATTGCTGCTAAGAAATAATCAAAGGCCAGTGGCTAAACTTGCTGAGAGTTAGGTCAAGACAAAGATCTGGGGATTACAGTGTCAAACATGATGCAATGGGATGCTTTGGCTCAGTAAGGCCAATGGGGCAGGAGACGGACGAGTTTCCCAGGGCTTCTCTAACAAATTGCCACAAACCGCGTGGCTTAAAACATCAGAAGTGATCCTCTCATTATCCTGGAGGCTAGAAGTCTGAAATCAAGGCAGCAGCAGGGCCATGGTCCCTCTGAAGACATGAAGGGAGGTTCCTTCCTTGCCTCTATCCCAGCTCCTGGTAATTGCTGGTAATGCGTGGTCTTCTTTGGTTTGTAGATGTATCACTCTGATCTCTGCCTTGCTGATCACACAGTGTTCTTGCCTGTGTGACTACATCTACATATCATCATCCCTCTGTCCATTTCAGTGTCCACATTTCACTCTTCTTATAAGGACACCAGTCACTGGATTAGGGACCACTCTCATCCAGTAGGACCTCATCTTAACTTGATTCCCTCTGTAAAGATCCTATTTCCAAATCAGGTCACATTCCAAGGTTCTAATGGACATGAATTTTGGGGGGGACACCACTCAACCCAGTGCAAAGACCATCAGAACCGGCAGAAGCCCCTGGAAAAGGCCCAAAGAATACCCCACGTGTGGGTGTGGATGGGGTCTTCCTAGGGTTACAGAGAATGTGAGATGGAGAGGAACAGACCTTGTTGAAAGAAGACACTAATTCAAAAACATCTTTTTTCATGTTGCACTTTGTTTTTCTGTTTTGTTTCTGCTACTTACTGATTACACTAACCAGGCCATATTTTAGTTGTTTTATTCGGCACATCTTTTTTATAGGAAAAAAGAAAATGGAATTTTGTGGCTGATTCTGGATTGTAAGAGTACCTCCCTGTTGAGATTCCAGAGCAACTTCCTGGAGGCGAGTGGACAAATGTGCAGGATGAGAAGGAGCATGGAGGCAAGACGAGTGTCTCCTTTACCTTTGAGAACCCAAGTGAAATTCACCACGTGTTATACACATGGTGAATATAGAGATACACCCTTTCCTCCGACAGCCACTAGCCAGCACCAAAGGGTGGTTTCCAGAGGGGCAAAAGATAAACATATTTTTTCCTTAATAACCCAGAAGGCCTCCATCACCCATGAGAATATTTAAAACAATTCTGGAGCTATTTATGTTTTCAGCCATATTCCTTTCTTGGCATAACAACATCCATAAATTTACCGCTCAGTGTAGAACAATGAATTTGTCCTAAGCAATACAGCTCACAATCTACAAGAGTGTCCCCTGGTTGCAGTATTTCAGGACATGGTGAACAAGCTGTGCTTTCTGCATTCAGGCTTCCCCTGATCTTCTGGACTTCAGACATGCCTTTCCTAAGTCCTGTTTTTCCAGACTGGAGTTGAAATGTCAGGGGCCCGCCCCATTCCGTCCCCCAAATCAAGTCTTTGCCCTTCCTAGAGTGTGCTCATGCTCCATCATCAGTCAGACCCTCACCTCTATTGCTTATGTGGTTAGAAATTCCTAGGTAGGTCCCCTGGCTCAGCCCAGGACCAACCTGAACCCCTACACTGAGCTCTGGACCCCGCTTCAACACTCTTGGAGCTAGGTCATCACTCCATAAGCAAGGTCACCATGCCCACCATGTCAGTGTCTCAGCAGGCAAATTCTCCATCACTATCCATTGTTTCTGTTTGTTGGTTTTTGGTTTTTTTGTTTGTTTGTTTTTGATTTTTTTGGAACAGGGTCTTTGCTCTGTCTCCCAAGGTGGAGTGCAGTGGTGCCATCTCAGCTCACTACAACCTCCACCTCCTGGGCTCCAGTGATCCTCCCACCCCAACTTCTTGAGTAGCTGGGACCATAGACACATGCCACCGTACCTGGCTAATTACTGTATTTTCTGCAGAGACGGAGGCTTCCTACGTTGCCCAGGCTGGTCTCGAGAATTCCTGGGCTCAAGTGATCCTCCCACCTCAGTCTCCCAAAGTAAGCCTCTCAAAAGGATTATAGGTGTGAGCCATCAGGCCTGGCCTGTTGGGTTTTTTCCCCAGATAGTCGCTGCTTTTGCTTATAATAAAAATTAATATGTCCATCCCCTTTATGTTTTTGTTCATTTATTTTTTGTTGTGGTTTTATTTTGTCTTGTCACTTGTGGCCTCTAGATTCTGCTTTGCCAAAGATCAGAATCTAGCTGTGTGATCCTGAAACATGGGGTAGAGTGAATCACTGCTCCCGATGCTTTATGCCCCATCTGTACCAAAATGCTGCATCAATGTCCTTGGCTCCACACAGTGGACATTCTTCTTCTCCAGCCCATTAATGTTAAACTTGGGCATGTGGATTGCATAGCCAACAGAATGCGGGCAGAAGTGACCTTAGTGGTTTCCAGGCTGAGGCCTTGATATTGCTGTTTTCTTTTACATTTCTCACATTCCTGTGACCTGACAGGAGTAACACTTCCCTAATATTCTCTTCAGCCTGGGCCCCACTACAAACATGTGGAGCAGACCTAAACCCCACCGTCAGACTGGAACAGAGCTACCCCAGCCAACGTATAGAACTTGCAACATTGTCATTTGCCAATGAGCTTCGGGTGGTTTGTTACACAGCATTATTGCAGCAATAGCTGACTAATACACATCAAATCACATAACTTCTCTGGACATTCATATTCACATCTGTAAAATGGGGCCATTGCATTATAATCAATGGTGTACAACTTTTTTTCTACCCCTACATAACTGACAGCTATGACATATGCCCAAAATTAATGGAATCAAGTGTTGTAAAGTGGCCAGGCATGGTGGCTCACACCTGTAATCCCAGTGCTTTGGGAGGCCAAGGTGGGAGGATCATTTGAGCTCAGGAGTTTAAGACCAACCTGGACAACATAGCAAGACTCTGTCTTTTCCAAAAATAAATAAATAATAAAATTAACCAGGCATAGTTGCATGCATCTGTAATCCCAGCTACTTGGGAGGCTGAGGTATAAGGATCACTTGAGACCAAGAGTTCGAGACCAGCCTGGGAAATATGGTGAGACCTCATCTCTGCAAAAAATTTAAAAATTAACTGGGCATGGTGGCACATGTCTGCATTTCCACCTACTTGAGAGGCTGAGGTAAAAGGATCACTTGACATCAGAAGTTTGAGGCTGCAGTGAGCTATGATCGTACCACTGCACTTCAGGATGAGTGACAGAGAAAGACCCTATTTCAAAACAAATAAACAAACAAAAAACAAATATTTCAAAGTGCCAAAGAAAGAGAAGTATTGGAAACTGTTAATTCAGTTTAGGTAATAGAGACTTACTGGTGGCCTTGAAGCAAGCCGTTTCAGTAGAGAATACAACAGAGACCTTATTGCAGGGATCTGGGGTAAACAGGAGATAAGAAGGTGAGCAAATGCAAAGTTCTCTTTCAATCTCCTAGGCTGGGAAGAGAAGGATAAGTGCACTGGTACCTGGGGTGAGCCACACAGTCAAAGAAGAGGCAGTTAGTGAATTGGTTGGTTGGTTAGTTGGCTGGCTCACTTGTTTATTTCATGAGAGGAGAGAATCAAACCTGCAAAGAAACATTTGCAGTGACAGCATCATTGAAAATGATGAGGGTAAGGGCTTGCATGAGAGTCAGCAAGAAACAAAAGGTCTGGTCTGTGGGAGAGAGCAGAGTATGGCTTAGCGGGATTTATTTACTGATGTGCTATGCCTCATTTATACGTTAACTTCTCAAGTCCAAGGGCAAGGCAAATGTCAACCAATGAAGCAAAGACCAAATGAAAAATAGAATGGTACTCTTACTGCTAAAATCAGAGGATAAATGTAAATTTTGTCATGAGAAAATTTGGAAAAATTCTGGAAAGCAAATTGCTTTTAAATCTTGATTTATTGTGCATTTTTCAAGAAATAGATTTTCTCTAATTTTTAAACACCTACAACTGAGAGGTAAACAGATACCATTGATAGACTAATAGTAGTATATGTTGGTGTGAGGTTTATTGCTCACAAGCATTCAGACTCTCTTTCAAGGAGACAGCAAGAGGATGACTATCTCCACTTGACTGTATGGAAATGTGATTAAGCTCAGAGACGTGGCTGACATCTCTGACCTTCTTGAAAGAAAAGCTCACAGTCTTCTTTTCACCTGCCCTTCTTCCCTGTCATTTCTAAATCTGCTACACTCTGACTCTGTCCCCGCCACACCATCGGTGACCATCCCCAACATCCCCAAAGACACCTTAGTTAAATCTAATAAGCATTTTTAAAACCTCATCTTACTTGTTCAAGGTCAAAAGCTACCTAGTGGTATAAGTCCAGCATCATTCAAAATGAGGCCACTTGTTTGAAGTACGCCTCTCCTTACTTTTCACTGCAAAGCTTTCCTGGGGATCAGGTGAGAATTCAGAATAATGTTTACAAAATAACTAGATACACAAAATAAAAACCAAGATCTAGCTGCCTAGCGTCTATACAGTTTTTGTTGAATATAAGCATGTAGTTATCAGATAATGTTTATTGGCCCTGCACTGTTCCATGTGATGCTCTAAGTTGACCTTATGTTCTTACTCATGTAATCCTCCCAATATGCTAAGAAGCAGGTACTATTAGTATCCGTAATTCATACATAGGGAAACTGAGACATGGAGACCTGACATCGACTGCTTAAGGTCACAAGGCTAGCCAGAGTTTGAATCCAGGAGATCTGATTCCAAAGCCTAAGCCCTGAGCCATTAACGAAAGTATGGAGGCTGGGCATGGTGGCTCACATCTGTAATCCCAGCACTTTGGGAGCCCGAGGTGGGCAGATCACAAGGTCAGGAGCTCGAGACCAGTCTGGTCAACATAGTGAAACTCCATCTTTACTAAAAATACAAAAAATTAGTCCAGTGTGATGGTATGTGCCTGTAATCCTAGCTACTCTGGAGGCTGAGGCAGGAGAATCCCATGAACCCAGGAGGAAGATGTTGCAGTGAGCCAAGATCACGCTTTTGCTTGATCACTCCAGCCCAGGCGACAGTGTAAGAGTCCAACTCAAAAAAGAAAAAAAGAAAAGAAAAAAGAAAGTGTGGAAACGCAGCCAAGAGTGAAGTGATTTTGGTGTGTTGTAAAGGGAGCATTGATAAACTGGCAAGCTGCTGAAGTGCTGGGGAGTAGTTTATTTTCCTAAATGGGTTGAGCTGTCACCTTTGTACAATGATTTTGGTTAGCAATCCTTTCCTTCATAAATGGCACAGAGATGAACTTCAACCCACAGCCCAGTCTAGCATGAATTCTAAAGAAAAAATTCTTTTATTAAGATTCAGAGTTCCCAGGCCGGCAACGTGGCGAAACCCTGTCTCTACAAAAACAAAACAAAACAAAACAAAACAAAACAAAACAAAAAAACAAAAAAATTAGCCTGGTGTGGTGGTGCTTGCCTGTAGTCCCAGCTATTCACAGGGCTGAGGTGGGAGAATCCCCTGAGCCTAGGGAGGTTGAGGCTATAGTGAGTCACGATTGTGCCACTGCGCTCCAGTCCAGGCAACAGAGTAAGACCCCTGTCTCAAAAACAAACAAAAAAACAAACGAACAAACAAACAAACAAACAAAAAACAAAACCAAAAACCAACCAAACAAAAACCCTCTAGAGCTCAATTCAATGATATTTTGTTATGTAACAAGTGGGGGTGATAGCTGGTTGCAGTGGTACACAGTCAGAAATGCATGGAAATTCTCTATGATAATACCCACAACAATGAAGAACAATACACATAACCCACAAAATCCTAAATATCATCTCTTTTAATGCAGTTTGGTTCAGCAAGTAACTGAGTGCTGATTACTCAACAGAAATGTGTTGAGTGGCCCGGCACGATGCTCAGTGCTCAGCTAAGGCAGAGGAAGGACCCATCCTCTCAGCTGATGAGAGACAGAGAAGGTACCAGGTACCTTGGGACAAGAATCCAGGAGATGCTGAAGAGCCTCCTGGAGAAGCGCTCACCTGAATGAAAGAGGAAGAATATGCAGGTAGAAGGAAAAAAATTGGCAGTGAACCGCATGGTGTGCAGAAGGAGCTGTGAACACTTGGGAGAAGTGAGGGCAGCCAAACCTGCACGGGACCAGGTCAGAGGGGGCCTCGGGAGCCAGGCCAGGAACACTCAGTTCCTTAAACAGGAGGACCAGGTAAGGGTTTTATGCAGAGGGGCAGTGAGCCAGTGGCTGCAGTTGCAAGACAGATTTGGGGAGCAGAAGACAGAAGGCAGGTAAACTCACCGGAAGGCTATTCCCAGCCAAGGAGTGATCTCGATGTCCTCAACTGCAGCAGAAGCAACGCACATAGGGAGAGGAACACTTAGGAGTCAAGACTGGCCAGACTGTGGAGGGTTCACTGTTGGGGTGAGAGCCGAGAAAGAGATGAGGCTGATTCCCAGCGTAGCCTGAGGGGCTAGGTGGGAAACGTGCCTGTGCCAGAGGCAGGTGTACCAGCCCTCTCTCACCAACGAGGAAATGAGCAAGGAGGGAGTGACTTGCCCAAGGTCACCCAGTAGAAAAGGTGTGCCTGTCCCTAAACTGTAAAGGCCTGGCTGGTTTCCACAATGCCATACTTCTCCTGAGAACCTCCCAATTACCTCCTTGTATGCGCCCTTATATAATGAGATGATGCTACCAATTCTGGTCACTCTCTGAGTACGGATGGAGTTAAAATCCTTAAATGTACAACTGACTACACTCTCTCTTCACTGCTCTACAGCCTGGGGTTCCCCAGGTGCCTACTGGTTTGTGAAGGTAGGAAGAGGGTACATGAGATCTTTTCACCACTTCAAAGAGCCTAATGTAAGTTGTGCATTTATTGACAACGCAATGGTGATGCGGGTTCCCGAAAATGTCGAGTTTCTTTGCTTTGAGGTGGAATTATAACTTGGTACACTAATGCTGGCTATCTCATTGATCAGCTATTCTCAATTGGCAGAGATTTCCAATTAGCTTGCCTTTGAATAATTAAAATGGGAAAATTAATCAATCATTACTTAAATATGCATTGTTGCTGGGACAACAGAACATGGGATCTATGGGGAAAATCATATAAAGAGCAGATACTGGGGAAGAGTTTAGATACCATTGCTTCACACTGTGGGGATTTGTGCTCAATAGAACAGTGAAGGAGAAAGTGTTTGTCCTTGGATGCCACTCTGCTGGGGATGGGATGCCTCTGTCCTCCCAGTCTGGTGTCAGGACACCCTACTCAGACCTCGAGTGCTCTCTATACCCTCAGGTACCATATATTCTAAATGGCTGGGTCCTGCTTCCATCATCCCTTCCTTTGGTAGTCTTGCTCTTCAGTTTCAAATGGCACAATTCCTCTATCTATCTGAATTCATGGGAATGTTGTCCACAGCACACCAATGACGTGGAACCATCTCACAGCCTGGAAAACCTTCAGCATTTAATAAGTGCATGAATCAAGATTTATTTCCCTTTTCAATAAGCCATATGCAAGGCATTCTGCCAGGTGCTAAGAACACAGTACCCCTCATGTGCAACTGGGGGAGACTGATCCTACCCTCTTCCATACAGGGGCACGCATGCACACACACACACACACACACACACACACACATTTTCACAGTAATCATTTGGAAACAGTGGTGCTATCTCGGTTACTAGAGGCATAATCATGATCATTAGCATTTATTGAGCAGCTACTATGTAGAGGGCACTCACTGGCTTAAGAGGTGGACCCTGCCCTTAGGGGCTTACAGTCAGGCCAGGAAGAGAGGACACACACATAAGCTATAAAACAAACTGGGCCAGGCACCATGGCTCACGCCTGTAATCTCAGCACTTTGGGAGCCAAGTGGGCAGATCACCTAAGGTCAGGAGTTTGAGACCGGACTGGCCAATGTGATGAAACCCTGTCTCTACTAAAAATACAAAAATTTAGCTGGCCGTGGTGGTGTGCACCTGTAGTCCAGCTACTCGGGAGGCTGAGGCAGAAGAATCGCTTGAACCTGGGAAGCAGAGGTTGCACTGAGCTGAGATCGCGCCATTGCACTCCAGCCTGGGTGACAGAGCAAGACTCCGTCTCAAATAAATAAATAAATAAATAAAATAGTAAGTGCCAGGATAGTCAGAGAGACAGGAAGCGGGTCCACAGGAGGCAGGGCTGGTTGAGGGCTGGCCTGGTGGAGGAGACCTTTATGGAAGACTGACATTGAGACAGGATTTTGAAGGACAGGTAGGACTTCAGTTCAGCCAAGAGTGGAGAGCATTCAGGCAACAGGGACTGCACTGTGCAGCTTGGAGGGACCAGGCGTGTGGTGTGCAGGAAGGAGGGACACACGTGGGAGGGCTTCAGGGCACCTTTCGGATCAGAATGCGGAGGCAGCTGATGGTTTGGGGGTGTGGCGCTGGCTCTCCCAGGGCCTCTGTGTGCAGTGCTCAGGGAAACAAGGCTCTGGTGGAAGCCACTGTGTGCAGAGCTTGACTTTGCTTTCCGATCATCTCTGACACCGTTTTTCTAGACACCTTCGAGGGGAAAAAAGGAACGGGCCTCTTTTTGAGATTGTGTTCAGGAACTTGCTGTCTGCTGAGGTGAAACCTCAGAAGCACACCTTTGCGAGGACATAGGGGAGGCTTCGGAGGGCCCCACAGCGTGGCCCAGAGCCGAACTCTGCCCTGAGGGCTGAGGCTGAAGGTGACAGAGCCGAGGGCTCCAGGGGTCTCCCCTATCAGCCGACACCCCCAACCCCATCCACCAGGAAGTTGTATAACAAACAGCACCTATTTCTGATAAACCAGGAAAAAGGTGGCTCTTAGTAACTGAGGCACCAATGAATGCCAGTGTGAGCATCTGCCCCATCCCTTTCTCCCCAAAATCTCATTATTCTCATGTCCAGAAGCATGTTATTCCTGAAGGCAAAAGACAAGTCCCTAAAGGCTACCAGGGTTCCCATAGACAGGGCACTTCCTTCAATGGCAAGTGATAGCTGTTAGGTTAGTCGTTATTCTGGCATTGTGGGTAGGGAAAGAGTTCACTCAACCGTTTTATTTCTGGGAGAGTCACTTCCTCCCAGGGAAAGCAGTGCTAGGCATCCACTCAGTAAGGAACACACGTAAATCTGATGTTTTACTTTTTTGATACAACAAATAAGATTCTTCTTTCGTCTCTGCCCCCAGAATTGATGCTACCAGAAGCCTGAATTCCTTACTAGATAAGAGAACGAATGACCATAAGTATTAAGACTATTGCTATTGTTTTCTTTAAAAACCAAAACCAAAACCCAAAACCGACTCCTATGCCAATGAGCGTGGCCCCTCAACAAAATTCCCAGGCTTCCAGAATTGGTTCATACGCCTCTTCTGCAAGCTCTGTCTTGTCTTATAATCACATTTTGTTTTAGATTGCAAATAATATTACTCTGTTTAATCGCCTATTTGCCAAAATGTGAAATCAATCCATTCTCCACAAAGATGTGTTGCCTTGAGAGCTTTCAAAGGACCGTACCTAGGCGCCAAGCACCATTCCCACAGAAAAGTGCTAAGAATGTGTTTTCTGATAGTGGCATATCTGCAGTAAGGGTTTAGCCTATCAGGAAAATGCCTTTGAAGGTCATAAAATTCATTTGGCTGTATAAGTACTGGAGTGTATGCTAAAATAATCAGTCACGTTACTTTATAGTCATACCTCGTCCTGTCGTTCTGTAAAATCAATAAAGTGAGGAGAAGGATAGGGATATTGTGAATAACTATTTAAGAGAGAGAAAACAAAAAAATAATCTTCTGTGGAAATGGTCCTCCAGGAAGCACAGAGCTAGTTTCCACGGCAGGCTCAATTTTATCTCCAAGCTCATCACTGAGTTATCAAATCGAAGTACCATCATCTCCTAGTCAAAAATACAAAAAAAATCAAAACAGAGAAATAGCATGCATCCCTCTCTAGATGCTTGGAGGGACTGAAAATTATCCACGGCCTTTAAAATGTATTTCTAAATGGTGTCCATTTTTCACACTCTTAATGTTTTGTTCCAGCAAACGTTACAAACTCTAATGTTGCTTTTGCCTGGGATACTTCCCCACCTGAAATTTTCCCTTTTCTCTCCTCTGCCAAGTCAATTCTTCCCTGCATTTCACGACCCAGCCCAAGATCTTCTGCTTCTCAAAGTCAAGTCTGACTTGCTGGCGATCCAGAAAGGCCGAGAGAACAGGGCTGGAAGAGGAGAGAAGAGTCAGCGTGAAGCTACCATGAGGCCTCGAAAAGCTGCTTCTGTGTTTCTGGGCTCCTTGCCACCCTCACACCTAGGCACTGCTGCTGAGGATGATCAGGCGCCCGGGCAGAAGAAGTAACAGTCACCATTGGGTCGCTCGTATGGAATCTCACTTGCTTTTCCCGAGTGGCAGCACAGACTGGCCTGTGCAAGAGCACCAACAGGCATAGAAGTCACGGAATCCAGATCTGGAAGGCAGTTGGTGGCCTTCTGCCCCAGCTCCCATGTCTGGCAGCAAGAACTTTTGTGGCATCCCTAAGGATGGTGAGGGACACTCACGACCTCCGAGGTGCTATCCTGCCACCTTGCCAGGCAGCTATGGGTATTCCTTTCCTTTGACGTCGACCTGGAGCCAGCCCTACACATGGGCCCTGCTTTGGTTTGCCAGACTCCATACCTTCAGTGCCCTGAAAGAAACAAACATCAACCCTGGAACCTCAGAGCTTGCAAAGGGACAATGCGAATGTTTTATTCCTCTGTTTTGTGGCCCTTCTATTTCCACTGGTTGTACAGCTACCCATGCATCTGACTGCCCTTTTCAAGGGACCACCCCAGCAGGTGTAGATTGTCCATCCCACTTCGGTCATTCACAGCAGTACTTTAGCAAAGACGCTAAAGCTGACCAGGTTTCTTTATTAAATAACTTTTCAGGGCCTTTGATATGCTATGAATCTCCAAGAAGGGCTTGCTTTAGACTTAATTTCCCAAATGCTTTTAGGAACAGAATTTGGGAAACGGTGGGCAAATTGATCTTCAGTCCCCACGTGCTGGAGGCTGGATGCCTTTTCCACAGCTCGCCTCTGATTGTAGCAGAAATACCTACATGGCTTCTTGCTCTTCAGATTTCTCATCTTGGCTCCCATATTCCATCCCAATGGTGCCTTTTAAATATAGTCTGGAGTAGTTGTGGGTCGAGAATTAGAGTCCAGTGCTTGTATGTAAAGCAAGCTCTCTGAGAAAGGAACTTCCAAGGAGAGTGGTGAACTTAAGTCTTAATAATCTGTGAGAGTCTTAAATCTTAATAATCACCAATCACATTTCAATTTAAACTGGTCTTAGAATGAGACTTGATCAGAACACTAATTCACTCTCAATCTGAATTCCTTTCTTTCTTTCTTTCTTTCTTTTTTGAAACAGAGTTTCATTTTTATTGCGCAGGCTGGAGTATAGTGGCATGATCCCGGCTCATTGCAACCTCTGCCTTCCAAGTTCAAGTGATTCTCCTACCTCAGCCTCCCAAGTAGCTGGGATTACAGGCAGGATCTTGCCCTGACACCCAGGCTGGAGTGTGAGTGCAGTGGTGCAATCACAGCTCATTTCATCCTCAACCTCCTGGGCTCAAGAGATCCTTCCACCTTAGTGTCCCAAGTAGCTGGGATTACAGGCATGTACCACCACGCCAGGCTGATTTTTAATTTTGTTTTTTTTTTTGTTTTGTTTTGTTTTTGGTAGAAACAGAGTCTCTCTTTGTTGCCCAGGCTGGTCTCAAACTCCTGGGCTCAAGTGATCCTCCTGCTTTGCCCTCCCAAAGCCCTAGGATTATAGGCACAAGCTACCACACCCAGCCTGAATTCCTATTTTTGGTGTCGAATTGATTATGTACTTCTGGGTCTTGGTACTTGAGCCTTAAGTGCAGCTTGGTACTCCAAGCCCTTCCAGGCCATGTTCACATACGCACTTGCTTAGAGGGCTACCCACCTTCTCCACCACTTCATCAGCCTGTTACTACAAATCCTTTCAGACATTCTGCTCCGCTGGAACAAAGAGTTAGACTACGGTCCTGAAACCTCATGCCTAAAGCATGAAACTGCTTTCCTCTTCACCACTGAAAAGGAGCAGTTTCCCATTCTTTTTAGTAAAATTTCTCTTTTTTTTGCTAAATATTTACACTCATTAAAGAAATATGAAAGATACAGAAAGACGAAAAGAAGAGAAAAGAAATCACCTATAACCCCATCTCGGAAAGAAACCCACTATTGCAATCTGGGCTATTTCCTTACACTGTTTCTTACAGAATAAAGCAAGCTTTATCCTCCCCACAGGAACCCAGCTGGCAGTCCTTAGGTGTTGCTTGAAAGATTAAATACACTAGTACTTATGGTTGCCTCAAGCAACATTCAACTCATACAACTCATTTCTTGTACATCGAATCTCTTCCAGAAGTAAGAATTTTAAACCATTTTATATAGGAAAAAAATGAGTTTTTAAAATGTGCTATCTTGTGTGATAATCGCCTTAGCATGTGCTTCACATACTTCCAGCTAAAACAGTCTCTATCCCCAGCTCTATCTCCAGCCCTGGTGGTGCAGCCCTGATCCTCCAATGCCCCAGTTCATACAGCTCAGCCACACTGCCAGTCAGTTTAAATCAAATGATCGTCATGGAAAAATGATGTCCAATGCAGTTTTGGGAAAATGATCAAAGTATACTATGCCTAATTTAAAACAAGTGTCTTTTTAAATGAAAGAAAAGTTTTTTGTCTTTTTTCCAAATTCACACATACACCTAATAATTAAGTGTGCATTAAATACCTGGCATGATGTCTGCTCTACAGGATAAGAAGGGATACAAAAACGGTCCATCTGCAACAACTGGAACAGTGGACAGCAAGCTGACACAAAATGGAAATATACCAGGCTTTCAGGAAAGGGAGTGAGTCACTTGAGCAAGAGAATTGAAATTTGTATGGAACTGTGAAGACCAAGAGAAGAACTACAGGAAGAAAGCACCAGATGGAGCTCAGAGGTTGGAATTAGCCTTACATTAGCATTTATTAGGCACCAACTATGTGCCAGGCATTGTGAGAGACAGAGATGGGATAAACGCATTGCTGAGAGGGGGCTCATACGTGCATTTGGAAACAGAAAACATTTCCCTGAAGAAGCACCCCTGAGCTTGGCATTGAAGGAAAGAGGAGGCCTCATCAGCAACAAGAGACCATTCACAGCATTGCAAACAGTATCACTCTGACCCCAGCCCAGAGTGTAGGGGAGAGAGTGTCGGGAGGCTGCTGAAGGAACAGGTGCTCCACAGTGAGTCCTCTTGCAGGGATGACGGATGTGGACTTAACTTCACCACCTGTGACCACATGCTACTAATAGTTGATAATACTCTTGTGGCCCCTCCAATTAAATGTATTAGTAGGTGACCAGTCGTGATGTTGTCTGTTAATTATACAGCCAGTGCTGTTTGTTGAATAAATAGACTAGTGGTCTATTAATGCTAGTAGAACATTTCTGCCATTGGCAGAAGATTCCGGAACTGTAAGGATATTAGGAGACCTGCTCCCCACCCTTAGAAGACTCACAGGCTGGTTGAGAACACCAGAAGCAAGCTTGGTGTCCCTTTTGTTTTGTTTTGGCTTTGGTTTGTATTTTATTCTATTTTATTTTTCCGTAGGTTGTTGGGGTACAGGTGGTATGTGGCTACATGAGTAAGTTCTTCAGTGGAGATTTGTGAGATTTTGGTACACCCATCACCTGAGCAGTATACACTGTGCCATATTTGTAGTCTTTTATCCCTCACCCCCTCCCACTCTTCCCTGCAAGTCCCCAGAGTCCATTGTTCATTCTTATGCCTTTGCATCCTCACGCCTTAGATCCCACACATCAGTGAGAACATACAATGTTTGATTTTCCGTTCCTGAATTACTTCACTTAGAATAATAGTCTCCAACTCATCCAGGTCACTGCAAATGCTGTTAATTCAGTCCTTTTTGTGGCTGCATAGTTTTCCGTGGTATACACATACCGCGGTTTCTTTATCCACTCATAGACTGATGGGCATTTGGGTTGGTTCCACGATTTTGCAATTGTGAATTGTGCCGCTATGAATATGCACGGGCAAGTATCTTTTTCAAATAATGATATCTTTTTCTCTGGGTAGATACCCAGTAGGGGGAGTGCTGGGTCAAATGGTAGGTAGTTCTACTCTTAGTTCTTTGCGGAATCTCCACACTGTTTTCCATAGTGGCTGTACGAGTTTACATTCCCACCAGTAGGGCAGAAGTGTTCCCTGATCTCCACATCTACGCCGACACTTCAATCTCACTGCTTGCTATTGTTCTGTTCAGGGTATTCTGTGGTTGTTGGATGAAATATGCTGTATATATCTGTTAAGTCCATTTGTTCCAAGGTATAGTTTAAATCCATTGTTTTTTTTGCGACTTTCTGTCTTGATAACCTGTCTAGTGTGGTCGGTGGAGTATTAAAGTCTGCCACTATTATTGTGTTGCTGTCTATCTGATTCCTTAGGTTTATTAGTTAACTGTTTTATAAATTTGGGACCTCCAGTGTTAAATGGATATATGTTTAGGATTGTGATATTTTACTGTTGGACAGGGCCTTTTACCATTATATAATGTCCCTTTTTTTTTTTTTTTTTGAGACAGAGTCTTGCTGTGTCACCCAGGCTGGAGTGCAGTGGTGTGATCTCAGCTCACGGCAACCTCTGTCTCTCAGGTTCAAGCAATTCTCCTGCCTCAGCCTCCAAAGTAGCTAGAAATACAGGCACCCCCCCTCCCCTCAATGCGCCTGGCTAATTTTTTTTTTTTTTTTTTTTTTTTTTTTTTTTTTTTTTTTTTAGTAGAGACAGCGTTTCACTATGTTGGCCAGGCTGGTTTGAACTCCTGACCTTGTGACCCACCTACTTTGACCTCCCAAGTGCTGGGATTACAGGCATGAACCACCGCACCCGGGCCCTCTTTGTTTCTTTTAACCACTGTTACTTTATGGTTTGCTTTGTCTGATATAAGAATAGCTGCCACTGCTAGCTGCTCACTTTTGGTGTCCATTTGCAAGGAATGCCTTTTTCCATCCCTTTAAGTGTATGTGAGCTCTTAGGTGTTAGGTGAGTCTCCTGAGGGCAGCAGGTAGTTGGTAGGTGAGTTCTTATTCATTCTGCAGTTCTGTATCTTTTCAGTGGCGCCTTTAGGCCGTTTACATTCAATGTTAGTATTGCAACGGAGGCATCATTGCATTCATCCTGCTCTGTTGCCTGTGTACTTTGGATTTTTGTTGTTTTTTGCTTTTGCTTTTTTGCCTCTATTTTTGTTCTGTAGGTCCTGTGTGATATATGCTTTAAAGAGGTTCTGTTTTGATGTGTTTCCAAGCTTTGTTTCAAGATTTAGAGCTAATTTTAGCAGTTCTTGTAGTGGTGGCTTCTTAATGGCAAATTCTCTCAGCATTTATTTGAAAAGACTGTATCTTTTCTTCATATATGATGCTTAATTTTGCTGGACACAGAACTCTTGACTGAAAATTGTTTTGTTTGAGCCAGAAGACAGGCTCCAATCCTTTCTAGCTTGTAGGGTTTCTGCTGAGAAATCTGCTAGGTTTTCTTTTATAAGTTGCCTGGTGCTTATGTCTCACAGCTCTTAAGACACTTCCTTCATCTTAACTTTGGATAACCTGATGACAGTGTGCTTAGGCAAAGATCTTTCACAATGAATTTCCCAGGTGTTCTTTGTGCCTCTTGTATTTGGATGTCTAAGTCTCTAGCTAGGCTGGGAAAATTTTCCTCTATTATTTCCCCAAGTACGTTTTCCAAGCTTTTAGAATTCTCTTCCTCAGGAACACTGATCATTTTTAGGTTTGGCCATTTAACTTAATCTCAGACTTCTTGGAGGCTCTGTTCATATTTCTTATTCTTTCTTTGTCTCTGTTGGATTGGGTTAATTCAAAGACCTTGTCTTCGAGCTCGGAATTTCTTTCTTCTACTTGTTCAGTTCTGTTGCTGAGACTTTCCAGAGCATTTCACATTTCTAAAAGTGTGCCCAAAATTTCCTGAAATTTCTATTGCTTTTTCTTTAAGCTATTTCATTGAAAATTTCTCCCATTCAATATTGGGGGAGTGTGTTGGAAGAGGAGGGTCTCCCTTTCTCACTTCCGTAGTTGGGGCAGTTGCAGTATTCGGGCTGTCTCCTGGGTCCTGCAGGAGCAGTCAGCTTTCTTCAGAGGGTCTGTGGGTTCCCTTGGGTTTGTTCTTGCAGTCTAACTGGAACTAAAACTCACAATGCAAGCTTCCAGATGCTGCTCTTTCTAGTCCTGCCTCCTGTCCACCATGATCCCCCCCATTCTTCCGGGTTTTTTTTTTTTCTGTTGTTGTTGTTGTTTGGTTTTTGTTTTTGTTTTGAGACAGAGTCTTTCTCTGTCACTCAGGCTGGAGTGCAGTGGCATGATCTGACATCACTACAGCTTCAGCCTCCTGGGTTCAAGTGATTCTCCCGTAATCCTGGGATTACTGGCACCTGCCACCATGCCCAGCAATTTTTTATATTGTTAGTAGAGATGGAGTTTCACCATGTTGGCCAGGCTGGTCTCGAACTTCCGAGCTCAAGTGATCTACTCCCCTCAGCCTCCCAAAGTGCTGAGATTACAGGTGTGAGCCACCACACCCAGCCCCTTTGAATTCACATTCTCAGGGTTTAGGCTCTCCACTGCCATCTTACCTGGCTTGATGGCACACATAGCACTTAAACTAGGACTAATGTGCTGCAGTGTTTAACCCACTCCCTCTGGCAGTTTCTCCTGCAAGTGTCTCTACACCTGCATCTTTCCTTGCCTGTGAATTCTCTCACTGGAGGAAAAGCACTCCTGTCTCTTCCACACATATCCTCTCAAGAGAATGAAGCAGGAGGGGGCCTTGCCTCATTCGAGCTGGTGGATGTTGCTTTGTGGCTGACTAGAGTCTCACCTGGAACTGAAGGGTCGAGGGCCCAAGGGTGGTTCCCCTTGCACTGAATCGAGGAATGAACCCAAGAGCACCAGAGCCAGGGCTGCCACCAACCTCTCTCCTGCTGCCTCCGCTCCTCCTGCAGTATCCTCTCAAGACATCGAGCTCACCCCCAGCATCTTTGTGTCTCTCCCCTGCCTTGGGCACCTGCTCCAGATCTCCCACTCCCTGACCTTGTACTAGGCCTCCCCAAGACCAGGCACACATTAACACGTCAATAAATATTTTTGTGATAACAAATAGAAGTCAGCTGTCTCTTCCTATCTACCACCTCGTCTGGGTGCATTTATCTTAATCTCTGCATCTTTGAACTAGGTTGTTAATATGGCCCAAGAATAGAGAGCAAACATACGGCTGCCCTGCTGAATAGTGTGGCATTCCTACATGCCAGGTGCTGTGCTGGGAGCTCACACACAATAGAGACTGAAACAAAAGTGTAGAAAAGTGTCCACTTTGTGAACCACAGTCACAGAGCACAGCTATTGATGCGATTACTATGAATAAGCACATTAGTAAGAAATTAAAAATAAACCGAAACTACTGATGACTTATTTTCTTTTAGGTTACACAGATGATAGTTAATTACAGTGGCTGACACTGACTAAGCGCTTTCTGCATGTCAGACACTGTGCTTTGGGTTTCCCGGAGCATAAAAACACATTGAAATGGATTATTGGGGGTTGGGGGCAGGGAAGGGGCTACCATTTGCTCTTGGTTTTGCATGTGACCAGTTTCAATCCAAAATAAGCTACAATGAGATAGCAAATTTCTTAAAAAAATAATTTAATCAGTTAAAAAGAAAAACAGCACTGGGACTGAGGCTGGGTTTCAGAGCCAATTTCCAAGAAGTAATTTCATCATCATAGAACATCAAACGTGAATTCCACTCTCAGCTATGCAAATTCCAAAAGAATAATACCTCACATTTGCATAATGCTTGATGCTTTTCAAAGTGCTTTCCCAGTTATTAATCTAGAGGAGGCTTTATTATTACCGAAAACATAAATTAAAATTCTGCTCGGACTCAAGTTCTCCATTATTTTTTCCACTTTCCCCTCAAAAGCCAAAGCCATCTAAATCCAGGTGCTTTTGATTGAATGGGTAACTCTAATAAGTTTAACTGACAGGATGAATATGCATAAATGTAGCATATTGCGAGGCCTTCAATCTACAGACACCAGAGTCAGGCTTAGGAAAAATCTGCTATTGAATTAACAAAACCACAGGGGAGCACTCGGAGTTCAAGTCTCAGATCCTTTCAGGGTCTCAATTTTTGTAGGAGCTGCACACACTATGTTCATCAGAATCCATCTCCCTCTATCAAAGATGAGAAAATTAAGAAATTAGATCTACTGCTTTGTCCTTAAACCTACAGAAATCCCCGTCAATGACTTCCCGCAAAGAGACCCACATTTGCCAAACAGCTCCTAGGTCTTGTTTTGTTTTGCATGTAATATGAACCAAGAGGCTGAATTCACTGTAAATCCAACAAGGACAGAGGATTTTAGAAAAATGAGGTGAGGAGATATGACGGGGTATGAGGAAATACTTCTCCCCAAACCTAATGCCTTTCCAATTTGTTTCTTTTTCCATCTCTTTCAAACTTAATTATGTGTAGCGTTCTCACTCACTGAATCACCAGCCTTTCCTGACACTTCAATCTCATGCATTTTAGCAAAAGATTAACCTGGCTGTTTGCTTTTAATTCTGAAGCTGTGTTAATACTCAACTCCCGCCAGATTAGAAAAGAAGAAAAACACACTCCCACATACCCCACCATGGCACCAGCAAGGCTCCAGGGCTGACGCTGCTGAAGCTGTCACAGTCCCTAGGGCTGGCTGCACTTACCACTTCAGGAGGGCCAAGAGAACCACTGACAGGGCCACTGTCACCATGGGGCCATTCACTTCCAATTTTAGGAATCCCAAGGCTTCCATCATTCCTCTGAGACCCCACAGTGGTGGTCTTCCAGATGAGAGAGGAGGCTGATCCTGCTGTCCTTGTGGGAACCGTGCTCTGTGGGTAGAAAAGGGAACAGGCAACCAAGAAAACATCACGGGGAGTGGGTCCCCACAATGTCCTCTTTCTCAGAGTATCTCTCCTTATAAAGAGGAAGGAAGAGGAGGGCATAACAAAGGGTTTCAGTGTAAAGCAATGAATCAGCAACTTTATTCCTTGATGACTGTGCTATCAATAAACATTTATGTTAACTTCCCCAGAGAGGAAAAGCAGACTTCCCCATGTTTGCTGAGAAACGAAATGGTTGTAACCATGGACTTGTACTCTGAGATGTAGTCTTCAAAGGGACTCTCTTCTCCAAAATGTCTATCTATATCTATCTATGTCTGTATGTATAGCTACCTCTATACCTACATCCACTCATCATTTTTAAAATTCACAATTAAATGAAGAT
Organism: Saimiri boliviensis; assembly: GCF_048565385.1. Classification (NCBI taxonomy): domain Eukaryota; kingdom Metazoa; phylum Chordata; class Mammalia; order Primates; family Cebidae; genus Saimiri; species Saimiri boliviensis. The sequence continues at coordinate 17,803,558 of NC_133458.1, forward strand.
AAATGTCAGGAGACTCTGAATATCTCAGAAAAATAGAGGACCAGACACCAGCCTGATAAAAATGCTGGCTGCTTTGAGGACAGCCATCCCACCAAGTCCACTAATTGCTGGGCCTGAGGCTGTTGGAGTAAAGCAAAGATCCTGACTGGGGTCGGTTCTCTCACGGTGAGTTGGAGGCTTTCTCAAGTGTCTGAAGGCAGATCCATAGGCTCATGTATGGGCCTTTTGTTCTAGCTTTGGGCTTACCTGACTAAAGCAGACAGAAAGATGCAGGAGATCATGGCAGATGGGAGGCAGGACTAGATTGCAGCTCCAGACAGAGCAGCATCCGAAGGCTTCCAGGGTGAATTTTAGCTCCAGATCAACTGAAAGAACAAACCAGCAATCCTGGGAGGACCCTCAGATCCTCTGAAGGAAGTGGACTGCTCCTGCAGAATCCAGGAGACACCCCAAATACTGTGCCCCAACTGCGGAATTGAGAAAGGGAGACCCTCCTCTCCTGAACAGACAAGCCCAATATTGAATAAGAGAAATATTGAATCAAATAGATAGCTTAAAGAGAAAAACAATAAAAAATTCACGTAACTTTGGACACATTTTTAGAAATGTGTGCTCTGGAAAGTCTCAGCAATAGATTAGAATAAGTAGAGGAAAGAAATTCAGGCCTCAAAAACAAGGTTTTCGAATTAACCCAATCCAACAAAGACATAGAAAAAAGAATAAGAAAATATGAGCAAAGCCTCCAGGAAGTCTGTGATTATGTTAAATGACCAAACCTAAGAATAATCAGTGTTTCTGAGGAAGAAGAGAATTCTAAAAGCTTGGAAAACATATTTGGGGGAATAATCAAGAAAAACTTCTGCAGCCTAGCTAGAGACCTAGACATCCAAACACAAGAAGCACAAAGAATACCTGGGAAATTCATTGCAAAAAAGATTTTTGCCTAGGCACGTTATCATCAGGTTATCCAAAGTGAAGATGAAGGAAAGACTCTTAAGAGCTGTGAGACAGAAGCACCAGGTAACTATATGGGGAAACCTATCAGATTAACAGCAGATATCTCAGCAGAAACCCTATAAGCTAGAAAGGATTAGGGCCCTGTCTTCTAGCTCCTCAAACAAATCAACTATCAGCCAAGAATTTGGTATCCAGCAATCATATATGAAGGAAAGATACAGTTGTTTACAGACAAACAAATGCTGAGAGAATTCATCATTACCAAGCCACCACTACAAGAACTGTTAAAAGGAGCTGTAAGTCTTGAAATGAATCCTAGAAACACGTCAAAACAGGATGTCTTTAAAGCATAAATCACACAGGACTTGTAAAACAAAAATACAAGCTAAAAGCAAAAAACAAAACACATACACACACAAAATACGCAGGCAACAAAAAGCATGATGAATGTAATGGTACCTCACATTTCAATACTAACAAATGTAAACGGCCTAAAAGCTTCACTTAAAAGTTACAGAACTGAACTGCAGGGTGGGTAAGAACTCACCAACCAACTGTCTGCTGCCTTCAGGAGACTCACCTAACACATAAGGACTAACATAAACTTAAAGCAAAAGAGTGGAAAAAGATATTTCATGCCAATGGACACCAAAAGCGAGCCGAGGTCTGCAGCTATGGGCTTCTTTTTCTGTGCCCCTGCAGTGACTTAGGATGGTCACAGGTATATTTGTTACAGAAGGCTGTGGCCACAGGACAGATTCCCTGGAAAGGAGCAAGAGGAAAAGCAGGGAGGCACCCAGAGGCTGCTGCCTTCACTCAGATAAAAGGGATGCTTGGCTAGAGGAGAGAGGGATGTGGGAAGAAGTAGATGGACTTGAAAAGTACTTTGGAGGTGGAGTCTTCGGCTCTGCAGAAGTTCCTGGTGGGTTGCATATGAAAGGGAAGGGAAGAGCAGGACCACACCTGACCGTCAGGTTCCTGACTTGGGCTACAGATATATCAGATGCCATTCACTGAAACAGGGAGGCTGGGAAAGGTGGGGTACTGTTGGGAAAGTCAAGAATTCTGATTCAGTTTTGTTAAGCCTGAGATGCCCTGGAGACATCTGAGTGGAGATGTCAAGCCAGGGAGGGCTGAGGGCTGAAAATGTGACTAATAATTGATCATGATCATGTCATTTATGAGTGCTTACTATGCACTAGTTCTATGAGCTAGTGTGATTCTAGGAGCTTTCATATGTGTCAACTCATTTAATCCTCATACACACACCAAGCAGGTAAATCTTGTGGTTAACCCCATGTTATAGAGGAAGAAACTGAGGCATGGGCTGTATGACTCTAAAGCCCAGGCTCTTCCTCAAAAGATTATATTCAAACATGGAAGCCATCAACATAAATTTGGTATTTAAATCCGAGGGAGCAATGAGCTACAGCCACAGGAAAGATAGTGAAACACACAGGTGCCAAGAACTCTCCTTTCCCTCTGACCATTTGCCCTCCTCTCTGTTTTCAATAGACGTTTGATGAAAATTACTCCTCTGTAGTTTCCTGCTTATTACTGTCCCTACCTGTTATTCCTACTTAGTGCTCCCAACTGCAGCGCCCCTTCTGGGTGCTTCTGGCTGCGTTCAAGCCCCTTTATACTCCCCTCCCCTCTCCTTCGTCTGCAGGCTACCTCTCCTTCGTTCCATTCCATCGGGACCTGTACTGAGAGGCTGACCCTTTCTCTCTCACAAAACAGAGCTTCGTTTTTCCAGGGGTCATCTGAAATACTCGGCATTCAGCCCCAGGAACACTGCCGGACGATGGCCAGACCGCATGGAGGGGGCGGCATGGAGGCTGACTCATCGCAGTCATGGACTCAGGGAGCGAGAAGTGACCGTGGATAACACTGAATTCAGTGCAACACCAAGATGCTTGGAAAACAATATTTTAAAGGATGCCAAAGTGCAATAAACATGAGAATTGCTAGTATAAGCATCAATAAGTACGTTTATTTACTGGCAGACCTCAGAGACTCTAACCTAACACGCACTGGGAATCTCCAAGAGCATGATGCAGAGAGCAGCATTTCCCAAGTGCATTTGACCATAGAAGCCTCTTCGGGGACAGTCATAACATAGCCCAGATGTAGTTTTCGAAGGAGACTGCTTTAAGAAACACTGACCAAGACTTACTCTTACCTACAGAGGAGGAAACAAATCTAGAAAGGGAAAGTTACACACAGTTCCATAGCGGTCTAGGGATCCAGGTCTCCTAAGCCCTTCTGAGGCACTTGATCTAGAACGTGCCCCTCACATCAACCTCTGGACATGGCACTGTGCACTGAGCACAGCTCCCACCCTGCTCACGGAGAGGCTACAGAATGTTGGTGGCCAGCTTGAAGATATCCGGCTTTCCTGAGGAGTTGCCAGCCCCCCAACGGGTGCTGAGTTCACTCGCTCATTCCTCTAATATTCTTGGAGCCCTTCTTATGTGATTTGTGATTTGTGGAAACCATAAATGCCATGGAGAGGTTATCATGCCCATTCTGTGGTTGTGCAGAGCGGAGACAGTACTCTGTGAGTTGTGGACAGTAAATTAGCCAGGATGGAGCAGAGGGCTAATATAAGAGATGTTCAGTTTTCACTGGGACAGTAGCATGATGAAGGATGCATTATAACTGTGACACAATACAGGGACACTAATCAGGGTTTTTTAAGGATAAAGGACAGATGGTTCCCGTATTTATCATAATTAAATATTAGACCTTTAACTATTTTCTGGATATTTTTCTTTTACTAATACATCTATTAGAAACAATTAACTCAGGCCAGGCATGGTGGCTCATGCCTGTAATCCCAGCACCTTGGGAAGCCAAGGCAGGCGGATCACCAGAGGTCAGGAGTTCAAGACCAGCCTGGCCAACATGGTGAAACCCCGTCTGTACTAAAAATACAAAAGTTATCCAGGCGTGGTGGCAAGTGCCTGTAATCCCAGCTACTTGGGAGGCTGAGGCAGGAGAATCTCTTGAACCCAAGAGGCGGAGGTTGCAGTGAACCGAGATCGCACCATTGCATTCCAGCCTGGGTGGCAGAGCAAGACTCTGTCTTAAAAAAACAAACAAACAAACAAACAAAAAAAAAAAAACCCTACTGAACTGTACAGAAAGTATCCTATAATCCCAAGTCCCACTGACAAACTCTGGTCACAAATTAATATACATCCACTCGTATTTTTCCATTCACATGCAGACATAGGTATATTTTTAGTTTTTATGGAAACAAGATTATCATACCCGTGCCATCCTGTAACTGGTTTTTCCCACTTACTGTATTATGAATATTTTGCCATGTTCATACATAGAGACATATGCCATTCGCTACTTAAGGCTCCACTGTTCAGCCGTGCTATGATTTGTTTAACCTGTCCTCTGCTGAACAGCATTCGAGTTGTTTCCAAGTTTTCTCAACTCCAAATGAGGCTTCAGTGGACATCCTTTTTTTTTTTTTTTTTTTTGAGATGGAGTTTCGCTCTTGTTACCCAGGCTGGAGTGCAATGGCACGATCTCGGCTCACCGCAACCTCCGCCTCCTGGGTTCAGGCAATTCTCCTGCCTCAGCCTCCCGAGTAGCTGGGATTACAGGCACGTGCCACCATGCCCAGCTAATTTTTGGTATTTTTAGTAGAGACGGGGTTTCACCATGTTGACCAGGATGGTCTCGATCTCTTGACCTCGTGATCCACCCGCCTCGGCCTCCCAAAGTGCTGGGATGACAGGCGTGAGCCACCGCGCCCGGCCCAGTGGACATCCTTATACATATTATAGTGCCCTTGCATGAGGCTATCTCAAGTGACATTGTTAAAAGTGGAACAGCTGGGCCCAAAGATGTGTGTTTCCATAATGCTGGTAGGTACTACCCTGCTTACAGGTAGGACTGACTTTCCCTCGAGAGCTGTGTGGGGAGGTACCCGCTTGCCCCACTTCATAGGGTTTCCCAAAGAGCTTTTCTTCCCCCGTCTCCACTCACTCCAAGTCTATCTTTCCCCTCTCCCACCTCCAGGCAGACATCTCCCCCAGAACTGAGTCAACTGTTTTGACTTCAGATTTGTGTTTCTTTTTAAAGCTTTCATGCCATAAATTCTGTGGTATTTCCTTCATGTTCTCTATGTTTAAAAACTGCCCTTGCAGATGTCTAAGCGGTACCTTCCTTCTCTGCTGAAGGCTCCCAGCTGCTCTGTGCTAAGCCTGACGTCTCTGGCGAGGACTGAGGCAGAGGCTGAGGCAGAGGCTGAAAGAGGTGTCATCAAGCATATTCTCTTTGCCGTGAAGGATGCTGGTAAAGGGACCATGGTGCTTTCTCGGCACCATACAAGTTCCAAGGAATTGTACATTTCACTTTACTCCACCTCAGAGCAACCCCAGGAAGTAAGTGACCAATACTTTTCATTCCCAGGTTGATAAAACTGGAGCTCGGAGATGTCCCATGACTACCTGAAGTCATACATGTAACACAGCCCAGAGGCCAGGCTCAAGCCCCAATCTTTTGACTTTACATGTAGCTTTTTTTCCACTCAATCTAAGATCACATCTTGGTTTAGAATATTCACAGTTCACCGAGCCAGCCCAGGATTAGGATATCATTTATTCTGGTGTTTACCTCCAGGGTGCAGAGTGGCTGGAGTGAAGAAAGAGGACTGGTGGTGTGTACTTGGGGTCTGCTTCACCTCCTTGCAGAAGATACTAGGGCCCTTTTGGAAGACTGAAATCCTCGGCTATCCCCCATGCAGCCCCGTCTCTTCAATATGATCTTATATGTTAGGAACTCTGTTCCATTTCTGAGAGCAGAGATCAGGTTAGGAGGACTCTTCTGTTCCTTCACTCCTTCTTCTAGAAAACACTTATTGAATAATCGCTGGGCATCTGGCACTAGATGAGAATCCCAGCGTATAAGCCCCACATCCTTCCAACAAGGAGCTCACCTTCCAGGATAAGGAAATAGACATATAAACACCTAAGTTCCATCCGTCTTATAGTTTTGATGGCACAAGTACATGCGGGGCACAGAGGGGACACAAACAGGTAAAAGGTTTGAATCTAATGACATCTGTGCTTAGACTGTGCAGATGAATTCACCAAGCAGAAGAGATGTGCTTGTTGGAGGGAGCACAGCCGACGCTCGCTCGAAGGCATCAGAAGCTGGGGTGAGTGGGAAGGACGAGGAGCCACGCAGAGGCAGAATCACGCAAGGCACTGCGGGCCATGCCAAGAAGTTCATGCTTCATGCTAGGGTCAGGGAAAGCCAGAGTAGGAGGTAAAATTGAGCAGCAACATGATCAGATTTGCTTCTAGAAACAGCACTCAGGAGGCAGGTTAGATGCTTTCCACCTGACGTGAAGACCAGCCAGGAGGCTGTGGGTCAGCTACGTGGGAGATGACAGCCTGAATAAGGCAGTGAACGTGGAAATGGGCAAGAGAGCACTGGTTTTTTAAAATTACTAGGAAGGTGGAAACCATAGTATTTGGTCACCGATTGAGTGTGGGAGAAAAGAAAGGGGGGACGTCAAGGATCACCCCTGAATGCCCAGCTCTGTTGTGTGAGCCCATGATAGTGCCGCACAGCATGACAAGGACTCGGGGGAAGGAAGCGTTAGAAAGCTATTGTGGCTTCAGTGTTCTGCATGCTGGGTACGAGGCCCCTGGTGGCCCCACAGATTAAGATGCTCGGGAGGTGGCCGGATCTGCAGAGGTCAGGAGAAAAGTAGGGAAATGGTTTTCACTTTGAAAGCCATTTGTTTGTGCATGGGGCAAAGCCATAGGGATGAAAGTGGGCTGCAGAGAACAGGCAGAGTGCTGAGAAGAGGAGCACGGAGTTGGTGGGGGGCGGGGGGGAACCAACACCAAGAAGAGCAGCCTCGCAGGGCGGTAGCAACGAGATGGCTGGAAAAAGATTGAGGAGCTATAACCAGGGAGAGAGAGAGGGTGAGCGTATAAGACAGACAGAGCAGGCAAACAGGACCGCCAGCAGAGAGACCTTATTTTAGTGCTTAAGGATGCAGCTTTCTGTTTTCAAATGACCTGGGTTCAAATCCTACCCCTTCTGCACTCTAGCTTAGACCGTCTTAGAACACAAATTGATCTCTATGAGCTTCGGTTTGTCATTTGTGAAGTGGAGATGACTGTCCACACTGCCTAGGGTGGTTGAGAGGAAAACGAGTCCCTCGTGTGGCCTGATTAGCAGGGCTCGGGCTCACGGCGAGCACTCGATACACGAGGTCTGCGATTGTTTTCCCTGAAGCCACTGGAGGACAGTTCCAAGAAGCAGGAAATGACCCAGAGCGTTAGCGCCACGGAAACGCCAAGGGCAAGTGGCACTACCGTCATTACAGCCACCTCCTTCCTGGCTTTGGTGAAGGGGACGGTGTAGAGAGACAAGATGTAGAGAAAAGGGGGGTTGGACAGAAAGGGCTGATTCTGCCATCCCCCTCCCTGTCTTCAGCCCCATGGCTGAGACATGGGAGAAGACTCAGGTTTGGACTGGCTAGAAGAAGGAAATTTGCAGGTGCAGGTGCCACTCACTGTGGGTCCCACAGGGAAGAGGGAACATCTCCTGCAGCGGGAGGCTGGTGGGAGACAGCAGCCATCTGTGTGTTTCCCCTGCCTGTGATAAGGGCAGAGCCATCGCTTTGCTTCAAGGTTGCTATGGAGATATGGATGGGCTCATAAACAGTTTTAAGGTCTATGTCAAATCTTGATTTTGTATTAGTCTTGAGGGCAGGGACCATATTTTATGTATCATTGTACAACCACACTGCCTATCACATTGCAATCTCATCCTCTTGCTTGGCTTTCATTAACATCACAGGCTATTCACTCCCAAATCTATTCTCTCCAGCCCAGTTCTCATTCCTGAGTTTCAGACCAATATATCCAGCTGCCCACTGGACCTCGTCTGACAACCAGCCTACAGATGCTACAGACTCGAAATCTCTAAAGCTAGACTCATTGATACAGCTTCCTTCCGCCATTAACCTCACCCATCGCTCCTGTCTCTGTAAATTGTACCCCCTTCCCTTCAGCCCCAAGCCAGAAATTTGGGATTATCCTTGACTCCTCTTAGCCCTCCTCACCTCAACATCCAGTTAGTCAGCAAGCCCTGCTGGTCCTGCCTATGGAGTCTCCCTCATTCTGGCCACTACTCCCTCTATCCATCCATTCTACTTCATTTTGTTGGTTCAACAAATGCCTTGGCATCTACTCGGTGTGAGAGACTGTTTTGGGCAATGGGAAGAAGTGCTGGAACAGTGAACAAGCAATGTTTCTTAGGGCTTGGATCTAGAGGCACCCACCCAAATATCAGCTCCGTGATCTCTCACTGCATTGCAGCAGTCTCCTAATCGACCTCTCATTAATTCATCCAAGAATCATTTACTGAATTTGTACAGGGTATCTGGCACTGTGCTGGGCGTGCATGAAGAATGCAGAGAACACCAGCATGGCTGGGAGGCATGGAGCAGGGGAAAGGGCAGGACTGAACTACACAGGAGAGAAAAGGAAGGGTCAGGACATCGAAGACCCAGTGGACCAGGTGAAAGATGCGCTACTTCCTTCCAAAAGGAAAGGGAAGCCATTGAAGGGCTTTACGCAGGAGAGTGACTTGATGCTATTTAGGGTAACTGTAACCCATCCATTTCCATTATTAAAATTAATACAAGCTCCCACAACTGATAGCCTAGCATCGGCACATCAACATCAATGAGGTGCCCCCATCGCACAGCAGGGGAGCTGAAGCAATACCACCATTCCAATCTTGGCTGCTTGTGTCAGCAGAAGACGGGCAACGAGGTTGTCAACTACAGGTGGCTCTTAATGTTGCTAATCCCACACGGCCCATCCTATCTCCTTCCCATTTCAGCCGCTCTATCAATTTATGATGCCTGATCTCAGCTTGTCAGATGTTAGCACTTCCTGAGTTGTTGTCAGATCTCTCCTGCCCCTCCTCACGGCTGGATGCAGCTACATGTCGATGACTAGACATAGTTCTTCTTGCAAAAGTGGAGAGTCAGCAGACGTCTTGACTGCCTTAAGGCAAGTCTTGGAGCTTTCAGGCAAGCTAGTGCCTGGAACAGTCATTTTTTACCTTCTAGTCACTGGGAGTGGGCCAGGCATGAGGAGACAGACGGAATGCCCAGAAAGCTAAAGTTAGAATCCAGAGTTTGACAGCAGATCACAAGTGGCAATCCAGGTAAGCTGTCAGCACCAGAAAGTTCCACTACAGAGCAAAGGGGGCACTGTGACCTAGGCACAGACCCCATCACAGTAAACCCTCAAGTAGAAGATAATCCAAAGTTATGACAGCAGCTGCCTCCAAAGAAATATGTCAGCAGGTGGTAGGGCCCCATTCTCCACCCAGAATGGCAATATAGAAGTTAGAACTGTGTCGGGGAGGCCAGACCTGGTGGCTCATACCTGTAATCCTAGCACTTTGGGAGGCTGAGGCAGGCAGATCACTTGAGGTCAGGAGTAAGAGACCAGCCTGGCCAACATCTTTGTACCTTGAACATTTGGCCAAGCCTGGATGGGGGAGCCAGGGACAGGATTTCCTGGACAACTAAAGAAGACAGGGGCGGGAGGGCAGGGGCAGGGCTGGGAGCATCCTGAGGTTCAAACATCTCTATTGTAGTAGTTCAACTTCAGCACATATTGGAATCACCTGGAGAACTCGTTAATTAAAACATTGCTGGGCCCCACTGCCAGCGTTTCTGATTCAGAAAGTCTGGGTTGGGGCCCGAGAATTTGCTTTTCTGCTAATTTCCCAGGTGACGCTGATGCTGGGAATTTCCCAGATGATGCTGATCCCAGTTCCCGCTCTGTCTGTACTGGTCTCTGTACTGAAACCCCAGCCTGTCATGTACCTGCACCCATCTGAGTTATAACAGGCCCTGTGTCATCTTATACCTTCACCCTCCCTTAACAAGGCAGGCTCATTTCTGTGCATTTTCAGTCCTTAGAGTAGCCATCACCTCCTCAAGGAAGCCCTTCAGTACCTCCCAGAGATGGTCCATTGTTAATCCATGTCCTGCCACAGCACCCCAAATCTGTCCAGTGAGCTTTCCTCTACCAACACTCTAGATGTAAGCTTTGTGAGAAGAAGAACTATATCTGATTCAACAATGTATCCCCAGTGACTGGGAGAATGCCTGCTTGTCACTCAGCAGTTGATCACAAAACGTTTCTGGAATGAATGAATGAACTACTGCCTATGTTTTAGGTAGCTGCCATCAGGTAGCAGTGGTGTTGTCCAGGTTATGAAGGTAGATGGTACCGCTTTCTCTGCAAGAACACCTGACATAAATTAAGGTTTGTTTCCATAATCCAAGCATCTGGCTTATTTTCTATAAAATATATCACTTTATTGAAGTAACCACAAAATCATTTCTCAAGCTAGATTTTCTAAGAAGGATATAATACGTGAAATACCATAAAGAAAAGAAGAGATACAGAGAGAGCCGCAAGTCCTTGAGTCCTCAGTTCAGTTCTCCACATCATCTCACTTTCACATTTTTTTTTTTTTTTTTTTTTTTTTTTTTGAGACGGAGTTTCGCTCTTGTTACCCAGGCTGGAGTGCAATGGCGCGATCTTGGCTCACCGCAACCTCCGCCTCCTGGGCTCAGGCAATTCTCCTGCCTCAGCCTCCTGAGTAGCTGGGATTACAGGCACGCGCCACCACGCCCAGCTAGTTTTTTGTATTTTTAGTAGAGACGGGGTTTCACCATGTTGACCAGGATGGTCTCGATCTCTCGACCTCGTGATCCACCCGCCTCGGCCTCCCAAAGTGCTGGGATTACAGGCTTGAGCCACCGCGCCCGGCCTCACTTTCACATTATTTAATTCAAAGGCCTGAGTGTATACAACCCCTGCATACACGAATTTTCTAAAGTTCTCTCTGCCGGACACCCCCGGGGCTGCCTGTACCTGTTCCGGGTTTATGGGCTCTAATTTTACTTGCTTATCTTATCGGGTTTTTACCAGTAGACCCGTTTGGCTGGAGCAAAAGGTTCATGAAAGAGGCTGGTGAGAGATAAGGTTGGAGTGGTGGCAGGGAGGCCGTGGGGGGTGGGTGGGGGGGCAGTCTCTGGCTACCAGGCTGAGGATCGTGGACTTTACCCACAGGATAGGCCATAGGACTTGCTGGCGGTGTCTTGTGGAGCAAGCACGTGTGTATGCATGTGCCGGCAGGCAGCATGCATGTGTCAAGTTCACATGGGAAGTGAGGTGGAAGAGGAAGGGACGGGAGCCAAGTGGTGTCAAGAAAAACAGCTGATGGGGGCCTGGTCAGGGGCAGACTGCAGCAAGGGAGGCCCACTGGGAGATCCCTACAGGAATCTAGGAAGTAGTAGGGCTGAGGCATGAGACCAGTGAGAAAATGGACAGTGATCAGTGGAGGAGGATTCAGATATTTTTCTTAGTGAAATAGCCGGGGGCTTGGCATCTGATTGGGAAGAACAAGAAGAGGAGGGAGTTCAGGAAGCCCAACCATTGGACTAAACTCTGACTCTGTACAAACCAAACCTTCCCCAAGACACCTGACTTCTACTTTCTGGAAAATTGCCTTGTCTGTGCAGCTCACCAGTGACTAGTGCTGTGGAGCAGCCCTCGCCACCTGGTCTACGAAGCCCTGCGAGGAAGCCTCCAAGGTTCCAAGCCTGAATGGGGGAGCCAGGGACAGGATTTCTTGGACAACTAAGGAAGACACAGGGAGGGGGGCAGGGGCAGGAGTGGGAGCATCCTGAGGTTCGAACATCTCTATTGTAGTAGTTCAACTTCATCAAATATTGGAATCACCTGGAGAACTTGTTAAATAAACCACAGATTGCGGGGCCCCACAGCCAGAGTTTCTGACCCAGTTAAGTCTGGGTTGGGGCTGAGAATGTGCATTTCTACCAATTTCCCAGGTGATGCTGATGCTGCTGATCTGGGACCACTCCTGGAGAACAGTGTGTTTCTCAATGCCACCTGTGCATTAGAAGCACCAGGGATAGGTTTAAAATTCTAAAGCCCAAGCCCTACCAGAGCAATGGAATTAGAATCTACACATTAGATTCAAAGATGACACCACTGGGGGACACCTAAGGTCTAAAAAAGCTGCTGTATTTGTACAGCAGCATATCAGCAACTCTTTGGCTTCTGTATGAACTTCCCCCATTCTGTCTCAATCACATTCCTCTGTCACCCAGGAGAGACCCTGCCTTCCCATTGTATTAGCCATTTTCTTATTAGTTTACCTTGGCAATACCTCTCTATGGTGTAATTATTTCACACAGCTATGAAGATACTGCCTGAGACTGGGTAATTTATAAACAAAGGAGATTTAATTGACTTACAGTTCTGCAAGGCTGGGGAGGCCTCAGGAAACTTACAGTCATGGCAGAAGGAAAAGCAGGTGCCTTCTCTACAAGACAGCAAGAGAGAGTGTGTAAAGGGGGAAGAGCCATTTATAAAACCATCAGATCTCACGATAACTCACTCACTATCATGAAAGCAGCATGGGAGAAACCTCTCCCATGATCCAATCACCTCCCACCAGATTCCTCCCTTGACAAGTGGGGATTACAATTCGAGATGAGATTTGGGTGGGGACACAGAGCCAAACCCTATCACCATCTTTCCCTGACAGGTGTACCAAATTGGCCAGAACTGTCCAACCCTCTCCGAGGATTGATGTCAACTGTTTCCAAGTTGGTTCTTTCACAATAAGCTGCCATCATTTTGCTGCTTTCCTGCTTACCTGCTGCCTAAGGGTTGCCTCTTTCTCTATCCTCTGAAGTGTCCTCCTCCTACTGAAGCCCCAGTCTCACCCCTGCACTTTGCCACCACCCAACTATCTGGAGTCAATATCTGTCCATTAGGATTATTCAAGTTTCTGCAGGAACTGAGAAGTGTGTCCTTTCTCTCAATATGGCAGTGGAAGATGAGGTAACATAAGGTGTGTGGGGGATGGAAGTAAACATGGCTCTGAAACCTCACATAATTACACCATAGAGAGGTATTGCCAAGGTAAACTAATAAGAAAACAGTTGGGTGGTGTTTACCAACAAAATCAATTTGGGGTGTGTTATTCACTGCCTTTGCTTTTGGTGAATGAGCTGCAGATTAGAATCACACATTTCAAAAGAGGTAACCTCTTCATGGAATTGACCAAATTATTCTTCTTACTTAGTCAGGCTGCCTAGAAACTTAAAAAATTGCCAAGATAAGTTCTGGGCGCTCCATGGGTCTGCTCTGCCCACTGGCTGCTTTGCAGACCACCCTGTCTGACTGTATGTCTGTCTGTCTGTCTGACTGACTGTATGTCTGACTGTCTGTCTGTCTGTCTGACTGTCTGTCTGTCTGTCTGTCTCCCTCTCTCTGTCTTTTTCCATCTGTCCTGATTCCTCTGCTTCTCCCAAGGTCATGGAACAGCAAGGTCAGGGTTTTATTCTCAAACTCACAGTCCTAATGTTGGTCTTAAATTTATATTCTCTTACAACAAAATCCTTGGGTTGCAAAATTGAGATTCAAATCCTATTTTCATCAGTATCATGTAGACACCTCTTCTTCTCCCAATACCTTTTGTAAATTGGTCAAGACAGTTTGCATTTGAGACAGAACTTCAGCTCACAGCTGAGGTTGGAGGACCCAGCATGCCACCACCCATTTGGAAAACACTCGTAGAACACCCATTAGGTGAAAGGCTCAGAGACAGGTGCTAGGGGAGGATGATGGACAAGACCAGTGCCCTGTGCTCAGGGAATTCACCATCTAGGGACCAGGACACCAGACCCAAGCTGAGACCAAGAATGCAGAGGCTGTTGAGGAGTCCAGGTCAGTGCCAAGAACTACAATCTTTGGAAAAGTCTAATCACCACACACAGACTCTTCTAACTTCTATGAATTTAGAAGACTAGACTAGGCTAGTCTACACCAGAGTAGTATAGCTTTCTAACTTCATAGCACCCCTGGTACCCAGGCACCTGGTCTCTGCTTGAAATTCTCTAATTCTGGGAAGCCCACTTCCTCATTACACATCCTTTCTCTTGTTGCTCAGCTCCAGAATCTGTGTCATAGTTTCCCCAAGGCCCTAATTCAGTGAGGCCTTGGAACTCCCTCATTGGAACTCTCTCATTGGAACCCCAGGGAGCTATATTTTCCCACCTTGTATTAGAACTTCCACATCTCTTCTTTCATCCAATGGTAACAACCACCTTGTGATTGATTCCAGCAATGTCATGACGAGTGTCCACTTGACCAACCGGTTACACTCAAGCTGGCCAGTTCAGTGAACCTAGGCTTCAGTGACAAGGTCACTCAACTCCTTGCCTGACACTATTTTCATCCCAAAGCTCTGCCATCTTGGGGAGGACATCCCAGAGTCCAGCTTTTAAAATCTGAAATGTATTGTGCTAGCTAATTTTCCCAGAAAAGCTGAGTGAGAAGGTGAGGGTTGGACCCATGTACTCCATACTTTCAACTTTTGTGAACAAACCAATTGTCCAAGCCATGGGCTGAGTCAATCGGGAAGTGAGCTGAGGGTCAGTAGAAACTATTCCTCCCAACACTGCATAGCGATGCAGCTCAAAGGTTATTTTTTTCTACTTAGGTGATTTTCCTGTAGTGAGGAGATGGTACCATCTGAATAGTAAGGTGCTTCATCCAGGAGAGGCAGGAGCAAAGGCCATGCTGGGGGAGGGCAGCATCAATGTCACACGAACAGTCCAAAAGAAACGCCAATCCAAAAGGGCCAGAGAGATGAAAACCACATCTACACAACATGAAAGCAGCAGAGACCTCTGATTTTGTAGAGTGGAAAGGAGGTAGCAAACGAGGGCTCCCGCTGTGCCTTCTTCACCTCATTCCTCCGCTGCTTTGGATACCCGGTCTCAAATGCACTGATTCACACCTTGTTTTGGAAGAAAAGGATACACATTGTATGCCTGTCATCTCTGAACCTAGTATTTCTTAATGCTTAGCACAATTACAAGGAAGATCTGAAAAACTAACAGCCCTGTGCTCTAGAGTTGCTGAGTTCTAGAGCCACAGGTAAGGTGGATTTGATCACCATTACAGAAAAACAGTTACATGCTATTCAGGGATCCAACCAAAGGTCCGAGAACAGGTGACCATAGCCTGTAAGTCTATGATGGATGTTATCATTCAAAAGAAGCAGGATATAAAATAACCAAACATTTGGACAAACCCACGGAAACCTGGACTTATTCTTCCATGTGAAACACTTGTCAGGAAGCCGTCCTCAGTCTAGTGAGCAATAGGTTTTCTTTGGCCCCATGACCAGAAGGGTTCTTCCTCAGCCACAGAGCAGCCCATCTTTGTGGCTGTGCAGAATGAGTTATACTGAAGGAAGTGATCAGAGGTCTGCAGTAGTCGGTGGTGGTCACTCACATCCTGATAGGACATCAGTGACCAGTGCGGGAAAGTCTCTGGAATGCTGTATATGAAGGGTCCAGGGCTTCCCAGAAATGTTCTTCTCCACTCTTATCCTCAAACAGGAATAAGTACCTCCTCAGAGGATGAACCGAGTGCCCCACCAGGTTCTTCTCAAGCATTCAAAGCACTATTTTATTTTATCTGAGATGGAATTTCACTTCAATACAGGCTGGTGTACAGTCCCACAGTCTCGGCTCACTGCAGCTTCCATCTCCTGGGTTCAAGTGGTTCTCCTGCCTCAGCCTCCTGAGTAGCTGGGATTACAGGCACCCGCCGCCACCTCACCTGGCTAATTTTTGTATTTTTCGTAGAGACTGGATTTCACCATATTGGCCAGGCTGGTCTCCAACTCCTGACCTCAAGTGATCCACCTGCCTCAGCCTCCCAAAGTTCTGGGATTACAGGGGTGAGCCACTATGCCTGGCCTCAAAGCACTTCAGATGAGGTACGGTGACTGTCCACTTCTTGCAGGAAGTTCTCAGGTGATTCTCATGTTGTCTATGCAAGACACAGGCGCTCACGACTTTTCCCCAAAAGCTGGGGATAGGAATGTGGAGAAATGAGTACATCTTATCCACCTTCTTGCAAGTCCTCCCGACTCATTTTGAAACCTATCTTTAAGAAGAGTACTGTCTTTAATTAGGCATCATTCCCAAAACACGACCCAAGGCAAGGGATGTTTTTGCACGTGTACACGTACAGAAAAAGCAAAGAAGATTTTCTTCCTTATGTTTGTCTGAAATTCCAAGAATCTAGAATGAATATTACTTTTGTAACATGGAAAAAAAGTTCTGGAAAAACGTTTGGTTCAGGGTGAAGCATCTGATATGAGGATAACTGCACTGAGGGTGTTTGTGTCTTCGTCTGTCACTGAGGAGTCACCCCAGCATTGTGGGATTTCTATTGTCTCCCTGTATTTGCTCAGCAGGAATTCAGCCCCAACCACACAGTATACATTTCAACCTAATTTTCTTTGCTTTGGAAAGAGTTTCTATCCAGCTTTTTATGGCACACAAGAAGAAGAGAGCTCTTTTACCATTCCTATACGTGGCTGCTTTTCAAGGACGGCAGTAAGAACTAAACATAAGATGCTGAACTACCACCTGTGGAAGACTGTTCCATGGCATGGATGCCAAGTTGTGCCAAGGCCAGCATTTCAGAGCCTTGAATTTGGGAGCTGGAAGCCCTTGAGGCCCAGATTTATGATCTTCCCCATGTCTCAACCATCTGCTCCAGGCACGCTCCTGAAATTTATGAAATGCAATTGCTTGAAAGGGTACAGGCCAGGAAGTGCAGGGTTGAAATATTCTACCTGGCCAGAGTCACTGTCGTGTGGACTAATTTAAGGCTTTGCTCATTTTAAAAGGGGTGTTTCTCATTCACAACAGAGTACATTCCATGTCATTTGAAGTGTTATAAAGCAGTCAAATCCAGCTTTGAATGTTCAGAAAACATCCCTCACCAAAGGTCATTTGCTATTTCCATCTTTAGGGTTAGTCACTCAAGTGGTTCTTGGCAGAGGGAAAAACTCTTTTCCTTTTGTATTCTTTCCCTTCTTTTCCCCTTTATCCATTGTTGAGCCTGCAGACCATGTCAGACTTTCCTTCCAGAAATCAGTTCCACGGTGTCCTTTCTGAGACACCCCATCATGCCAGGGAACCATTTCTAGTCCAGAAAAATCAAAGACAGGTACAGACAATTCTTGTAAGCAGTGTCTGTCCAAAGACAGGAGAGAAGAGCCTTCCCATGCCATTTTGTCTTTCTTCAGTAAGGATAATTTGGCTTTCAAACTAATTGTATGGCACAGCTCCTTTCAAGCATCCAGGGAGAACAGCTCATCTGTCTTACCCACACCACGGCTTTGCCCATGAATCTCCGACTCTCGGGAAATATCTGCTCACCACAAATGTGACCCATTATCAAGTGTGACAAAGAGCAACTGTATGTGCAGAGTATCTATAGATTTGTACCCATCACAGGCAAGAAATCATGTTCCCCCGCAGAAGGAGATATTGAGAAATCACAATATATTTCAGGTTGAATCCAGTCAAAAAATAAGTTCTTTCAAATGTGACTTCCTCGAATTTGAATTAAATTCAAGTGAACTCAGTCTTCTGATTTTGCTTTTCAGACTGATGTGTGTGTGTGTGTGAATTGAGTAAGACCCCAAACTTTTCTTTAGGGAAAGAATAAAATCTTTCTCAGGTTTCAGAAACATGTAATTTCTGCAAGATATGGACCCAGACTCACTGGCATAGTTTAGTAGGTGTGGTATCATTGGTATTACTTCTGTTATGATTTGCTTTCAAATATTTATTTTTGAAACATAAATCTTGCTTAAGATTGAAGTCTGCTCTGGAGAAGTAGCTGTTACTTTTGCTGTTGTTTAATAGAACTGTTGAATCTTGTAGGAAAACAAAAATACTCTGTTCTATACATAAGTGATCCTAGTGAAGTATAAAATAATCCCAGAGAGTGAACTGCTATGTCTTTTTAGTGACGCTTGAGCTAAAGTTCTGTCAATGTCTGATAAATTAGGCATTCTAAGAAAGAAGACTATGCAGTTAATTGTATACAAAAATATGAATTGCTCTAAAAATGCTTAGAAATTAGAGTCTGTGTCATTAAAATGATAAGCATCCTGTTAAAAAACTCAAAAAAACATCGTCAGTACCTTTACAAATTCCTTCCATTCATCTATCCCCATGGCGAATACAGCACCTGTCACATCAGAGACACTTAATCACTGCTCTGTTCAGCCCAAGAGATAACTCTTCCTGGTGGACTACTTTGATTTCTTGGCAGTCACAATGAGGACTTAGAATGTTAATTTCCAGGCCGGGCACAGTGGCTCACATCTGTAAACCCAGCACTTTGCAAGGTCAAAGTGGGCAGATCACTTTGAGCTCATGAGTTCAAGACCAGTATGGGCAACATGGCAAAACTCCATCTCTACCAAAAAGAAAAAAATGCCAGGTGTTGGTGGCTTATGCCTGTAATCCCAGCTACTCAGGAGGCTGAAGCTGGAGAATTGCTTGAGCACATGAAACAGAGGTTGCAGTAAGCCGAGATCGCACCACTGCACTCCAGCCTGGGTGACAGAGCAAGACTCTATCTCAAAAAAAAAAAAAAAGTTTATTTCCATTCATTAAAAAATGACCAAGCCTGGGCTTAAAGAGCTGCAGGACATCAAATGATGTCCTTAATGCCTTCAATTATTACTATTATAGTTAATTTTAGGTATTACCTTGATTGGCTTAAGGGATGGCTAGATAGTGTAGCTGGTGAAGCATTATTTCTGGGTGTGTCTGTGAGGGTGTTTCCAGAAGAGACTGGCATGTGAGTCAGTGACTAAGCGGAGAGGATTCACTCTCAACAGGGACAGGCACCATCCAATTAACTTTGGACCTGGACAGATCAAAAAAGCAGGTGAATCCACACTCTCTCTCAGAGCTAGGACACCCTTTTTCTCTTGCTCTTGGGCATCAGAATTCCAAGATCTCTGGTCTTTGGACCCTGAAACTTGTACCAGCAGACCCTCAATGTCTCAAGCCTTCAGCCTCAGACTGTGAGTTATAGCATCAGCTCCCCTGGTTCTAATGTTCCGAGGCCTTTGGACCGGGACTGAGCCAGGATATCAGCATCACTGAGTCTCCAGCTTGTAGATGGCCTCCCATGGGACTTCTCAGCCTCCATAGTTATGTGAGCCAATTCCCCTAATAAATCCCTTCTCATGTATCTCTAACTGTATCTCTGTCTGTCTGCCTATCTATCTATCTATCTATCTATCTATCTGTCTGTCCATCCATCTGTCTACCTACCTACCTATCCATCTCCTGTTGGTCCTACCTCTCTGAAGAACTCTAATACAACACTTTTCCAAAGTGATTAATTTGCATTCTATAGCCACAGGCAGCATGAGCCATGATAGTCAGGGGCTTGGAGACCCCATGCCTGGGGACTAGTTGTCACAGCATACCCATTGAATATACATGAGTAAACTGTTCATACTTACAACTGCTCTAGTCTGCTTGGTGAGTTTATCCAATCAACAAGCATTTTTTATGGAGACCTGGCACACTGTTTCAACATGCAGCCAAGAGCATCTCCCAAAGTGATTAGGAATAGAGATAGATGAGAAGAGAATGGTGCTAACAGAAAAGGCACCATCAATTCTTTAAATCATAATTTAATTCACTAAGTGTGTACTATATTCCAGGTGCTATACTGGGATTACAAAGATGTATGAGACACAGTCTCTGCCCTCAAGAAGTTCATGGAATAGGAGGCGAGACAGGTGCATAAGTAGATCATCGCAATGCAGTGAGAGCAGTGATGGAGTGGCAGACGGACACACTCCCAGTGTGAGCGGAGCTGGCTTAAAGGAAGGATAAGTACTGACCAGATGTCAGTGGAGACGAGGGGATCTCTGGGAAGGGGAGCCGGCAGCACGCTGAAGCTAGCTCAGACCAGCTCAGGAGGCCATCACTAAGTGTTCAGGAATTTTGCCAGCAAGATGCTAAATGTGTCCATTATTAAAAATTAAACTAAGTTTACAATTAAATAAATTATATTAAAAATAAAGGTGACAGATACGAAAATATAAAATACTAAAGATAACATATACTAAAAATGTGTCACTCCCTAATTATTTTACTACTGTTTACTATTATCTATGCCCTTGAGGGTTTTGTTTTTGTTTGTTTCTGAAATAGGGTCTCACTCTGTCACCCAAGCTGGAGGTCAGGGGTATGATCTTGGCTCACTGCAACCTCTGCCTCCCAAGCTTGAGTGAATCTTCTATCTCAGCCTCCCAAGTAGCTGGGACTACAGGCATGCACAACCACATCTGGCTAATTTTTGCTTTTTTTTTTAGAGATGGGGTTTCACCATGTTGCCTAGGCTGGTCTTCATCTCCTGGGCTCAAGTAATCCACCCACCTCAGCCTCCCAAAATGCTGGGATTACAGGTGTAAGCTCCCACAACTGGCTGAGGATTCTCTTTAGGTCTATTGTATCTGTAATGTGGAAATACTATCTAATGGTGGCTATTGAACATCTCTACCCAACTCCACGTTCAATGAAGTCGTTAGTAGTTTGAGATTGGTGGTGATGGGAATATTTACACCACAGATGTCAGCAAATGCTAAAGAGCAGAGATTATTCCCCTCCCCAGAAGGCCATTTACCAGCAGACAGGGGCAAGGCCATGCAAGATAAACACAGGGAACTCCAAGCTGTGCAGAAAGCCAGGAAAATACATGGGAAGCTGAGGCAGGAGGATCACTTGAGGCCAGGGGTTTGAGACCAGCCTGGGCAATACAGCAAGACCCTGTCTTTTAAAAAAGAAAAAAATTAACTGGGTGTGGTGGGGCACCTCTGTAATCACGGCTTCTCAGGAGGCTGAGGCAGGAGAGTCACCTGAGCCCAGGAATTCAAGGACATAGTGAGCTATGATCGTGCCACTGCACTCCAGCCTGGGTGGCAGAGTGGGAAGCAGAATCCAGCAAAGAGCAGAGATCAATGAGGTGAAGAGAGACCAAATCCCTGTTGGTCTCCGAGGCCACATGGAAGAGCTGGCGCTGGAGGCTTTGGGGGACCCGAGAAAGAAAGAGATCATCTGCCCACAGCAGGGAGGACGGTTGGAGTGGAGAATGGCCAGACCAGAGGCAGGAATCCAGGATGACTCCCCGGCATGTGGAATTCTCCACCACATGGGAGGCATAGTTAGTGAGGAAAAAGTGACCGATGCAGTGTTCCATATGGGAGTGTGTGCTGTCTGGTTGGTGAGCCCCTTGGGTAGAAGTATGCAGCAGACCACCACTGTTGAAAGGAAGCTTGGGAGACATCTGGGCTGGGGTCGGCGACCAGACACCAGTGTGGATTGTGAAAGCTTTAGAGTGTGTGGGTCACCAAGGAGGGCTGAGAGGGAAAAGAACAACTGAGGATGGAGCCGGGGGGAATCAAGATGCAAACAGGTGAGAAGGATGGAAAGGCACAGCCAGAGACTCTGACGAGAATGAAGCAGAATGGTAGGCAAGGCAGAAGAGTGTTTCAGGAAGCAGGAGACAGAGACGGACACAGGGCAGAGGGAGAGACCCGGAGAAAGGGGAGCAGAGCACAGGCGTTCAATCCCTAGCTCCTAGACACTCCTAAGAAGACCAAAACAAAAATAAAATAGGCCAGGCACGGTGGCTCAGGCCTGTAATCCCAGCACGTTGGGAGGCCCAGGCAGTTAGATCACTTGAGGTCAGGAGTTTAAGAACCAGCCTGGCCAACATGGTGAAACGCTGTCTACTTAAAATACAAAAATTAGCTGGGCGTGGTGGCACACACCTGTAATCCCAGTTACCAGGGAGGCTGAGGCCCGAGAATCACTTAAACCCAGGAAGCAGAGATTGCAGTGAGCCAAGATTGTGCCACTGCACTCCACCTGAGCGACAGAGTGAGACCCTGTCTCTAAATAAAATAAGCTGGGCATAGTGGCTCACACCTGTAATCCCAGCATTTCGGGAGGCTGAGGTGGATGGATCACTTGAAATTAGGAGTTCAAATCCAGCCTGGCCAACGTGGTGAAACCCTATCTCCACCAAAAAATACAAAAATTAGCCAGGCATGGTGGCCCACACCCGTGGTCCCAGCTACTCAGGAAGCAGAGGCAAGAGAATCGCTTAAACCCAGAGGTGGAGGTTGCAGTGAGCTGAGATCGAGCTACTGCACTCCAGCCTGGGCAGCAGGCTGTCTCAAAAAATTGTTTAAAGGGCTGACCACAGTGGCTCATGCCTATAATCCCAGCACTTTGAGAGGCTGAGGTGGGTGGATCACCTGAGGTTGGAAGTTTGAGACCAGCCTGACCAACATGGAGAAACCCTGTCTCTTAAAAAACAAAACAAAACAAAACAAAACAAAATCTAGTTATTTGTTCTAGATACTAAGACAAGGAGAAACTAAAAGGAAGACTCACAATTCAACTCACTGGAAAGAGTTGTGTGTCATGGGATGGAAGTGAAGTTCAATGGGATCCATTGAACCTTTGGGTTGAGCCCACTGGGGAACAGGAAGCACTCCTACCTTAGGGGCTGCGGCACTGGAGCCCCAGGCCCAGGAGCAAGTGAGGCAACATAGCATAGAAGTTAAGACCGTGACTTCTGGAGTCAGATAGTCTGAGTTTGAATGATCATTCTGCTAATTATTAGCTTGGATAGTTTTCTTAACTCAGCCCTCAATTTCCTCATCTATGTAGCAGAATAATGATAATATATACCTCATAGAGTGATTGTGAAGATTAAACAGGGAAACACACATCCAATGTTCAAAATCAGGCCTGGCTAGCTCCACTGTTGGCTGTGATCAGGATTGCTGTTAGGACACCCCCACAAACCCAGGCTCCCTGCTACACCCATCTATGGATCACTGAACTTATTTCAGTCCATCCTCCAATTTAAGATGGAAAAAGATTACTCTAATCAACTTCAGGTAAACTGTGAGAAATCTATTCACATTATTTTTGGGGGAATGCATAGTCAAGACAGATCTTTCCTCATTCCAAAATATATTAAGATGGAAAACCAAACATGTTATATTAGTCTATTTTCATACTGCTTGGAAAAAAATACCCAATATTGAGTAATTTATAAAGAAAAAAAGGTTTAATGAACTCACAGTTCCACATGGTTGGGAAGCCTCACATTTATGGTGGAAAGCAAAGGAGGAGCAAAGGCATGTCTTACAAGGTAGCAGGCAGGTGAGTATATGTAGGGGAACTGCCCTTTATAAAACCATCAGATCTCGTGAAATTTATTCGCTACCATGAGAATAGCACAGGAAAAACCCGTCCCCATTATTCAGTGACCTCCCACTGGGTCCCTCCCAGGGCACCTGGGAGCTACAATTCAAAATGAGATTTGGATGGGGACATGGCCAAACCATATAATTCTGCCCCTAGCCCCTCCCAAATCTCATTTCCTCACATTTCAAAACACATGCCTTCCCGACATTTCCCCAAAGTCTTAACTTATTCCAGCATAAAGTTAAGTCCAAGTCCTAAGTTTCATCTGAGACAAGGCAAGTCTCATCCGCCTATGAGCTTGTAAAATCAAAAGTTAGTTACTTCCTAGATACGGGAGTACAGGCATTGGGTAAATACACCCATTTCAAATGGCCATGAAACAAAGGAGTTATAGGCCCCATCCAAGTCTGAAATCCAATAGGGCACTCATTAAACCTTAAAATTACAAAATGATCTCCATTGACTGCATGTCTCACATCCAGGGCCTGTTGATACAAGGGGTGGGCTCCCATGGCCCTGGGCAGCTCCACTCCTGTGGCTTTGCCAGGTATGGCCCCCCTTCTGGCAGTTTTCCCAGGCTGGCTTTGAGTGTCTGCAACTTTTCCAGGTGTATGGTACAAGCTGTCAGCGGATCTATCATTCTGAGGTCCAGAGGATGGTAGCCCTCTTCTCACAGCTCCAGTAGGCAGTGCCCGAGAGGGGACTCTGTGTGGGGCTTCCAACCCCACATTTCTTTTTTTTTTTTTTTTTTTTTTTTTTTTTTGAGACGGAGTTTCGCTCTTGTTACCCAGGCTGGAGTGCAATGGCGCGATCTCGGCTCACCACAACCTCCGCCTCCTGGGTTCAGGCAATTCTCCTGCCTCAGCCTCCTGAGTAGCTGGGATTACAGGCACGCGCCACCATGCCCAGCTAATTTTTTGTATTTTTAGTAGAGACGGGGTTTCACCTTGTTGACCAGGATGGTCTCGATCTCTCGACCTCGTGATCCACCCGCCTCGGCCTCCCAAAGTGCTGGGATTACAGGCTTGAGCCACCGCGCCCGGCCCCAACCCCACATTTCTTTTCTGCACTGCCCTGGCAGAGATTCTCCATGAGAGCTCTGCTCCTGCAGCAGAATTCTACCTGGCCATCCAGACATTTCCATTCAGCCTCTGAAATCTAGGTGGAAGTTCCCAGACCTCAATTCTTGACTTCTATGTACCCACAGGCTCAACACCACATAGAAGCTGCCAAGGTTTGAGGTTTGCACCCTCCAAAGCCACAGTCCAAGTGGTACCTTGCTCCTTTTAGCCACAGCTGGAGTGGCTGGGACTCATGGCACCAAGTTCCTAGGCTGCACACAGTGGGGCCTGGGCCTGGCCCAGGAAACTGTTTTTTCCTCCTAGGCCTCTAAGCCTGTGGTGGGAAGGGCTGCCGCATAGGTCTCTGACATGCCCTGGAGACATTTTCCCCATTTTCTTGGTCACTAACATTGGGCTCCTTATTACTTATGCAAATTTCTAAGGAAGGCTTGAATTTTCCCCCAGAAAATGGGATTTTCATTTCTATTGCATCATTAGGCTGCAAATTTTCCAAAGTTTTATAATATGCTTCCTCTTGAATACTTTTCTGCTTAGAAATTTCTTCTGACAGATACCCTAAATCATCTCTCTCAAGTTCAAAGTTCCACAGATCTCTAGGGCAAGGGCAAAATGTTGCCAATCTCTTTGCCAAAGCGTAACAAACATCACCTTTGTTCCAGTTCCTAACAAGTACCTTTTCTCCATCTGAGACCACCTGAGCCTGGACTTTATTGTCTATATCGCTATAGCATTTTGGTTAAAGCTATTCAGTAAGTCCCTAGGAAGTTTCAAACTTTCCCAAGTCTTCCTGTCTTTTGAGCCCTTCAAGTCTCCTAGGAAGTTCTAAATTTTCCCACATTTTCCTGTCTTCTTCTGAGTCTTCCAAATTGTTCCAACCTCTGTCTGTTATCCAGTTCCAGAGTCACTTCCATATTTTTAGTTCTCTTTATAGAAGTACCCCATTCTACCAGTACCAATTTACTGTTTAGTCTATTTTCATACTGCTATGAAGAAACACCAGAGACTGGGCAATTTATAAAGAAAAAGAGGTTTATTGGACTCATAGTTCCATATGGCTGGCAGAAGGCAAAGGAGGAGCACATATTACATGGTGGCAGGCAAGAGAGCCTTTCTTCTTCTCCTCCTCATCCTCCTTCCTCCTCCTCCTCTTCTTCTTTCTTCTCCTTCTCCTCCTTCTCCTTCTCCCCCTCCTCCTCCTCCTCTTCTTTTCTCCTCCTCCTTCTCCTCCTCTTCTTCTTCCTCTTCTTCTTCCTCTCCTTCTCCTTCTCCTTCTCCTTCTCCCTCTTTTGAGACAGAGTCTCACTGTGTCACCCAGGCTGGAGTGCAGTGGTGTGATCTCAGCTCACTGTAACTCCCCCTCCCAGGTTCAAGCGATTCTCCTGCCTCAGCCTCCAAAACTAGCTGGGATTACAGGCACATGCCACCACACCCAACTAATTTTTGTATTTTTAGTAGATGTGGGGTTTCACCATGTTGACCAGGTTGGTCTTGAACTCCTGACCTCAAGTTATCTGCCCTCCCCAGTCTCCCAAAGTGCTGGGATTACAGGCATGAGCCACTATGCTCAGCTGGAAACTGCCCTTTACAAAACCATCAGATCTCTTGAGACATGTTCACTATTACAAGAACAGAAGGGAAAAAAACCCATCCTCATGATTCAGTTACCTCCTACTGGGTCCCTCCCACATTTGGGGATTATGGGAGCTACAACTCAAGATGAGATTTGAGTGGGGACACAGCCAAACCATATCACCTGTAACCTATGCAACTACTCTGTAACAAGAACATGCATACATGTAGCACTCAGGAAGTGTTAAAATTGCATATTTTAAAGAAAAAAGTTACTATAGAAAATGGAAATAAATTTCAATAATACTTAAAACAATATTTAAACTACGTTTGATGGACGGATAGATAAAAATCCCAGACCTCATGAAATAAAAGGTAAGAATGAGATAAGCCAACAAAGTGATATGAGAAAGTTGACATGATTAAGAAAATGATGTGGTCTGGCATGGTGGCTCACATCTGTAATCCCAGCACTTTGGGAGGCTGAGATGGGCGGATCACCTGAGGTCAGGAGTTTGAGACCAGCCTGGCCAACATGGTAAAAACCTGTCTCTTCTAAAAGTACAAAAATTAGCAGGACGTGGTGGCATGCGTTTGTAGTCCCAGCTACTCAGGAGGCTGAGGTAGGAGAATCGCTTGAACCCGGGAGGTGGAGGTTGCAGTGAGCCAAGATCGAGCCACTGCACTCTAGCCTGGGTGACAGAATGAGACTCCATCTCAAAAAATTAAAAATAAATGAAACATTTAATGATGTGGAAGAATTATAAATAAACTTAGCAACCACAGTGGTTAGAACTGACATGGAAGAGAACTCAATCCGTGAAAAGAAAGCCGAGCATGGGACTGTATTCCGCCATGCAAAAGAAAGGACAAAGATTAGCTGGGCATGGTAGCATCTGCCTGTGGTCCCAGCTACTTGGGAGGCTGAGGTGGAAGGATCGTTTGAGCCTGGGAGGCGGAGGTTGCAGTGAGCTGAGATTGTGCCACTGCACTCCAGCCTGAGTGACAGAGCAAGAACCTGCCTCAAAAAAAGAAAAGAAAAAGAAAAGGACAAAGAGATCAAAATTATCAGAAACAAGGTCTGGATGTAGAAAGACAGATGATGTAAATCTAGCTTTGAAGGAGAGATTTAAAAAAGAACAGAAGAAATATTTGAAGATATTAGGAAAGATAATCTTTTTAAGTTGAAGAAAGACCTGCATTTATAGATGAAAGCTCCTCAGATGTTAGGCAAAATTAATAAAAAACAGATCTAGATTTAGACATATTCTAGTGAAACAGTTAAATGTTGGGGGGGGGGGGTGGAATTTAACGATAATGTAAAAAAGCCAATACAAAGAAAATAACATTTTATTTAAAAACACGTAAACGGAAAAATGTGATCTGTCCTTGATCAGAAAGAGTTTCGATATTGCAAAGATGCTGATTTCCCTCAAACTAACTGGTAAGATTAATGTCATCCCTGCTAAAATGCCAGTGGTATTATTTTAAAAACTTTGTAAAACTGTTTCTGAAATTATTTTAGAGTAATAAAAGATATTGGGCCGGGTAAAGTGGCTCACGCCTGTAATCCCAGCACTTTGGGAGGCTGAGGCGGGTGGCTCACGAGATCAGGAGTTTGAGACCAGCCTGGCCAGGATGGTGAAACTCCGTCTCTACTAAAAATACAAAAATTAGCTGGGCATGGTGGGATGTGCTTGTAATCCCAATTACTCAGGAGGCTGAGGCAGGAGAATCGCTTGAACCTGGGAGGCGGAGGTTGCGGTGAGCCAAGATCGTGCTACTGCACTCCAGCCTGGGTGACAGAGTGAGACTCCGTCTCAAAAAAATAAAATATAAAATAAATAAAATAAAATACATTGATGGGGAGACACTGAATACAGGGAAGGAACAAATGAGAGCAAAGAAATATAGTTAGGTCTAAACTATTTTGTGAGAAGAGGAAGAAAGATTGGATGAAATTGAATGATTTTTTTAAAAAGTGAAAGCAACAAGCAATTGATGGGCAAAGACTAAAAATTTAGGTCAGAATTCCAGAGGACATGAGGAAATATGAGAAGGGCACAAACACCCTCAGATAGAAGAGAGAATATTCCATCCTTTCATCCAGAGAGTGTGAAATAATCAAGAAACAGTAATATTAAAACAAAAATTATAATAGCTAATATTAAGCATTGTGTTGAGAGCTAGAGAAATGATGGTTAACAAGACAGACACTCCAGGATCTCTTGGAGCTTTGGGTCCGGGGGAGGCAGACAAAAGACAAGGAGACAGACACAATCATTGCAAATGGTGATAAAAAAGGTATGAAAGAAATAAACACGGTAATAAGGATAGCGGTGGGAAGTGAGAATAATACTACCTAGGGAAGTCCGGAAGGATTTCTCTGAAGATATTTCAGCCAAGACCTAGGAGATGAGAGGTGTAACAGATCAAAAAGCAGGAAGGAGGGTTGTCATTAGGTAAAGAGCCTTGCCAGAGGAGGGAAATGTGCTGAGATCAGTGCGGTCAGGTGTATTGAGGTCTTTGAGGAGGGAGGTGGAGGGTAAGCCAGGCAGGACCTCAGAAGCTACTATAAGGATTTTGGATTTTATCCTAGGTGCAATGAGAAGCCACTGGACTTCAACCTGCATTTTTAAAGATTCTGGGCCACTGTGTAGAAAACAGATTGGAGGGGGCAGAGGGGAGAAGAAACTGTCAGGAGGGTCTTTCGGAGTCTCAATAAAAGGTGGTGTTGGCCTGAACTAGAGTGGTGAGCATGGAGAAAAGAGCTATGGGCAGGGTAACTCTGGAGATCAAATGCGCGGGACTCGCTGATGGGTTGTTAAGGGAAGTGAGGGAAGATGGGATGATCCACACATTTCTGCCTTGCAACCCAGAAATGGAAACTCCCCACTGGAGAAAAAGATGTGGATATGGGGCAATGGCATATGGACAGGCAAAGTGGTCATGAGGCTTGTGAGGGCGGGTCAGGCCTGCTGCCCTAGGAAATTGGGAGACCTCATCGATTCTGAGGCAGGAACCAAGTGAAAGCCACGTTAAGGAAGTTGTTCTACAACACAAGTGGGAAGCCAATAAGTGAGGGCCTGGGCTTAATTCAGGGCGGGAAGGACGGCAAGGACAGAACCAGGAAATCACCTGCAGGAAAATCTGGCAGCGTATTGGGCAGGACATGGTGGCTCAGGCCTGTAATCCCAGCACTTTGGGAAGCCAAGACGGGTGGATCTCTTGAGCTCAGGAGTTCAAGATCAGCCTGGGCAACATGACTAAACCTCACCTCTACAGAAAATAAAAATAAAAAATTAGGCCAGGCGCGGTGGCTGACACCTGTAGTTCTGGCACTTTGGAAGGCCGAGGCAGGCAGATTCTGAGCTCAGAAGTTCAAGACCACCTGGGCAACACAGTGAAACCCTATCTCTACTAAAATACAAAAAATTACCCTGGTGTAGCGTCTGTAGTCCCAACCACTCAGGAGGCTAAGGCAGGAGAATTGCTTGAACCCAGTAAGTAGAGTTTGCAGTGAGCCGAGACGGTACCACTCCAGTCTGGGTAACAGAGCAAGACTTTGTCTCCAAAAAAAAAAAAAAAAAAAAAAAAAATTC
Source organism: Saimiri boliviensis (assembly GCF_048565385.1). NCBI lineage: Eukaryota > Metazoa > Chordata > Mammalia > Primates > Cebidae > Saimiri > Saimiri boliviensis. The sequence goes on from NC_133458.1 coordinate 17,833,017, forward strand.
AAAAATTAGCTGGGCTTGGTGGTGTGCACCTATGGTCTCAGCTTCTCAGGAGGCTAAGGTGAGAGGATTGCTTGAGCCTGGGAAGCAGAGGCTGCAGTTAGCAGGGACTGTGCCACTGTACTCTGGGTGGCAGAGTGAGACTGTCAAAAAATAAAAATAAAAATAAAGGCAGCAAATGGAAGTAAAGAAGAGACAATCAAAGGTGACCGTGGGAGATGAATGACAGTGTCTGAGGGCAGGTGGAGAAGGAGGCTGGTTCTGAGAATGTTTCAGAGTGGTGGCAGGGCTCCCAGATGGAAATGTCTGGCAGGCAACTGTAGCTGCAGAACCAGAACTAAGATCTGAGGTCCAGGCTGGTCAGCAAATGGGCCACATCCTAGATAATTGAGGGTAATTCAGTCTTTCACACACAGAATCAGCATATTTGAAAAAATTAGAATTCACACTTAAAATTCAAACTGCATTTGCTAGTCACACCACTCCATATAATTCATGTTTCTTTGAAAATTCAGAAGCTTCCTTGGGTTCTTGAGCTTCAGGGTCACCATCAGGAACATGAATTATGGTCGGTACGAGACAACTTTATCTAAAACAGAACGACCATGGTTTGGAAGCAAATGTTCTCTTTGAGCCTCGGTGTAGGAAACATACAAAGATGCCGGTCTCCTGCATGGAAGGTTTCTATTCTCACACTTCTCAAAACTCACACAGATCACTATTTTTCAGTGTTCGCCCAGCTGACTCGCATTTTGTTTCCTGCTCTCGCTTCCACGTGTACCTTGTGAGCCATATGCTAGGCAGTTAACAACGTAGTTTCGGGAACAATACACCTGTCGTCCTCTGCTCACAGCATAGTGGAAACTTGGCTCCACCCATGCAGGATCTCCCTGCTTTCTCCCGGTTCACCTCCCTTGCTGACAAACTCTTTCTCCCTCTCCTTGGCATCTGTTTCTCATCTTCCTACCCTTTCATGTTTTCTTCTCTTCCTGCTTCACCGGCTTCTTTCTCTTCTGGCTGGCGTGTCTCCTTCCTCAAGCCGCCTGCTTCATTCATCTTCTCCTCTACAGAGCTCAGAGATTCAGAACAGCACTTGGTTGAATCTCATTGTCTAAGCAACGACTGCCCTCCCTGACTTCCGCCTGTTTAAAAAAAAAAAAAAAAAAATTCTTGTCATTTGAGCTCCATGACTGCCTGAATTCTTCATACACTAAGATTTATTGTGTGTACACAATGGCGACCCCCAGGCTAAGCGCTTTGAATGCATATCATGAGGGTTCCAAGGAGAGGAATTTCAGGAAGCATCTCTTTGTTCTATTTGGAAAACATAATTTTTACAATTATTCAAGAAGGTAATGCATGGAATCTAATGAATGCTGTGGCCACATCCATGGCTGGAGTCCAAGGAGTCACTGTAAGGGCAGAATGGCTTTTTGGGGAAAAGTCTGAAAACTATCTCAGCTGTGAGCGGACATTGCAGAGTGACCCACAATACTTACTGCCTGTGCACTGACCCTTTACTTAATTCTTCTAGCTTTTTTTTCCATCTCACTCCCACCTCCTCACTCTAAAGAGCACACAGGATTGTAAAGAGGTGGTGAGAGCCGGGAGATTTGTTTGGGATAGGGAATGTTGGCAGAATAGACCATCTTACGAGGTACTTTCTAGCCAACCAACTGAGTCACTACATGAAGTTAGTTTACAGTCTTTGTGAAGATGGATGGTATAATAGTACTTTTCAATGCTTCATTCCAACAATTCAGCCACTTTAATAACCAAACAAGATGTTATTATGTGAGGATCAATGGCTAAGATCAGGGCCAATGGCTAAGACTGTGACCAGACCCCTGCCTGACTTCAGAATAACCAGTGGGAGCAGAGCCACAGGGGAGAAGTTACCTGGTCCGTCACCCAACTGCATTCTTTCAGAGTTGAACACACAACATTGAACCAGGACCCATTGCTCCCTAAACTGATTTTCTATGGCTCCAAATAATCATTCTGCTTCAGGTAAGAGTAGTTCTGGCTCTTCCTCTAAGCTTCTGTGAAAAATACAAAAACAGACAAAGAAGAAAGAACTCTTTTAAATGGCGACAAGGTCTAGGTAGGCCCTCTTTCTATTTATGTGTAAAACTCACTAATTATATTTTAATGGATTTTCTTCATGTTGAAATTTATACATTAAATGTGAAGTCTTTCACTGACATTAGAATTGGCTGAGTCTCTATCAGGAGAGCATATCTTACCAATTCTGTTAGTTCATTTAAAAATGGACATTGTGTCGACATCATGTCAAGTGGCAGGTTTAACTGAGCTTAACAATGACGGATACAACTTTCAAAAAGCTAAAATACATGCAATGCATTAAGGCATCGCCTCTTCTTTATCCCAGCGGCCATTAGAGGCTGCGCCAAAATTGGAAATGACTCTTCCTTTTTTAGATTAATAGGCTTTATTTTTTTTAGAGCAGTTTTATGTTTTCAGAGAAATGTGTGGAAGACAGTGTTTCCATATACCCTTGGTCCTCCTTCCAGTTTCCTCTATCATTAATAGCTTACATTAGAGTGCTACAGTTTTTACAACCGATGAGCCAGTATTGATACATCGTCATTAACTCAACAACAAATTTTTGTTGTTGTTGTTTCTGTTTTCCTTTTTAGACAAGAGTCTCACTCTGTTGTCCAGGCTGGAGTGTAGCAGTACAATCTCGGCTCACAGCAACCTCTGCCTCCCGGGTTCAACCCATTCTCCTGCCTCAGCCTCCTGAGTATCTGGGATTAAAGGTATGTGCCACCATGCCTGGCTAATTTTATTTTTATTTTTAGTAGAGACGAGGTTCCACTATGTCAGTCAGGATGGTCTCGAACTCCTGACCTTGTGATCCACCTTTGTAATTTCAAAGTGCTGGGATTACAGGCATGAGCCACTGCGCCCAGCAAAGACCATAGTTTACATTAAGTTTCACTCTTTGTGTTGTACGTTCTATGAGTTTTCACAAATAGTTAATGACATGCATCCACCAGACAGGACAGTTTCACTGGCCCAAAAAACATCTGTGCTCCACGTATTCATCCCCTCTGTCTTGCCCCAGATCCCTGGAAACCACCGTCTTCTTCATATCTCCACAGTCTTGCCCGTGCCAGAATATCATCGTTGGAATCATACAGTATGCAGCCTTTTTGGATTGGCTTCTTCCACGGTGCAGCATGCATCGAAGGCCCCTCCGTGTCTTTCTGTGGCTTGATAGCTTATTTTTATTACTGAATGCTATGCCACTGCATAGACGAACCCTAGTTGGTTTATTCATTCATTTTCCATTAAGTGCTTCTATGTGCTCTACATTTAACCAAGTTCTAAGAGGATACCAAAAAATTCTACAACAGCTTTCTCCTCAAGGTTACTCTAATTATGAAGACATATATTAGGCAAAATGACATAAAAGTATATTTTAAAGCATTGAAGTATATGGTTCATTCCAAACAAATGTGATCTAGAAAAGCAATGTTTTCAGGGGAACATGATACCCTGAGATTAGACACATACTTTTTGTGTATAGGTGTCCAGGGTCCAAGATATTCATCACATTCTTAAAGGGATATAATTTACCACCGCCCCCCCCACCCCCACCAAAATTAAGAACTCCTGCAGAGATGAAGAGAGGTGCAATGATCATCAGTTGCATTTGTAACTGGAGAAGAGCTCATGAAAGAGGAAGGGCTTGACCTGAAAACCAAACGGTGGCGGTAGGGCCTGGTTAGGTGGGCAGAGGAGCAGACAGCACCAGGAAAGGTGTGAAAGGGAGGTAGGGCAGAGTAACAGGGAGGAGGAACAGGTCTACTTTGAGTTAAGAGGAGAAGATGTAAGATTGCTTAGAAAAGGGAAGTCCTTCAAAGTGCGGGAGATATTTACACCGGGATTATAAGGCACAAAATGTCTTGCTCATCCCATGTAGAAAATGTCAGCCGGGTGCAGTGGCTCATGCCTGTAATCCCAGCACTTTGGGAGGCCAAGGTGGGTGGATCATTTGAGGTCAGGAGTTTGTGACCAGCCTGGCCAACATGGTAAAACCCCGTCTCTACTGAAAATAAAAAACTTAGCTGGTGTGGTGCTGCATGCCTGTAATCCTAGCTACCCGGGAGCTAACGCAGGAGAATCACTTGAACCCAGGAGGCGGAGGTTGCAGTAAGCTGAGATCATTCCACTGCACTCCAGCCTGGGTGACAGAGTAAGACTCTATCTCAAAAAAAACAGGCCAAAAAAAAAAAAAAAATAGAAAGTGTCTTGTGCCAACTGTTAGCAGACACACACAGGCATGCATGTGCATCATACATGTACCCACACAAGCATTAAGTTGCATTTTCTTTAAGAAATACAGCCTTCTTGTTCTCTTTGCCACTTTTTTGTAGAAGAAATCCCCCATAAAAGTGCTTTGGATTAAAAAGCCAATATGAAACCATGAACCCTGATCAGAAAAGAGAAGCCAGGAGAGAGAGGTATGAAGGAACGATTACTTTCTACTAAGTCAGATTGGTCTCAACACTTGGCTCTGAAAAGCTTGGCTTATTTTCACCTCTGAATCATGAATGCGAAAATGCTCTGCAAACTGTAAAGCACTTTGTAACTGTTCTCATTATTATGCTATTCCATCTCATATGAAATATGTTTCCTTTTCCTCTCTGCTTTTCTAAATCAAATCCATCCCTAAATGCCTGGCTTAAAATGTAAGCTTTCTTTGACTATTTCAGCAGACTATGATCTTCCCATGCCCTACAACTCCATCAAATTTATAACAAGAGTCTTTCATTTGGCTCAGCGTCACAAACTACACTCCCTTGTTTGTTTTTGCTGGGTCTCTGTCTTGCCTTTTAGTACAAAGGTGTTCACTGTTGTTTGCCACTCACTAAAACAGTGTTTGGCATAAAGTAGGTGTTCAATAAATACTTTTTTTTTTTTTTTTTTTTGAACAGAGTCTCGCTCCGTCATCCAGGCTGGAATGCAGTGATGATCTCGGCTCACTGCAGCCTCCACCTCCCAGCTTCAAGCAATTCTCCTGGCTCGGCCTCTTGAGTAGGCGGGACTACAAAAGTGCACCACCATGTCCGGCTAAATATTTGTCTGTATTTTTAGGAGAGACAAGTTTTTGCTATGTTGGCCAGGCTGGTCTTGAACTCCTAACCTCAAGTGCTCTGCCCACCACAGCCTTCCCCAACATGCTGGGATTACAGGTGTGACCTACTGCAGCTGGCCCAATAAATACTTTTAAAATTGTGTTAATGACACAAAATTTCTAGAGATGTTTTGTACTATTTTTAGTTTATGCCATTCCCATAGTAGATAACCATTTAATTACATATCTAAAAACTGGTCGTCTGGTCTGAACATCTTGTCTGTTTAGCCATGAATCCAGGCAGGCTGCAGGCAAACAGCCACATGACCCTTCTTTGCCTGGGTCAGATAACGTCGCACCAAGCATTCTTACTGGTCTTCTTTTCCTTTACCATCTTGCTTCGTTTCCTAATGATGTTTTCTTATCTGGGTCTCAAATGATACTTGCAACTTTAAAAGTGCATTTTCTAGGACATCTCTTTTGAAGGACAGGGGTGAAAATAAGCCCTTCTCTCCTCCCTCATTCATCCTTTGCAGCAGGGTTGACTTGGAAGCCTAGGACCCAAAGAAGAGCAGACTCAGTCTCCTATGAGTGAGTAAAAACAGACAGGGAGTCTGATTCCTGTCCCCACCCACATCCCTGCAGATGAAGAGGACTGGCTATTTGTCCAACTGTGCCTCATGCAGTCCTTCAAGAAGAACCACCCGTATTCCCACCACTGTGTTCTATATCTGTTTGTTTCGTTTTTATTGTCAATAAACTATATCTAGATGCTGGGTAAATTTCTACAAAAAAAATTCGACTTCAAAGGCAAACCTCTGGGACCTGCAGAGAGAATAAAGACAAGTAAGTAGGTGATAATGCAAGCCGGTAAACAAACCAGCACGCAGACCATGGGCGAGGCTAGCTGGCTCTTTCAGCCTCCGAAGGGTTGGATATTGGAAGAATCTCAGTAAAACCAGGAGTCCAGGTCTTAACCTTGTGGTTTTGGTAGCTCTATTTTACCAGTTTACTCAAGAGTTAGCAGGATATGATGTGCTGATCTATTTCTTTTTCTTTTTTTTTTTTTTTTTGAGACGGAGTTTCACTTTTGTTACCCAGGCTGGAGTGCAATGGCGCCATCTCAGCTCACTGCAACCTCCACCTCCTGGGTTCAAGCAATTCTCCTGCCTCAGCCTCCTGAGTAGCTGGGATTACAGGCACGCGCCACCATGCCCAGCTAATTTTTTGTATTTTTAGTAGAGACGGGATTTCACCGTGTTGACCAGGATGGTCTCGATCTCTTGACCTTGTGATCCACCCGCCTCGGCCTCCCAAAGTGCTGGGATTACAGGCTTGAGCCACTGTGCCCGGCCATGCTGATCTATTTCTACCAAACCCCACACTAGCTTTATTTTCCCCAAAGCAGAATATCAATATATTAATTTAGAATGAGAAGTATATCCTTTTAGGACAGGAATATTCAGGTCCAGGGCACTTATGTGCATGATATGATATGCACAAAACTGATAAATTACCATTTTAATGTGGAGATAACTTGCTAAACATGGAATCAGTCTTGAGGTGTGCTTTCTCTAGGATGTAGCATAGCCTCGTACACACAAGCTCCGCTCTGCTTCAAAAAATGTCTTCCCACAGGAAAAAAATATTACAGCATGGAGATGCACGGTCACATTCTTCTTTGCTTCTTTTTTCCTAAATTTGACAGAGGCTACCACCCATACTTTAAAATTACACCTAAAAATTTAATTCCAAAGTAAGTGTGTGATCAGTGCAAGAAATGAAAACAAAACAAAACAAAACACTCCAAAGATATGTAAAGTTAATAATCTTGTCTCTGCCACTGCCTCCATACCCGACTCCGTAGTCATAAATATGGGGGCCCTGGGGTGTATAGCCCCCTGAACCTTTCACTAGGATTCTACAAAGATATGCAGGATAGTCTGGGATTTTCACATTTCTTTTTATCAATATTACATAATACATCATACACTGAAACTTGCTCCTCTCACGAATATATCATGGACACTTCCCCTTGGCCAATAGGTATAACTCAGACATTATTTTTAGTAACTGCAACATATGTGCTCATTTCCCGGCCTCCCTGTGGTTAGATGCAGCCATGTCACTGTGTCACTGAGTTGTGTTCCACGGAGCGCAGAGGGAACCAGCACTCCAAGCCTAGGCCTGGCCCCTAAAAATCTCCCGTGGGGATATCCTCCATTCTCTCCTTCTATCTGCCATCTGGAAGTGAAGGCCTCCAAAGTCCCCACTCACAGGTGAGGGAAGCCAGGGTCTCTGAATTATTTTGTGGAAGGCCACTTGCTAAAGCCCTATGCTGACTGTTGTAAGGATGAGAAACAAACTTTCATTGTGTTAGGCTATTAGCATTTAGCTGTTAGCCTTTAGCATTTATCTGTCACTGAAATCATAATAATGCATTTAGTAGTAATAGTTGCAGTAGGAGGAGCAGCTTGAATGTTTCAACATGAAACCCAAAAAGATCCTCATGGTCCCTACTTGCATGTTAAACTAATGCTCCATCAGCTTTATGGCTAAGGCAAATATTTAGCAAGCCTCAGATTGTGTAGCAGCAGTTTGGATTAGAATGATTGCCACTTGGTACGGGAATGTGTGATAAAAGAAAACTGTTGTATGTGTAATGTATGGAGAGGAGGAAATAATGGAACACGGAAACAGATGACTTTGGTATTTTGTCCCTAGACCTAACTATGATGTTGCTCAGATTCCACGGTTAGGGCTCAGCATGAGTTGGTGAAGCCATTGACCTAGGACTCCATGTATAGACCTGAAAACACTCTAGAAGAAAACATGTTTACAGGCTGGGTGCAATGACTCACGCCTGTAATCCTAGCACTTTGGAAGGCCGAGCTGGGTAGATCACTCGAGGAGTTCAAGACCAGCCTGGCCAATGTGGTGAAACCCCATCTCTAGTAAAAATACAAAAATTAGCCGGGTGTGGTGGCAGGCACCTGTGGTCCCAGCTATTCTGGAGGCAGAGGCAGGAGAATCCACTTGAACACAGGAGGCGGAAGTTGCAGTAAGCCGAGATCACACCACTGCACTCCAGCCTGGGCAACAGAGACTCCAACTCAAAGAAAAAAAAATGCTTACAGAATACAGGGATTTGAGGTCATACTAAAAAGACCATCAAATCCCAGCCCTTGGGTCAGATATTTCACTAATAAGGAGATTAAAGGCCGGTGAGATGGTTCACACCTGTAATCCCAGCATTTTGGGAGGCCAAGGTGGGAGGATTGCTTAATCCCAGGAGTCCAAGAGCAGCCTGGGCAACACAGTGAGACCATTTTTCTACAAACAAATTTTAAAAATTAGTCAGCCATGGCCGGGCATGGTGGTTCATGCCTGTAATCCCAGCATTTTGGGAGGCTGAGATGGGTGGATCACAAGGTCAGGAGTTCAAGACCAGCCTGACCAACACAGTGAAACCCCATCTCTACTAAAAGTACAAAAATTAGCTGGGCATGGTGGCAGTCGCCTGTAATTCCAACTACTAGGGAGGCTGAGGCAGGAGAATCACTTGAACCTGGGAGGTAGAAGTTGCAGTGAGTTGAGATCGTGCCACTGCACTCCAGTCTGGACAACAGAGCTAGACTCTGTCTCAAAAAAAAAAAAAAAAAAAAAAAGAAAAAAAAAAGAAAAATTTAGCCATGGTGGTGCATGCCTGTAGTCCCAGCTACTCAGGGGGCTGAGGCAGGAGGATTGCTTAAGCCCAGGAGGTTGAGGCTGCAGTGAATTGTGATTATGACATTGCAACTACATTCCAGCCTGGGCAACAGATCACGACACCCTGTGTTGAGAGAGAGAGAGAGAGAGAGAGAGAGAGAGAGAGAGAGAGAGAGAGGCATTAAACATATTAAAAGGAGAGAGAGAGAGAGAGAGAGAGAGAGAGAGGCATTAAACATATTAAAAGTATAAGCATTTTCTACAACTTCTCAAATTATTATTAAAAAGGCCAAAAGGTGAACATGAATGTCTGATGGGGATGCTAAAGAAGCTGAGGATGACACCCTGCCACACTAAGGACCTCCATTTACCACCAGTCGGTGGATGCCACCCATACAGAATTGGAGAAAGGGTTAGATCTTGCTTCGCTAGTGATTTATAAGGAGGGCACTTAACTCACACTCAAAATCTTATAGCTCTTATTTCTAGCCCTTCTTTCATTCTACCAACTTGGACTCCTGCTCAAAAATATTCAGTGCTTCTCCTTTGCTTGTGGAAATAGATTTAAACACTTCTGCTGGGCACTAAAGGTCCTTCCCAGTCCAGGACCGATCTATTTGTCCAAATATATTTTGTATTAACTGTTGGCTAAGACCTGGCCCCCGTCTGGGGCAAGGCCATCCCTAGGGCATGGTCATTCCATGTGCCATGTCCATTTTTCATTCCCAGCCCTAAGCCTTTCCTCTTCTCCTCCACACATCCAATCCCAGTGGTGCCGTGGGCAAAATTCAGTGTCTCCCTGTCCACCTCCCCAGAGCAGTCTGGCTCCCTCCCTCCAAAGTGGCAAGAGAATTGGGTAGCAGGTGGTTTGATGGGTGCAGTTGCAAGGGACCTCACATTCAGAAGGACCATGGGCCTGGCTTCTCTGCCTAAACCCAGATGCTGGTACATTCTGGTCTTACTTATGCAACAAGTATTTATTGAGCCTCTAGGAAGTACCAGGCACTGTTCTAGACATTTGGAATATATCAGTGAACAAAACAATGACTTTGTGAAACTTTCATTCTAATAGAAAGAATCAGACCATTAAAGATAAACTTTATAAATAAGTAATAAATTATGTTAGAAGAGAATAAATACTATGCAAATACAGCAGAATAAGACAAGGGAAGGGGTTCTTATCCTGGAGTTCCAGACTTATAAGGGGTTCATGGATAGAATTCAGGGGATCTGTGAACTTGGATGGGGGGAAAAATGACATCTTCACTTATGTTAGTCTTAAACCTTCAAATCTGACTGTAGGCAACCAACCTCAGAAGCCACAGCAACACCTATAACTTTGTTACCAATTGAAATCACAGATATTTTGTATCAGATTGACAGTTGTTGCAGATTTCTTGAACTGTTATTTACATTCATCATTACTTTGTAGCTATTGGACTTGTGGTTAAATCTTGTTACTTAACGTGTCAATAAGAAACATACATTTAGTAAGAGTTTCTCAAAATGGTATCAATAAAGAAATACACACTTAGTAACTGTATCTCAATACAATCGACTTCTTTTGTAGTCTTATCTGTTTTTCAATGCATTTAAAAACATTATTCTGAGAGGGCATCCCCAGCCTTCACCAGACTGCAGAAGAATCCACAAGAAAAAGAAAAATGATTAAGAACACCAGGTAAGGGAAAATGGGGTACACCAGAGGACAGCGAGGGTGGACGGGCAAGTTGCAATATTAAATAGGGTCGTCAGGGTAGGTTTCATGCCTAATGCCCTTTGGACCCAAGTTTCTACTGCTTGCTCTCCTTGGCCATCACAGTCATTGCCCTGGCTTTGCCCAACCCTCAGACTCAGGAAGCCGGTGGTGACATCTTGTTAGTGACCACTCTCCCAGCTGCCCATCACTTTCCCTTCTCTGGCTACTTAACACAGGGCTTTGCATTTGGAAGTGTGTAATCAACATGATAATGTCAATAGAACACAAAGAAAGTCAAGGATATTTTAAAAAAATCTTACCTGTTGTTGTTCTGCCTCCTATTTAAACATCCAACTCAAACTGGCTAGCAGACAAACCAGCTCAAACCAGCCAGGCGGTCCGGGCAGCATATGTCTCCTAAAGAAAAGATAAGCAAAGCAAATCAGCAGCTTCTGAAAGCTGATGAAGTGTATCACCTAGGGCAAGTGGAATGTGAGCTAAAGATATTGCCTTATGTCAAAAGAAATTCTTTACAAACTCAAATTCATCTCTCACATACATGCAAAAATCCTCAGAATTCTATGACAAAAAAATTCTTTGTTTGTTTTTTTAAAATCTTACACTTTGAAGCTGTTGAATTATTTTTAAAAGAGCTATACACGGATGGTGATAAACACCAAAAGCAAATCACAAAACTAAATTCTTCCTTAAAGTGACGAAGATGCTGTTTGCTGCAAGTCATGGGATGCTTTGCTAAAGGTGTCTTCATAAAAACAGCTCTCCTCTCAATAAGGCTGGAGGTCAGTGGTTCCAAGTCCAGTTCACTTCCTTACCTGCAAGATGTCACTCTAATTGATCCCACCCAAAGCTTCCCATCAGACTATGATAGAGCTGAAGAAGAGGGAAAGGAAATGAACCACCCCTTCCCATGGAACGCACTTTTACGGGAAAGGAGACACGTTCTCAGAAGCCTTCAGGTTTTACCTTTTGTCTCATTGGGTCACATGACCACCACTGGAAACACGATTGATTTGCTGCAATGGACTTAGACCAATCATAATTTACCTTCTATTTATTTAGGCAGGTTTGTTACTCCCTAAATAAAATCAGAGTTCTACAGCTGAGGAAGACGACACCAGAGCTAGGGAGTAGGTAACCACATGTGTCTGCCACATAGAGTGAAAAGCTTCAGGACTACATGAAAGAAAAGAACCCTAGGCTTAAGAAATAAAATTAGGCTTTGCAGCTGTTAGAAGTAAAATGTATGTCTGTGAAACTTTTCACTAAAATAAAAACAGATAATCCCAAAATGCAATTCTTCCTTGCATTCTATCACTTAATTATTATATTCCTAGAACTGTTCAAAGCTGTCTAGAAGTATATCCTTTCTCACGGATTCAGTACACAGTTATTAAGTGCCTCCTTCATACCTGGTACTATGGTGCTTTTGTGGTCTTGTACAGTCTATCTTTCCATTCCTTCATATGAATAATTTCCACTGAGGTAGACATTATTATCCCACTCTACAGATGAGAAAACTGAGGTGCAGAGAAATGAACTCATTTCTCTATCATCATCCAGTTAAAAGTGATGGACCTAGGCCAGGTGCAGTGGCTCACGCCTGCAATCCTAGCACTTAGGATTTGCCAAGATGGGCAAATCATGAGGTCAGGAGTTCAAGACCAGCCTAGCTAACATGGTGAAACCCCAGCTCTACTAAAAATACAAAAAATTGGCTAGGTGTAGTGGCCGGTGCCTGTAATCCCAGCTACTGAGGAGACTGAGGCAGAATTGCTTGAACCCGGGAGGCGAAGGTTGCAGTGAGTCGAGATTGTGCCACTGCACTCCAGCCCAGGTGACAGAGTGAGACTCTGTCTAAAAAAAAAAAAAATGTGATGGAGCAAATTTTCCTGATGTTCAGTCCCTGTTTCACTGCTTCCATAGAGGGAAAGGCAAGACATTTAAAAACAAAACAAAAATCTCTAATACTAGAGACAGAAAAAATCTATGCAGCAGAAACAGATGTAAAATATGCTTTGGGGAGAATAAAGCATAAATTACCTCTGGGGATGTGGGCTGGGGACTAGGAAAGGCTTCATGAAGGAAACAGTATGTGAACTGGGTCTTAAAGGATGGGGAAGACATGCAGTTGAGGACACTCTGGGCAGAGAGGCTGGCATGCACAAAGATAAAGATGTGCAGCTATTGCTTAGGATGCATGAGAGGCAAGAGTGGGAAACAGATTGGGAAGGGAATTTTCGGCAGGTCATGATGGGATTTACGTATCAGGTTAAGGTGCTTAAGGTTATTATGCAGGCAATATGGTGACTCTGAACATCTCTTAGCAATGGTATGCAGCACGCAGGAAGACAATGTTGTCAACAATGAGTTATGTCAATTAAAGAAGAGGAAGCGACTGGAGTCAGGGACGCCTGGTTAAAAAAAAAAAAAAAAATAGCGCAGCAGTCCAAGGAGGAGGTAGGGATGGGCTGAATCAGGTACTGGCAGCAGAAATGAAGAGGAATGGAAGAATGTGAAAAGCTACCGCAAAACAAAACAAAAAACAATGGGTGCTGGCAGTTGACCTGCAATGGCTGGAGCTGAAGGACTATGAGGTGGTCATTGTTTACCGGAAGCAGGTTTGGGAGGAGATGAGCTCCATTTGGTAGACGTGTCCAATAAAGCAGGTGGAAATGTGGGACAAGAGCTAAGGAGACTATGTCAATTCAAATACCAGCCTCGGCGATCTGGAGATGAGCTTGCCAAGACAGCGAGCAGAGAGGGAAGAGAACTTAGATCCAGTCCATCCAGAAAGGAGGTGAGGGGAGAAGCACATGGCCCCTAAATGATCGGGTTTCTCCCTTCCTGCTTCCCTCCTTTAGCCTCTTAGCCTCTCCTTCCACACCAGTGGTTATCGAACTGCTCTATGTAAATATATCCCCTAGGGAGGAAATTCAAAATGCAGATTTCCGGGTGCCATCCCCAGAGATTCCTGAGTCAGCAGGTTTGGGGTTCTGCCTGAGAAGTCTGCATCCTTAGAAAGCCAGCCCAAGGACCACACTTATGCTGGAATGTAACCTCTCCCTGTGTGATCTCACCTCAAAACGATCTCTATCTCCCATTGAAAACCCTTGGCTGAGCTCCAGTCCCACCTGGCAACTGAGCATCCCTATCTGAATATCTCATAGGTACTTTAGACTCAACATGTTCAAAATTGAATTCATTTTTTTCCCCCACACCTGGCGCATACAGAATAAAGTACAAGTTCTTCAACTTGGCATACAATCTCCAGCGTCATTCTCGACCACTATCTCAGTTTTGCTTTGCATGTTTAGCAATATTATAATTTCTTACAGATCCTGGACATTCATACTTTTCTATCCTATTTGCTGTCCCCTGCCAGAACTCACAGTGCAGGGCACAGGCATGTCACCTCCTCTACCCCAAACACACTCCTTGCCGTTTGTCCCTCTGTGCTAGCTTTTGTCCAAGTGCATTAATTTTACTGCTGCACTTATATTGTATGGTGCTCCTTGCTTGGTGGTCTTTCTTTGAACTTGAGCTCCTTGAAAGCCAGGACTGCAGCGTATTCCTTTTTATACTCCCAGCTCCTGCTACAGAATCTAGCATATGGTAAGCTGTAGCTGAACACTTGATGAATTGACTTTCTTTCTTTTTCTTTCTTTTCTTTTTTTGAGACAGAGTTTCACTCTTGTTGCCCAGGCTGCAGTGCAATGAATGGTGCGATCTCAGGTCACTGCACCCTCTGCCTCCCGGGTTCAAGCAATTCTCCTGCCTCAGCCTCCTGAGTAGCTGGGATTACAGGCACGTGCCACCACATTCGGCTAATTTTTTTTATTTTTAGTAGAGACAGGGTTTCACCATGTTAGTCAGGCCAGTCTTGAACTCCCGACCTCAGGTGATCTGCCCGCATTGGCCTCCCAAAATGCTGGGATTAAAGGCATGAGCCACCATGTCTGGCTGATGAATTGACTTTCTTGGAAAAAGAAAGAAAGACAAGAAAAGAAAGAAAAAAATGGAGAGGGAGAGAGAGAGAGAGAGAGAGAGAGAGAGAAGGAAGGAAGAAGGAAGGAAAGAAGGAAGGGAGAGAGGAAGGAAGGGAGAGAGGGGAGAGAGAAGGTATGGCTAGGAATGTTGAAAGAAAAAAATAACTAAACAAGCATGTGAAGGCAGGGGAGTGGTTCAAGAGGAGTGAGGTCATTAACAGTGTCTAGATCATGTTTGCTTAGAGATCAAGCAGGGGAAGGGCTGAGAAAGGGCACCCGATTGGGCATCTAAGAAGCCACTGGCAACCTCAGAGCAAAGAGTCAGTCCTAACAGTCCTCTGGGATGACAGTCAAGCCCCTCCAGAGCTGGCCACATAGGAGCAAGCTCTTTCATGTCAGTGGGAGGAAACCTCACAATTGAAACTTCACACTGCACAGAAATGCACAGGTCCACCGATTCATGACTGAGGTAGGCTTAACTTGGCTTAACAGGACCTGTAGGTTTTTAAAAGAGCTCTCCTCAGTCTATCTTTATTTCTACCTCCACCCCTAAGCTTCTTTCTGCACCATTTCTGCCTGTCTGCCCGAGTTCAGCCTGGACCGCAGGTCAGGGAAACCAAGCTGTTACCTACTTCCCATCATCACAGAAATTTCTCTGCAGGGTTGGGTTGCTTCTCTGAACTGCTTCTCCTGTGCAAATCCATCCTAATCTGCCATTCCTGCAACCTCCAACTAAATCACCCTACCTTCTGTGCATCTCTATTACAGCTTCTTTTCATTCATAGGCTGATTGCATTTTTTTTTTTTTTGCCATAATTCCTTTCTGCTGAATGCTCTTATGGCATCACTTTGCTTTTCCTGCACCCCTGTTCAGGTGTCTGATTATTTTTCTTCTAGGAACAGAAGCAGAAAATGAATGATATTTCCCTATTTCCCTGATTTTGTCAGTGTAATTTCTCCAAGACTGCCATTTCCACAATCAGATTCCCTTTGCCCTGCCAAGCCTCGCTCTCCCCTTTGCCCTTAAAGCCACAGCTCTATTGTTCCTCATTGGAATGCAATGGCTACTCTTTTAAATTCTCTGTGAGTGTAATGTCTTGTCACTGCAGCTTTCAGTTAAAGAGTCTTGTTATTAAATACTACTCTGTTACAAATTGTATCATTGAAACCGATCAAAGCTTTAAAGCAGAAAGACAAAGTAATTGCTTAAGAATAATCCAAACAAAAATAGGTCTCTATTATGATTTGTTAAGAAACAGAATTATAAGAAAAGGAGAGGAAGAAGAAATAAAGAGTGCGTGGAAAACATAGAAAGACACAGAGAAAAAGAAAATTAGACACAGTCAGAAAGAGAGGAAAATAGAGATAGAGCAAGAGACCAAAAGAGAAGTGTGATATCAAAAGACAGAACTTGAGATAGTGACCTACCTCCTCTAGACACATCCTCGAGAGAGAAACCACAGGCTCAGACATGGAAAATAAAGAGCTGTCAGGAAAACATGAGCAACATATACCAAGTGAGAATAAGACAGAAGCCACAAAGACATCATGCTATGAATACCCTAAGAGTAATAGAGACATACACACGTAAATGCATACACCAAAAAGAGGGTTATCTCTATCCTGTGGCCTTGAAGATACTGTGATGTTGTGCATTTTCACAACTATAGGCAAAAATGAAAAAAAAAGAAAGATGCTTTGTTCCATGTTCTGTCAGCAAAATGAACTTGAAATGAGGTCAAAGCTCCCCCTTGTTCACTCTACCAACTTCTGAGAAAGATGTGACTTGTACCATTCTGCAGAAAGGCAGATTAAGGAGAGTAACTGGTATAGATGGTTACTAAATCCTTTCCAGTTTTCTTGCCTTTATTATTGTTTCTCAAAGCACCCTGAAGTTAAATCACATTTGGAAATCCAGAGTTCCAAAAAACCAACCAAACAAACAAACAAAAAAAAAGACAAGTCACTTATTAAATGACTGATTAAGTTCCTTAGAACACTGAATGCTAACGTATTTACTAAATAAATAAAATACAATGCACGCTGTCTCTAGCCAAATGGGACAGCTCCCAGACCCCTCTCATTGTCTCAGGCCCATGACTGGCCATGCCTTCTCTGCTTGGAGCATTCTGTGGTGTTCTCTTCTGGAAGCCGCTTATCTCTCCCCATCCATCTACCATCTCCACCCATAACACAGGACACATTTTTTCAGGTGGAATTTAAGAAACTATATTTCCCTCCAAACTAGTTTCACCAAAGTCACTAATGCAATTCTTGTGGCTAAATCCAGTGAATGCCTTCCCGCTTTTTTTTGTTTGTTTGTTTGAGACGGAGTTTTGCTCTTGTTGCCCAGGCTGGAGTACAGTGGCGTGATCTTGGCTCACTGCAACCTCCGCATTCTGGATTCAAGTGATTCTCCTTTCTCAGCCTCCCAAGTAGCTGGGATTACACGCGCCTGCCACCACGCCCGGCTAATTTTTTGTATTTTTAGTAGGGACAAGGTTTCATCATGTCAGCCAGGCTGGTCTCGAACTCTTGACCTCAGGTGATCCACCCACCTTGGCCTCCCAAAGTGCTGAGATTACAGGCATGAGCCACTGCACCTGGCTGCCTTTCCACTTTTATCTGATGTGGGCCTCTCAGTAGCACACAGCACTGTTGACCTCGCTGGGATGTTGAGGAATTCCCCTGTCCTGGCTGGCCTCTAACTTCCCTACCCTCTCTCCATGGGGAGCCCTTTTTCCTCTTCCCATGCCTCAAATACTGGTGCTGCCCAGGCTCTGTTGCAGATCGTCTCTCCTCCCAGCTCCCATGCTCTCCCTCAGTGACATTTCACTGTTAGGTTTATACCTTGCTGCCACTTTACTGCAGTCACCAGACAGAAAGGAGACCATTAGTATACTCAGTCTGCCAATTCATGAAAGAAGACCTAGGCTCATTTCAAGAATATTTTTCCATTATATGATACCAACTATGCTAGCTCAACTGAACGCAAGTTTTGCATCGCATGCGTACAGCTTCAGTCATGGTGGGCCGAAGAGGAGGTGAGCGTCTGTCTGTATGGCTCCGTCTTGTTCCCCTTTTATGGGACTCTATTTCTTTGCCTAAGATGGTTACCTTCTTATGGGAGGGAGACTACTTGTAAAATGTTTTCAGTTGACACAAGTGATCTTAAGACTGCCTAGAATCACTCACTGCTAGACAGCAGCTGGAATGTACTTAGAAGCAGTTACTGAATGCTGTTCAGTGCTGAGTTCAGAGGCAGTCCTACAAAGCAGGGACCTGTAAAGAAAGATGCTGCCAATCCAGTTATGAACACAGGGTATCCTGTGGACGACAGAGTGAGCAACAGCCAGGAAATGTTCTGTGAGCCCAGGGAAAGATGAGACAAAAGTCAGTGGAGTTGGTCACAGGGAGATGTTAGAATTATAATAACTTTTATTGAACCCCTACTATGTGTCTGCATTGTATACAAAACTCTCTCTCTAATCTAACCCAGTCCCAGGGGCTGTGGTGAGAACTATATGAAATGCCTTCTGTCAAGTTCTTACTGTTGTGCTGGACACCAGAGAGCATGCAACACATTGCAGCTATCATCCATTCAACGAATACGTGTGCAGTAGTCACCATGTGCTGGGCAATGCACAGTCACTGGACGTACAATACCAAGCAAGAGAAACATGGTTTCTGTCTGTATGGAGCTTATAGTCTAGAGATGCCCTGTCCAAAATGGTAGCTGCTAACCAGCAGTGGCTATTAAAATTAAAATACAAAATTCAGTTCCTCAGTCATACTAGCCACAATTTTTGTGCTCCACAAATATAAGTGGCTACACTGTGCTTATGGCAGCAAGTTCTTTTGGCCAGCACCAGAAGTGGGCAGAGAGACAGCAGGGAGTTACATACCTGTGTGGTGAAGGCTAAGATAAGAGATTTATAGATGAAAAAGGAGAAGGTTACTCTTATTCTTCTTTCTCATAATCAAAATACAGAAACTGAGGCTCAGAGAGGTTAAGCAATTTGACCAAGATCACATAGTTAAGTGGAAGAGCTGGGATTTGAACCTAGGTCTGACTTACTCCCATGCTGCCCTGGACTGTTTTGTGGAGGAGGTGAGCCAGGCACAGGAAGAAGCTGGTTAAAGAGAGAAGATGGAGAAGGCACCCCTCTGGGACAGTGGGTGGGAAAAGTGACAGCTTGGGCAAAGGCACAGAGACAGTGATGGGTGAGGCTGGCAGTGGACTACAAGTAAACCAGTCTGGCTAGAGAAGCAGTGCCTTGCTGAACTCACCTCCTCAGAAAGCTAAACTAGGACTCACCTACCTTGATGAAAAGCCAAGGCGCTAGAAAACTCAACCCCACCTGCAGAGGCTGAGTCCTTAGAGGATGTTAGCCAGAAGCACGGCATGGCCAGAACCACGTATTATGAAGATGGCAGTATTTAGGAGGACCTAAGCCAAAACTAAAGTTAGGGAGACTGGTTAAAGATTGCAGAGGTTAGAAGGGAAGGAGACAAATGACAGCTGTGGAGTAAAGAACACCAGAGTGAGAGAAGAGACCTATTCCTAAGCTTCAATACTGTGTGACATTGGGCAACAGATTTTACTTCTCTGGACTTCATTTCTTCAACTCTCAAAGGGCAGGGCTGGCCCAGACGACCTCTGAGGTCCCTTTTAGCAACAGTAGCCTAGGATTCTGCAAACGTGAATGGTATTAGGTTGAGAGAAGTGGTAGAAAGTGTAGCATCGATTGTGGGGGCAAGGAAGACGGCAGAGTCCAAGATCACACAGAGGAAGGGGCTGTGATGTGCCACTAACAAAGTGTGAAAGAGCTTGCCTTTTTTGGGGGAAATGGAGGATGGAGAACGGAAAGGATAAGAAGTAGTGAGAAAATTCTCGGGTTGTATTTAAGAAAGTCATACAGTGTTAGAGTATCATTATTTTACACCTTAAAAAGATAGCTTCTCAGCTTTGTTAAACCCACGATCCACAGTCGGAAATAAAATTGACATCATGGTCCAGTACACTTGTCCAGTACCTATAATTGAAACAAAAGGTTTATGAAACAATAGTTTCCCTTACTAATGGCAGCGGATTCTAATATTTTCTATTGGGTTCCATTTCATTCTTTTTTAAAGCCGATTGCCGTCCGCTGCATTTACTTTATGATCTATTAATGTGTCACGACCCACAGTTTTAAAAACATTGCCTAAGAGAAGACTCAACAGGTCTTCCCAAGTTGGAGGGGATGGCAGGGCATCCTATCCAAGCATACGGGAGACACCTGGAGAGGCTCCGAGCTGGGGAGAGTTTGGAGAATGTTTAGCGGAAGCCCTGATCGGAGAGAGCGCTGAGAAAAGCGATGACCCAGACAGTTGTGAGCCCCCATTCAAGTGATGGGGGGCAGGGGGGTGGGCTCGGGACAGTGTAGACTCCAAGAGGCGACGATCGGGGTGGCTTGGAAGCCAGATTCCAGCAGGAACCCGGCGACCACCCGGGGGGCTGCCTTTCCGCGACGTGCACTGCAGGGCTTGCTGCCTCTGACCTCGTGTGGCTTTCCGAAGCTCCTCCACTCACCCGCCCTCCCTGGGAGCACGGCGCGCTCCCACTCCTTCCTTCATTCATTCCACTCCTACCTCCGCGAGCGCCAACCGGCTGCGAGATGGGCGAACCACTTTGCCAGCCCGGGGCTCTCCTTAGGGTCGGTTCCCCTCCGGGCCAGCACGCGCGCACCCTCGCACACACACGCGCGCGCGCACAGACACACGCGCGCACACACACACACACACAAACACACACACACACAAAGTTCTGGGGCCCCTCTGCGGACCGGCTTGGCTGCGCTGGGCTCGGCGCCGTGCGCCTGTCGGGCCCAGGCAGCCCCCCGAGCGGCTCCCCGGGGCCCGCCCCGCGCCCAGTCCCCCCGCGCTGCGGTGCCGCCCCTCCCCGCGCGGTCCCCTCCGGCCGCCGGCGCGGCTCTGCCCTTCGGCTCGGCCTTCCCCGCCTCGCATCCGTGCCATCGGCGCTCGATTGCGCGCGGACTCCCTGTGGCTCTCCCGGCCCCGCGCCCCGCCCCCGCCCGCCGCCCCCCTCCGCCAGCAACTTTTGCGGAGCCCCAGCGCCCAGCCATGCTGAGCTGAGCCCCGCCGGCCCTGGCCGCGCGCTGCTCCCGGCTCCCGCCCCTCCGCGGACCCGCTCGGGGGCCGCGGCCGCTCGGCGCCTCGGCCTCGGCCGCTCCGCCCGCCCGGCCGCCCCGAGCCCCGAGCCCCGAGCCCCCCGCGCCGGGCCCGGGCGGCAGCGGCGGTGGCGGCGGCGGCGGCGCGCCCGGCCCCCTCCCCCGGCGCCGGCCACGGGAGGCGGTGATGCGGGCGCGGGCGGCCTCGGCTGCGCCGAGAGCGGAGACACAGGCTCAAGATGGCAGATTCCGACTGAGGCTGGGGGGGCCGAGCTCGCGCGCCGCTTTCCCGTCCCCGTTGCCATGAACCGCGGACACCCCGGCCCCGATGGCCCCCGTGTACGAAGGTAAGGGGCGCCCGGCCCCGCCGACCCCGCGCCCGCCGCCCCGCCGCGGCCCCCGCAGCTTTGTTCTGCCCGCGGCTCCGCGCCCGCAGCCCCCGGCACCCGCCCCAGCCCCCACTCGGGGCCCGAGGGGGCCGCGACCCCCTCCCGCGCCCGGAAGATGACCGGGACGCGGCGCCGGCGGGGTCCCGTTTCTAGGGCGGGGAGAGGGGCCGGGGGCGCGGGAGGGGAGGGGGCGTGTGCGAGGGTGGGCGGCTGCCCGGGGAGGGCAGGGGCGCCAGGGAAGGCGGACCCGTGACTGTGCTTTTTATTTATTTGCGATAAATGAAGGTGCTGCGGCTCAGCCTCCACCGCCCCCCCACGCTACCTCTCGGAGCACCTCCTTTCCACTTCGCTCTCCGCCCCGCGCCCCTTCCCATTTCTCTCAGCGCCCACCCCACGCTCCTTTATTCTCCGCGAGCCTCCGATTTTGGGGGGGGCCGTGGAATCGAAACGCGCGGGGCTAGGTGGGGAGAGAGGAGAGGGATGAAAAGTCCATGTCAGAGCCAGGCAGAACAATGAAACCGGCGAAAATCTCCCCGCATTAGCGTGTGCAAGGGGACGTGGACTTTGGGTTTTCCAGCCGGGGAAGCCGCGGAGACGTTTTTCTGGCTCGGTCTGGGTCGACCTGTGTGTTGCACCTTCACCTGGTGTCGGGGTGTTTTCCCCCATTTGACTGCCTTTAGGAAGAAAGAAAAGAACGCGAGGCGGAGAAGCCGTGGGTCTGCCTCGCACACTCTGTTTCGTTTCTCTTCGGTCCGTTCTGTCAGCTTCCAGCCAGAAAGCAACCCAGAATCAACTAAGTTTTTACACTTCGATGTGTTTTTGTGTGCTTGTAGTAGGGGGAATTTTAAACCCAAGTGTGTCTGATTTTTCAGTCATTTCATCGTGCAAATGTTTGTCTCGTGAAATCATTGAAATCGCAGCCTTCACATACTTTTAGCGTGGGTCTCCCTGCCTTTCTTTCTGTTTTGTTCGGATATTCTGAGGGGTGAAATCGCAAATGAGAGGGTACAGGGTTTGTGTGCCACAGAGGAGGGCACGAGGAGGGAGTGTAATCCGCCTGTAAATCCGGAGAACAGTTGTGGCCAGTGAGACAGGGAAGGCATTAATAGTTTTATCTCTGTTATAAGAAGCTGATTAAAAAAAAAAAAAAAAAAAAAAAACTTATCTGAAAAGAAAATCTGTTATTAGTTCCAAGGCTCCAAATGAATTAGATTTCTGGCCGGAATAAAGTTACCAGTCAGGCCCTGGATAACGAGGCTGTAAATAACCTATGGACTGTAAATATTTTTTTTCAGACTCTCTTAGAAACAAAGGGGCTGTTTAGAAGGCAACAGAGAGATGTTATTCCAGGGGCTTTCCTCTTTGATTCTGAAGAACACAAGGTCCATTTAACCGTTGGACAAAACAAAACGAAATTTCTGATCACTCCACCACTCAGAATAGAACATGCCGGTGGACATGTGAACATGTGGGAGAACCCATGTCGGCCATTCATTGTTCATCTGCGTCTACAGGAGGGGGCTACAGTCAATGCTCCCACTGTCTAGAGTGTTAAAATGAAACAATTTTCTCTTTATTAAGTACCTCCTTGAGACTCCCTCTGCTGGACACTCTCGGTGAGTTGAGAGAAGGAACTTGGCATTGAATTCAGAACTATAGTAAACGGCTGGTTTCCCTGTTACTAGGGACCGGGTATGTGAGTTGGGATGTATTTTGTCAACTTTGTGGAAAGCCATCTTGGGAACCGCACTGTTCTTCTCCTGCCCCTTTCATTCTAAATCCATATGGAATGCAGGCCGTGCCCCGGAGGCTGAGACGTGGCCTCTCCCGGTTCCTGCTACATTGTTCCTCCAGTTCCTTAAGCCAGATAAAGAACTGCAGGTGTGTAGGGTGTTATGTTTAAGAACCGTCATGGATCTCAAAGGTCTCATGAACTGTTTTTATTTGCCAGCCTTCCTTCCCTGTCTCAGGTGACCTCCGTGGTGGCCTTTTTCAGCCCTCGGTTTCCCTCCATCTTGTCCCCGTGCCCTCTTCATTATTCCTGCGCTGTGTGCCCTTTTGTTCCAGGTGTGTCTCTGTGCACCTTTATCATTCTTTTTCTAATCTTCCTTCTCACCCCACCTCAACTAGCCCACATCACTCTGCCAAAAGCCCACGTCTGGGTGTTTTTGAAAGAGACTGTTGGACATGCTCAGGACAGGTGACCTCTAGAGTCAAGGATTAGATTGCTGGGACCCACATTCACTCACTGTGATGAGTGTGCCAAGACTCTGATGACCTCCTTTCGCCCACCGTGGTGACATCCGCTGGGTTCAGGGAACCTGATTTTTCCCGTCTCAATCAGAGCACGTGGACTCCCTGTGTGCATGTTAAATGAGCAGAGCTTTTCCTGTCGAATTCTCCAAGAGGAGGGATTCCTGGTGGGTTTTGAGCTCCTAAAAAGTGCACAGGATTCTTCTCAGGAAAAGTGTAATGGCGTGAGGGGGAATTGTTTCAGTGGGGTGCTACTGCATCAGGCCAGAATGCCAGGTGAAGGCCCAGATGCATTAAAGGAGCATTCTAAACTGCCAGAGATTTAGACAGAAATGCTGTTTTTGAAACAAGGTGTATTTGATAATACAAATTAATGGGTGGCAAGGTGTGATCAGTCTTCCAGGGCTTGCTTGAAGGATAGGTTTATAAACAGCACGTTTGTTTTTGGTGATTTGGAACTGAACTTCTTTTAAAAAGGTTTATTTTCTTTAGAAGGTTAAACATTTGCCTTGTGATTGTATTTCCTCCATCAACTTGCTTAGCAAGGCTTTTTCAATATCTAGTGCAAAGGCCAACCACCAAGGTCTATATTGCCATGGGTTCTGAATGAGAGGAGCCTAGATTCCAAGTTATTTATGTTTCCTCTACAAGAGCTATGCTGTGTTGATTACTGTTGGCTTATGTAAAAGAACACTTTACAGGCTTCCAAACACTGTCCTGCTGCAATCCATCATCAGATGGACCTGAAGATGCCTGTCTACCAAGTTGTCTCCCAAGAAATTAAATTCTGAAACATCTTCTGTTAGCAGAGTTTGATGACACATGCCCTGAAATATCCCTTCCTGTGTTTAGGTTTTATATTTTAAAAATGAGTAAGTATAAATATTGCTTTTCTTCTTACCACATTTGCGTAGTGAATAAGATACCTTAATTTTGTCCTTGATTTCAGGCAGCATGCTATGATACTTGAATCAGAGAAACCTGAGTTTGAATCTAGCTGTATGACTTTGGGCGTGTTACTTAACTTCTCTGAGCTGTTACTATTATTATTATTGAGCTTTATTGGATTGTGCAGGAACTCCATTAGAAACTAGTACATGTAAAGTCTCTGGCTGTAGTAGGCCTTTTCTTAGTGTGTGTTAAATCCCTCTGTCTTCTGAGCTGCTTACAGGCATGATGACTCCAGGGAAAGAATAACCCACAAATAGTTTAGAAAACCAATAATAGCAACATTTCAATTATTAATCTCCTGCAATTCCCTTTCCAGCTTGGGCACCAGCAACAATAAACCCCCTATAGCCATAGAAGAAAGAACCTTCTTTTTACCCCCTCTGTGACCTTTCCAGATTCTTTATTCACATTGAGCTTCTGCTGGTTTCAGGTAGAGAATTTGTCTTCTATAGAGGCGCTTTCTGTGCCACTTGAAAATGTGGAAATAAACTACTGGGGCAGAGTTTCAGGGGCTGCAGCTGAAATGGATACTTTTCAAGAGGCAGTGCCTCTTGGAAAGCATCCCCAAGTATGAAAGATAACCTTTGCCCTTAACAAGGCAGCTGGCTGGGCGAGGGAGCACTGGACGTGGTTCATCAAGCGCCTTCTCAGAGGGGAGGCTCCTCATCCACCACAATCCAGGGTCTGCCTCATCATGCATTAAACATCATTTTCCTACAAAAGACAATGTGGTGCTTTCTGTAAGTTACAGCGGCTCAGATTCTTTGTGTTTTATGTTTATATTTCTTCATCTCTCTCGTTCTCTCCTTTCCTCCCATAGAGACCAGTCTTGGGGAACCACCTTTGAGGTTTGTATGGAGCAGAGTAGGGATGATCAAGAGGGTGTGATATGTGAGCGTTTCTTATTGTTCTCTGAACATGGAATTCTGGTAGTCTTATTGATGACAATTCAAGGACTTTGGGTTGGTATCAATGACGGGCTTCAGAATAATGGCAGCATACTTTATATAACCACCAATGGGATGTGAACTTAAAAGGCCCAAACTCGCAAGAGTTCCATTTCGTATGGCAATTCCCTGTTGGGGGAAAAAGAATAGGAAAAACCTAGAGTATAGAAAGGTCTTTATTTTTGCTCTAAAAGAAACCCAGATGCCTGAGGGTCACGGCAGTCACTGTGATGTAGGCCATATTGACTCTGTGCTGTGCACCGCGCTGCACCCTCTGCCCACGTGACCTCATGTGCTCCCCACTCTTGATAGACAAGGACCCATCTTTAATGCATTCATTCAGCAAACAGTTATGCAGGACCTGCTGTGTGCCAGGTCCTGTGGCAGGTTCTGGGTTTGTAGAAATGACAAAATCTTGGTCCCTGTCCTCAACTCTATGGGTTGGGGGAAGTGAAAGAACGTTTAAGCATAACTCACTAGACTGTGGGTCTGTCTCAAGATGGAATTTTTTCTTCCCTTTTTTTTTTTTTTTGTTGCAGTTCATACTTCTGGCATGCCTATGTTTTCTTCAGATAGAAGGGGAAGACTCAGCCAGGTGCGGTGGTTCATGCCTGTAATCCCAACACTTTGGTAGGCCAAGGCAGGTGGATCAACTGAGGTCAGGAGTTTGAGACCAGCCTGGCCAACATGGTGAAACCCCATCTCTACTAAAAATACAAAAAGAAAAAAAATAGCTGGGCCTGGTGGTGGGTACCTGTAATCCCAGCTACTTGGGAGGCTGAGACAGGAGAATTGCTCGAACCTGGGAAGCGGAGGTTGCTGTGAGCCGAGATCGTGCCGTTGTACTCCAGCCTGGGCGACAGAGTGAGACTCTGTCTCAAAATAAAATAAAATTTAAGAAGAACAAGAAGACCCCGTTTTCCTGTTTTCTCTTGAAGTATTTTCTCTACGTGGACTCAGAAATGTTTCTGAGTGCAGAACATACTCATTACAAGCTTTCCTAGAAATGTCCTTGGATATTAACATCTTTAACTTGCAGAAGATCCAGTCTTTCTCTGTTTGCGACTTCAGTTTTATACCCTTGCAAATGCAAATATGTTTCTAATTTACACAAGTTCTCAGAGATTTTTGTTTGTGATATTTGGTGTCGTAGGCTCTCTTGCAAGTGGACTCTTGTATCATACGTGGCTGTTGGAGAATTGATCCCAGCCTTGCTGTCTGGATGGGACCTTGTATTCCAGGTAGTTGTATGGCACTTGGTGGGGATATAGATTGGGCGGTCACTCCGAAGCATTTAGTGGCTACTTACCCAGAGCAGATCATTCAGGGTATTGTGGAAAAAGAAAAGCATGGCCCAGCCTCAGGAGCATAGAGCCCCAGAGCTGAAGACCTTGACGGAGATAATGTTTACCCCCATCTTCAGGAAGGTGAATGTCCATGACTTGAAATTGTCAATTCATTATTTTTTTTTTTCTTTTTCCAGGAAAGGGCAGTTGGAACTCCCTGAGTGACCATTTCCAGTATTCTATTAACCTGATTATCAAGAAATTCCTGGGCCTGGCTGAAATCTTGCCTGCTGTCATTCAAACTTGTTTTCGTTTACTCAATTCCTTTTTCTAAAACCTTTCATATACTTAAAGATAATAAGTGGGTCCCTTTAGCTTTTTCCTCACAGAGCCTGTTTTGTGTCACTGAAAGCATCTCCTCTCTCTCCTCTGAACTCTCTCTAGTTTCTCCGTATTTAAAAAAAATGGTGGCAGTTAAAACTGAATATAGCTCTTTAATAATGTTCTCATTAGTATGGCATATACGAGAAAAACGACTTCAGGGTTCTTGCATCATTGTGAACCCCTGGAGGGCAGGAACTATGTCTGATTCATCTTTGTATCCCCTACAATAGCTGTGCAGTTCCTTAAACCTAGTAGGCGCTTCATAAATATTTGTGGAATTGATTGTTCCTTTTAATGCATCTAAGTTATAACTTACACAGCTCTGGATTGGTGACTCATCTGTAGCTCGCATTCATTTTGGCCCTGAGTCTTTAGTTTTCTTGTACTTGTGTCTGGCATCCATCGCCCCAACAAAGCCACCTTCTGCTTGACTCCACTGATGGCTTTGCATGTCACCTCTCTTCTTCCAACTCTTTAGACCCTTGCTTAATTATCTCCTGCCAATTTGACAAGCAGAATGCAGAGGCCCTAAGTATAAAAACTTGAACTACACTTGAACGAAGAGTGGGCACACAGTAGAGTCTTGATGGTTCAGAGCACTGTCAGGTCATTCACGTTTAGAAAGGACAGTTTGTCAAATTCTTTATACATTCTGAGTCAGCCAATGCCCGACCTGTTTTACCAGGTTCTCCAAGGTGAGTGAGCTAGGTGTTTATGAGAGTGGTTACAGACCAGACTTTTAGAGGATATTGCGCTTTCTCTTTGGTCTAAAGCCAATGGAAAATGCAGAAGATGCAATGAACGATATCACTGCAACTTGTGTTTTTCCTGACGGCTATCTTTACCCTTAGAAAGCAAGCTAGTAAAATGGTTGCCAGAAAAAAAAAAAAAAAAAAAGTCAGCAAACCTTTAAAACTGCAAAATAACTTCGTGGTTTTATAGCCACTTATTTCGGAACACAGTATTGAAGAAATTTGTAGTGTTTTTGAAAATAGTCTGTTAGAACAATTTTTGCCTAACTTCTTTTTGTCTTAGTAGGTTCTGATCAGTTAAATGCCACTGTGCTTAAGCAGAAGTAAGATTGGTTGATTGTCCTGCATGTGTTAATGCTGTCAACTTTATAAAAACCTTTGGCACAGAAAGAATGCAGTCTAATATGTGAGTGGACACAGGCATTTTTCTCTCCATCCACAGTGAGAGATCACCATAGAACCTTCCATTAACATTGACTGCAAAGGCACTTCTGGCCCCACACAGTTACAGATTTGCATTTTGATGAAAAAAGGATTTGTTTGTGTATTTTTACCACTTTCCTTCATACTATTTCCCTGTTGATTCAACCTATGGAATCATTATTCCCAAATAAAACGATTCATCCAAGGGCTTATGATAAGAAGAGTGATCACTGGGAGGCTGAAGCGGGTGGATCACGAGGTCAGGAGTTTGAAACTAGCCTGACCAACATGGTGAAACCCCATCACTACTAAAAATACAAAAATTAGCTGGGCATGGTGGTGCATGTCTGTAATCCCAGCTACTCAGGATGCTGAAGCAGGAGAATCACTTGAACCCAAGAGGCAGAGGTTGCAGTGAGCCGCGATTGGGCCACTGCATTCCAGCCTGGGCAACAGAGCAAGATTCTGTCTCAAAAAAAAAAAAGAGTGCCCAGTCATGCCAGCTCTATACAATATAGAACATAGTTTCATAGCACTAAAGAAGCAAATTTTAATGATGTTTGTGCCTGGATTTCTGTTAAAAGTCACAGGGTTATAATGCTAAGATTTTATTAAATTAAAGAAATTTTTAAAGTCACAGGGCAGGGAGATTCGGAAAACTCCAGCTGATTGCTGATTGTGGAAATGTGTTCTTTAAAAATTTGTTTATTTTGTATCTCATGAAAGATTTATAGGGCTGTGACAAAAACCAGCGTATACATTTTTGAAATTGTCCAGAAAGACAGCAAATCATACCTTCCTGAATTGTGTCACGGCATCTACTCACCAGAATATGAGCGGATAACAGGGACTTCTGGAGGGAAGTAAGCGCCAGGGGAACTCGTGGCAGGGAGAAGGAGCATCAAGAGAGAATGCACACCTGCTTTCGGCCTTTTCCCCTGAACCAGTTACCTCTGCAGCTCCAGCACTGTGTCATTACTATTATTCATTCAGTGTGACCTGCAGCATCAGGAAAAGATTCATCGGTGTTCGTTATGTTCTGTTCACTGAGCCTGGGAGGTTCTCTAATGTATTACAGAAATGTTTCCATTAGTCAGTGGTTAAAGAAATTCTTTCATTTGCCTGTTACAGTGACTTACTCCAAAGGATTTAAGGCTGCTTAAATGGTTAAGTTTCTGGTAGAGAGGGAAATTAATTTTTGTAGATCAATTATGTGGATAGCTTCTTTGCAAGGAGGTCGGATAAATGAGGTATTCCTATAGAAAGAGACAACAGAAACAGGCAAAGCTCTTGTGTTGGCTTAACAAGGTGAATAAGCAGAGTACATAATGGAATTCATTTGCAAAGTAATTTTTGCTTGGCTGGAGTGGTAAGCACAAAACAGACTAGCAGATGAGAATCGTAAGTGTTTGGGATCAGTTGTTAAAAGGTTTAAAAGGGGATCTAATTCAAGAGACATTTTGTGGTGTGGAGAAGGGGACCGATATTATCAGAATGATACTTGAACAAGGTAATTTTTACTGGCCTGGGTATAATAGAAGGAACCAGACAGCCAGGGGTGGGCCATGCCGGGAGGCGGCCGTGGAGATGGGGCGGGGCTGTTCTCCGGGCGGTGCAGGAGAACACGCATGGAGCATTTGTCGGCTTGCCCAGTCCAGGGGTTCAATAAATGTTGGTTTTGTTTTGCTTTCCTCCCCATGCTTACAGCAGTGATCTAGGATCAGGAAAACTTGCTGGCTCTTTTTGTAGGCTCACATGCATTTTACAGGATCCCACTGGGTCCTGGTATAACCCTGGTGGGGTTTTCGTGCATTAATAGTTGGTCTTCGACACATGAGGAATCTGAGGCCAGAGCAATAAAGAGGCTGCCCCAATGTTACGTGTGCCGGAGGAACAGAGCTAGGGCTCTTCTCCGGCTTTCCCTGTAGCAATGTACACAGAAGCCCCAGAATACTCCAGAATGCCAGACGGAGCTTCGCTAGGCTGCACTGCGAGGTGGGGCTTCAGGTACAGTGGTTCCTACCAGGCTGTCAGAGCCACTTTTTCCCCAGACGCATACGGGAGCTCCTGCGTTCTGGTTCGCCTGGTCCCCTTGCAGCCCACAGTGCTGCCCTGAGCGCCTCCTGCAGGGAGTGGTTCCCTGTTTCCCGAGAAAAGCAAGGCCACAGGGCCCTCCGTGGTTCTTTGTAATTCCCTGAGAAACTTTGCAGCTTGTCACCATGAGCTCCTTATACTAACAACAGCCAAAATCACAGGAGAGAAGTCAGCACAATCCTGATGATTTTAACAGAACCTCAAAGCACTTTTAAGTCATTAGGCACCTTTAAAAAAAAAATACTAATTTTCCAAGGTACAGTTTAAAGTCCTATCTCTTTGACATCACCAAAACTTCAGCCCTACCTCTTGTTTCCAGGCATGACAGTTTGACCCACGATAGGCTCCTGTTGCTGTAGTCTCTGCCTGGGGCTACTCTCCACCTGCCTGGGAAGCATTTCAGTCCAGATGAGCAGCCTTTGAAATTAGGCGAACACTCAGACCTTCATGCTTTTAAGACACAAACTAGGGGGTGAGCTTGCCTTGACGTTTGTGGGTCTTGGGTGAAGAGTGTGAAGAGTGTGCCATACACCCAGTTTTCTCTCTACTCCTCATCTTGTGTGTCCAAGCCACCACCACTCCTGCCTCCCCTTGGACCTACGGGTGCCTCTTGGCCACCTTCCAGGTCTACATGCATACCCACAGGCCCTGGGAAAGGGCCTGGAAGCAGGCATGAAGCCTTTTAGACAGGGAATCTCATGGCTCCAGGGACCCAGAGCCTGGTCTCCAAGAGACCCTTGGGGAGGGGTGAGCTCGGGCCCTGACCAAATGAGGTTCAGGGCTTGAGCCCTCGTTGCCCTGTCCTAAAGGCGGTATTGATAAGGGGACACCTTGTTTCAAAAACTTAAGCCACAAAGGCAGCTCAAAATGTTTCCTGTTTATATGGCTGGTGGTTGTATTTCTGCATCCTCAGCTCTCCTTTCCCTCCTCAACCTTGGTCTCATACATACAATTGCTTCCTAAAGCATAGTTGATGAAACTGACCCATTTCCTGTTGCTTGCCAAGGTAGCTCAGTAACCAGTATATTCCTTCTGCTGGTGAAACCTGACAGAGAACCTGGTAACGCTGACAGCTGTTGTGTTTTGTGGGTTTCAGCCACTGCCTTATATGTCTTTTCCTGCCATCCTTCTTTGATGGTGTCTCTCCTCTCTGCCTCCACCTATTTATTTTTTCCCACTTGTCTGCTCACAGAGCCAGGCTCCCTCACCTACCTGTGTATTCTATGACTGTGTTGCTTGAGTGCGAATTTGCCTTGTTTTACTTGTAGGTATGAAGGTCTAAGTAGAGGTACATATGGAACCTTCTTTGGGGTGTTTGTGTAAGGGACTGTCTGGAAGAAGTGGTTCTCCAACCTCTGTGCCCTTCAGTTCCTTGGAGGGCTTGTTACAACAGATTGCTGGGTTTCACTCTCAGAGTCTCTGATTCAGTAGGTCTGTGGTGGGGCTTGAGAATTCGCATTTCCAGTTGAGGACCATTGTTTTAGAGGAGTACATTCAGAACGAAAAGTCAGAAATATTGAAAATCCGATGGTGGTTGTTTTGATGAAAGCTTTTCTTGAATGTGAGAGAGTCAGGGCCTGACATTAGCATTCTTTGCAACTCTATTGCCTTTTGTAGCCGTGACTTCCAGAAGCTATAGGCACGTGCAGATCCAGCCTTCCGCCTGCCTCTCCTCTCATCTGCCTCCACATCTTCTCAGGGAAGATCAGAAAGTGCAGGAGCCACTTTTGCTTGTTCATCCAGAGCCAGCTGGTCTGTAGTTCATCCAGTTTGGTCTTGGGGCCCCAGAATAAAATGGGCCAACTGTCATCCTCACAATAATAATACATTATAATTAACTAATATTTAAGAACTCTATGATTTTCTCCATTTACAGAGGAGGAAATTGAGGCTTAGAGATATGAAATAACATATGCAAGGCCTCATAACAAGCCAGAGCTTGAACCTGAGTCCACTTGACGCCAGTGCATGCCCTTATCTTCACTGGCAGGCCACCCGGATTCTCGCAGGTAAGTTAGAGTGATCTGTGCCATGTACAGCAAGGGGTGCAAGACTGACTCCAGTAAGAAGGATCTGGGATCCTTGGGGAAGAGGCAGTCAAGCTGGAGACCAAACGCGCTAACACAGATTTCTGCGACACTCTTGTTCCATTTGTCCTGTTCATTAAACGGTTAAGTAAGGTGGTGAGCGTACAGCACGCAGACCTGTGGCTGGCATGTAGGAGTGTGGTAGAGGGCAGCCAAGCCACGAGTCCCATTTGAGACAAAACAGATCAAAGACTCAGAAATACTCTTACTGAGACCTCTAAGGAAAACCGTATTATGGAAAGATGATCATAACAGCTAATACTTACCGCACACTTGCTACTGCCAGTTCTGTGCTAAGGCTTTACATATGTGAGTCCATTGAATCCCTATAGTAATGCTTAAGGGAAGTTCCACTTCCACAGCATTACACAGAGGCACAGGAAGGTGAAGCAGCTCCTGAGTGCAGAGATGGGACCCACTCCAGGCATTCTGGGTCCGAGCTGGCCCCTGACCACCAGGTGCACAGTGGAGAGTCTAACCCATCCCTTCCAGATGAGAGGGGAAACTTGTGACTATGTTGGTTCTTCAAGTCTGAATGGTCTCTGCTTCAATCAAAATCGGGATAAGTATTTTGAAACTTGAGAGACCAATTTCTGTTGCTTTTCTTAAAAGATAAGGTGGTAGACATAGGTTAGGCATGGACCATAAGAGTAGTGAAGGGGTTAGCTCTATCCAGCATTAAACCATAATGCTTCAAATATGGCACAACACTTGACAGACCCATGCGTGGGGCAGAAGAGGGGAGCCAGATTTCAGGTTCCATAGTCTGAGAGCATTTACCAGATGACGGAGTAGGTGCCGTGTGGCCATGGGGAAAGGAAAGCTGATTAGCTGAATGGGAATGGGACAGCATGAGAGTGATTCAAAAAATCTCAGTGGGTATCATCATCTCACATCATTACACCAACATAAATTCTACCTGATTAAAACCTGAAACTTGACAAAAATAGGTTCTAAATACATTCAGTGTTCTGGGGCCTCTACTAGGTGCCAAGTGTACAGCATTGAGCAAAATGGATAAAACTCCTGCCCTGAAGCAGCTTGCGTTTTAGCAGATAAAGGCAAATATTCCACCTTTTAAAAAAAGCTCAAAGGAAATGAAAGTGGATATTTATTAAACCTCTGGAGGAGTTGAAATTTCTAAGATTAGAATCTTTAGATGAACTCACAGAGGAAAGTATTATTAGTCTTGTCAGTATAAACATTCCCCAAATGCTAAGGTTATTTCCAGTTGTACTGTCATGAGTTATTCCTCAGTGTAATTCTATGTAACATTGAGTTTTGTCTGGATTTTAGGATAAGTCCTCCAAAGTAGATTTACTAGGTCAAGGGGTGAGAACATCTGTTGGGTTCTAGATACATCAGCAGGTTATTTTTTTCTCCAAAGTATAATATTTCTTTTTCTTTTCTTTCTTTTCTTTTCTTTTCTTTTCTTTTTTTTTTTTTTTTTTTTTGAGACAAGAGTCTCGTTCTGTCACCTAGGCTTGAGTGTAGTGACACAATCTCGGCTCACTGCAACTTTCATCTCCTGGGTTCGAGTGATTCTCCTGCCTCAACCTCCTGATTAGCTGGGATTACATGCCCAGCTAATTTTTGTATTTTTAGTAGAGATGAGGTTTCACCATGTTGGCCAGGCTGGTCTCGAACTACTGACCTCAGATGATCTGCCTGATTCGGCCTCCTAAAGTACTGGGATCACAGGCGTGAGCCACCATACCTGGCCTAAAGTATAATACTTTTATATTAAACAAATCAAACCACCAAGATGAAGATTTTAGTTAACCCACCTGTTTGGGTGCTGCTCTCAGGCCTGGGCCCTCCTGTCATTCTGCCCTTCTCTGCAGGCGACATATCATTCCCAGGTTTTCAACGCTACCTCTTTCTGTTAGGGATGCCTAAAGTTGTATCTTTACCTAGACTTCTCTTCTGAGCTCCAGAGTCGTAAAGCCATCAAATCTACTGGACTTCACTATTTGGATATCTCATAGGGATCTCATCCTTAACACTTCCAAAGGAAAAGTTTTGGTCCACCCCCTGAAATATACTTACGTTCTGGATTTCTTTATTTCCATAAACGGCACCTTCTCTCACCCAGTAGTTCACATCAGAAACCCAGAGTCATCCTTGACGATGTCTTACTTCACATTTAATCCATCACCAAATTGTATTGATTTTTGCCTCCGAAGTGTAGCCATTCTCATCATTCACTATAGTTGTGTTCTCTAAAGTCGCCAGGAACACTGAATCAGTGAATACTGAGTCATTACTCCTAAGGGAGATACAGAGTTAGGTTCCTGTGAGCCTCTGGTCATATTTCCATTGACTGATCAATACAATGTATCAGTTTCATTCGTGTAATAATGTTGTATGTTGGTGGATGTTGTACGTTGGTATAGCGTTGCATACGTTGGTGTGATGACGTTTTATGTGTGTTTCTGTTTAAAAATATATTTTAGTGTATAGTTTTGATTAACATCGGACTCATGCCCAACAGCACTGTAATTCATGCCTGAACGAGCTTATCTAACACGTGCATTCCTCATAAGGCCCATCACAGCCTTCTTGTGCTTAGGAGTGCTAAGCAGCATTTCGCACTGTGCTTGCAGGCCCTTTTAAACAGCAAAATCAGTAACAAAAAGCACCGAAATGAAAAAAAAAAAGTGGCACTACTTAGACTGTTGAAAGGGTACTTGTTGATAGTATAAGAGCTGAAACAGGAAGGCAGAGTGTCACCTAGGTGGAGCTCAGCTGGGAATGTGTGTGTGGGCCGGCATAACTTTTTTTGCAGCTCCGCGCATGCGCGGGCATGACGAAAAGTGCCCTGAGTATTGACTTTGGGGTTGTGAACACATTTTAGTGAGTAGGTGAATTTGCAAATGTGGAATCCAGGAATGATGACGATAGTTTATCATGAAGCCATCCATTTCTGTCTCCACTGCCACCCCTTATCTGGGGGTTGGCAAACTTTTTCTGTAAAGGTCCACATGGTGACTATATGAGGCTTTGCAGGTCTCAGGCTATCTGGTCTCTGCCACAGCTACCCAAGTTGTAGAGTGAAAGCTGCATGGACAATACATACACGAGTTGGGGGACTGCATTCCAGCAAAGCCTCATTCCTAACAGCAGACTTGGGTCTGAATGTGGCACCCAGCTTGTAGTTGGGATCCCCGTAGCTAGCCTAAGCTACCATAATGTCTCATCTGGACTGGCTGCTTCCTGACTTGTCCCCCCCCATGCCTATTGTTGACATTCCCCAGCCAATTTCCCATAGTGGTATTAAGTGCACATTAGATCCTGCCACTATTCCACTTCAGATGTCCAACTGCCTCCCATCACACTT
Organism: Saimiri boliviensis; assembly: GCF_048565385.1. NCBI lineage: Eukaryota > Metazoa > Chordata > Mammalia > Primates > Cebidae > Saimiri > Saimiri boliviensis. Next base: position 17,868,614 of record NC_133458.1, read on the forward strand.
GGAAGAAAACCCTGCATCCTGAACAGCGTGGGTCATGGCACAGTCTTGGCTTGCTTCTCTGATCCCCCTGGCCGCCAGTCTTCCCCTCCGTTTGCCCCATCCTGGCCTCTTTCAGTTTTGTGACTGTTTCCAGCCGTTTCCTGCTTCAGCACCCTTTCCCACACAACCGTCTTCCCTTCCTGGAATGCTCTCCTGCCTGGCAGCCTGGTTAATTCCTGCACCCTCTGTGGTCACACCTCAAATGTCACTTCCTCCAGGAGGCCTTCCCTGATCTTCCAGTGTAAATCAGATTCCCCTCATCTCATCTCAGAGCACCCCCTTCTTTTCCTTCATGACACTTAACAATTTCTAGGAACCCACTTATTTGGCAGTATTTGTTTTCCACCCGCCGTCCCCAGTAGGCTGCAAGCTCCGTGAAGATAGAAATGCATCTGTGGCTGTCTCTGTGCTCTCCACCCCGTTACCGTCACACACAGTAGACACTTCTGAAAACTTGGCAAATCAGTGAAGGATTGTGCAACATGCTTTTGTTCATACAGATTTTTGTATGAAACTGCAATAGACAAAATGACCACCCTTTTGGAGTGTATAGTTTATCTTCAAAAATTGACAGTGATGATTGAAAGCAAAAGGCATCTTGATAGGTGAGTTTGTAAAGGGGTGTGAATGTGTGTCTTTATTGTCAAAGCGTGATTCTGAGACAGACACTCTGCCACCAGGTGTATCTGGTGTTAAGTTTTTCCCCCTGAGACTTGAATGCTGCATTCAGTCCTTGCTGGTCTCGCTTTTCCTCTAGAGCTTTGGAACTTCGCTGGTAACATTTTCACAAGAAGAAGTTGGGGGTGAAGTTGGCTTGAGGAGGCATTTCAGCACCCCTCTTTAAAATGGACTTTGCTCTCATTTTTTCTCAGACCATCACCTCATCTCTCTTAGACTTTCTCTGATATTAGTTGTTGTTGTTGTTGCTTTTACAGTGTTGCCGCCATCTGGGGAAGAAATCTTTGATTTGTCAGAGTCATCCAAGCAACGAAGTTCCAACTTGGGAATTGTTCCCAATACATTCTAGGAATCCTCCATGCCACTGATGGACAGGCCACTTAGCATATTTTAGAAAGGTAACAGATCATTTCTAAGATGACCTTCTGTAGATTGGTGGTAAAATCCAAAGCCTTATGTAACTTCTTTTTAATGTATTTAGTACAGAAACAACATTTTCTAATAATATGAAATTAGAAAATAAACGCAAGCAAAACATACCACACACACACAGTCTGTCTGTCTGTCTGTCTGTCTCTCTCTCTCTCTCTCTCTCTCTCCCTCCCTCCAGAGATGATCACTGTTGCATATTTTAGGTCTCTTTGTATGCGTAGATGTCTGCACACTTTTTTTAACCAAAATGATGTATTGCAGTTCTGTCATCTGCTTTGTTTTTTTTGACAACAATCTCTAACTTTGTATTCAATAAAGTTCATCTCCTTTAATTCCTGGTTTTGATTCCAATTTCCTAACTGGCCCTCAAATATTCTTCGAGGCTGGTTTGTCGAAATCAGCATCTAGTCGAGTACCATGCCCTGTGTCTTGTTGTAACTTTCTTTTAGTCTCTTAATCCAGCGCAGTCTGTGATTGAAGCAGCAGACTCATTGCTGGTCTCACCTGCAGAACCTCTGACCTGCTAGATGTGTGAGGTTGCTTCCTTATGGTGGGGTTAGGCTTATTTCTCCATCCTCTGATTTCCTATATTGAAAGGCTGACAGGATTCAAGTTCATTGTCTTTGACTAAACCTCACCAAAGCTGATTCAGTGTACTTTACTTGCTGTTACTGAAAAGACCCACTCCTGGGGATGCTGAGATTGACCCCTGGTCTAGGGCTGTGGCAGCCTGAACCCACAATTATACGGTTACGCTTTCCCCCTAGAGGCCAGCAAGTGACTTGTGTGGTATAACTTTGGCATACAGATCATTTACTTAATGCTTTTGTACCCAGTGGTCATTCTTGCCTGGACCATACCTTCCTTGGGTTTTGTGAAGTGTTTCTCTAATGCTCTCATTTCTTCTATAAAATAGAGCTTTCCCACACTGACTGGGGCTGCCTGGTTACCCTGAAACGTGGTTCCCTCCCGTTGGAAAGGCGGGATCTCTGCTAATGCTTTCCCTTTCCCCATTAGCTTTCAAAGTAAAGAGTTTAATAACCACTTCGAGTAGTGACAAAGTTTTTTTTCTGTCTTTCTTTCTAACATGATACATTCATGGATTTCTATTGATTTGGTGTGTTATAATCAGTACTCTTTTGTTATAACTTTTGGGCAGTGAGACCCCTTCAGCCAGCTCCTGTGACCTTTTGACAGAACTTCTATGATCTTGAAAAGCTGTCTTGATTCATGAAAACAAAATGCCCCAAGCTCATCTTGTAGTTTTCAGTGGTGTTAGACAATGGTATTAGGGTCTATAATCAGGGTATTAGGGGTGGTTATTGCTACAGAGGTGACTTGTTTCTAGAGAATTTCAATGGACAAAGCTGGAAACTATATACTGTTAAAAATTAAGAGTGCAGGTGGACATGTCCAGTTTAGTTTTAAAATCCTTGTATTCTCACTTTCCTTAATAATTATTTTAACTCCCTTTTTATGGTATGGAAAAATCTTTTTCTTTAACCTACAAATGTAAAGACTATAGTTTCAAAATACCAAATATTTATATTATTACCGATATGAAACTACAGAGGAAAGTTTAATACTTCTTTGTAATTTTTGTTTTCTTCCTAAAATGCATTCCACTAAGGATATGTATTAAAAATACTGTGTTCTAAAATTCCTAAAAGTAAATTCTTCCTCAGAGAGTATGCCAGTTTGATGTATGGTTAGGCTCACATCGTTCAGTTTCCTTTCAGTTTAGGAAATGTTTGAATGCAGCTTTTTTAAGATAGGGAATGCATTACATGGCTGAAATGTCAAAACTATGTAGATGTTGAATCTAGATGACAGGTAAGTGAAAAATTGTTAAATCATTTTCTCTACATTTCTTTTGAAATTGGAAAGGTAAAATAATTAATTAAACAATACGGAGAAGTATACACAATGCAGTCTTACCCTGTGAACTTTTTTCTTTTTTATTATTTCTGTTTCTGCAGATGAGCCCGTGAACTTCATTCCATCGTAGATAACCATTTTTCTTAGCCTAACCCCGTGAGTCTTTCATTTTTACACATTCCAGTGTGTGTATGGGTGTGTTCTTATTCTCTTATGCAAAGGGTAACATAACACATATAGTCTGTTATTCTACATTTTAACTTTTTTCTCTTAATACATTCTGGAACTCTCCGTATTTGTACATAGAGATGATCTTCAGTCTTTTTTATAAGAGTACTCCATTTTGTTCATGTGTGATGATGGCACAACACCATAATCCTGGATTGTATCTAATCCTCTGCTCTTACCAATCACCTGTAATAGATACCTTGGTATACATGTCATTGAATACTTGCGTAGATGCATCTGCAAAATGAAACCCTAGAAGTGGGATTATATAATCAAAGGACAGATACATCTGTCACTTTTAAAGTTATTGACAAATTCTTTCTTTAGGGTTTGTACCATATTTTGCTCACGCAAGCAATATGTGAAAGTGCCTGTTTCCCTAGAATGTCCACCCATGGAATCTGTTGTCAAACTTTTGGATTTTTGCTGGTAGGTGAGAAATGGTATTTTGTTATAGTTTTAATTTATGTTTCTTTTATTATAAGTGAGGTTGGGCATATTTTCATCTATTTAAATGTCATTTTGTGTTGATTTTTATGTGGACTGTGTTTTGAATTTCAGACATTTTCCCCACTATGTTGTTGGTCTTTTTCTTCTTTATTCTGAAAGCGCTTTATATATTGTCTTTGCTATGAGTTGCATTTTTTTTTTTTCCGGTTGATCGTGTATGTTTTGATTCACTTAGTGGTAGTGGTTTGCCCTTTGGAAGTCTCTTTAATTTTATGTAGTCAATTTTTTTTTTATGGCGTTTGTATTTTAGTCAAAGTTAGAGAGACTTTGCCTGTCTCATGTTTTTCAGTTCCTTTGGGTACTTTTGTAATATCATTTTTTTTTTTTCTATTTACATCTCGGTGCATTTGGTGTTTCTTTTAGAGCAACAGTCCCCAACCTTTTTGGCCCCAGGGACTGGCTTTTTGGAAGACAGTTTTTCCATGGACTGGAGTGGGGGATGGTTCCGGGGTGAAACTGTTCCACCTCAGATCATCAGGCATTAGTTAGATTCTCATAATGAGCGCATAATCTGGATCCCTCGCATGTGCAGTTCACAATAAGGTTCATGCTTCTATTGGAATCTGATGCCGCTGCTGATCTGACAGGAGGTGGAGCTCAGGCGGTAATGCTCACTCACCTGCCACTCACCTCCTGCTGCGTGGCCTGGTTCCTAACAGGCCAGAACTGGTACGGGTCTGCGGCCCGGCTAGGGTGGGATGGGGAGTAGTTGGGGACCCCTGCTTTAGAGTGTGTTCTGAGGCTTGGATGCAACTTTATATTTTTTCGATATTCAGTTGTCCCAACAGCATTTCTTTAAAACTTAATATTTTCCCCATAGTATCATAATCCCTACTTTATCATATACTAAACTCCTATAGGTCTGGGGTTCTATTTCTGGACTCTGTGTTTTTTGGTAGCTTGATCTGTTGTCAATGATTGAAATTCATGTCATCCTTTAATATCTGGAAAGACTAGTTCTCCCTCGTTGCTCTTCCCTGTCAGCCTTTTCCTGGCTAGTCTCTGTGTTTGTTATTCCGTATGAACTTTAGACCTAACATTCTGGATTCCAGAAAAGAAACCTGTTGGTATTTCCGTTGGGATCACATTAAATCCGTAAATTACTTAGGAGGAATTAACATCTTCACCAGGTGGAGTCTTCCTGTCAGAGATCATGTTTTCTATGTGTTCTTTTTGTGTGTGTGTGCTTTAGTAATGTATAAAAGTTTTCTGTGTATAGGTTATATCCATCTCTTACGTTAATCCTTGTAAATAATGTCTTTCATTATCTCCTCTTGTTTGCATAGGAGGACTATTTATTTCCACATGTATTTTTGACAGCTTTATTAAGATATGATTCACATAATTTACCCATTCAAAGTGTATAGCTCAGTGGTTTTTAGGGTATTCACAAATTGTGCAACCATCACTACTATCTAATTTTACAACATTTTGGTCATCCCAAAAAGAAACTCTGTACCCATTAGCAGTGATCCCCCATTCTCAACCTCCCCCAGCCCCTGGAAACCACTAGTCTACTCTCTATTCAGGACAGTTTATATAAATGGATTCCTACAATACATGGTCTTTTGCAGCTGGCTTCTTTCGCTTAGCTTGTTTTCAAGGTTCACCCATGTTGGAGCAGGCCTTTTTTAGGATAGCCATCCTTGTGAGTGTGAAGGGTACCACTGTGGCTCAGATTTGCTGATCTGCATATGTATTTAGTTCTCTTTCGTGAGATTTCATGAGGCAGGAGGCTGGCTTTCAATTCCAGATCCCAGTGCCTCCCATAGTGTCTGGCAAGTATTTGGTACTCAGTAAATACTTATTGAATGAATGATTGGATTTAGTATATTTCTGGGCCACCTCTACTTTTTAAAGTTAAAATGTGATTTGCCACATAAAAATTAATTTGTGTCTTTTCCTAGGTGAAACATAATGAGAGGGTGAGTTTTTCCTCCCGGAAAGCCTGGTAAAAGCAATTTAGTCTGATAATGGTTTGCGATGGTCAGTATTCCTTTTTCTTACATTAAAATGAATGAGTGAGAGTTGCTGGTACATGTCTCTAAGTGTCTGTGTCTCATCTTTTCAGGAGGATGATTTTTACCCCTTGATTCTATTGTTATTGAAAACTACTTAGTAACATGTTTAAGGTAGAGGTGAGACGTTAGGTAAAGTTCTGGGCCTGGGAAAAGGGAGTTCTGAATGAGATGGATGAGTTCATATGTATTTTAAAAGTTCTAAGTTTACCAAGGGCTGTGTTCCAAAACTTCTTTAGTAAGCTAGTTGTGTGGACACTGATCACAGTTAACGATAAAGTGCTATCAGCTAAGATTTGGGTCTCAAGCTTGCCTTGAAGGAGACACGAGAGAGTGTAGTTGGAGCATGCACGAGGGCAGGGGGTAGGTATGGGAACGCCCTGTACCTTCCACTCAGTTTTGTTGTGAGACTAAAATTGCTCTACAGAAATAGTCTGGCCAGGCACGGTTGTTCACGCCTGTAATCCCAGCACTTTGGGAGGCTGAGGCGTGTGGATAATCTGAGGTCAGGAGTTTGAGACCAGCCTGCCCAATATTGTGAAACTCCATCTCTACTAAAAATAACAAAAATTAGCCAGATATGGTGGCATGTGCCCATAGTCCCAGCTACTCAGGAGGCTGAGACAGGAGAGTTGCTTGAACCCGGGAGGCAGAGGTTGCAGTAAGCCGAGATTGCACCACTGCACTCCAGCCTGGGCAACAGAGCGAAACTCTGTCTCAAATAAATAAATAAATAAATAAATAAAGTCTAGTAATTTTTAAAAAGAGAGAGAGAGAACACAGCTGACATACTTTTTTAGGAAAAGGGAAATAATTAAATATCAGAAAAATAATATTGAAGAAATCATTATTTCTCTTTAATGTCAGTGTTTGAAGAAAGGTATTTTAATTAAGTCAGATCGTGTGTGCGCACACGTGTGTGTGTTTGCAGGAGACTTTTGGACACTATCCACGGATTTTGAGATTGACAATATTGGATTTTTATATTGCCCCAATTTTCTTTCAAAATATGTGACTCCTAACATTATTATTACCCTTATATCATTAGACATGTTTGTGTTGGGGATAGGAAAAAGAGAGAGGGAGATTGATTGATTGGTTGATTGACTGACTCATTCATTCATTGGTTAAATGGGACAGATTGATTTTTCTGTCTGAGCCTGAGAGATGGGGAAGATAGAACATGGCTCAAAAGAATATGCGTTTCCTGTAAGAAAACATTTGTCTGAAAGGAATTCTAATAATGAGAATTAAGCTGTATGCGATAGAAGCAGTACCTGAAGGGCAGCTGGGTAGAAGAAGGTAGCCGTGGGTAAAACCGGCATCAATGGTTGGAAAGCCACAGGAAGCAGATTTCCATCAGGCGCTAAGGAAGGACGTGGTACTGAAGCCCGCCACACGTGGACAGCCCTGGGACCCACGATGTCTTCGGTGCTGGAGGTATTTAGGATGGCGCCTTGTGAGGGGACTGCGGGAGACTGGGATCCAGCAGAATGTGGATGTGGGATCAGAGCACCTTTAAGGCCTCTTCTGACAGAGGTTAGTAGTTCTGAGTGTGTTTACAGTTCCATCGAGGGGGAAGAATGGCAGAACTGGGTAAAGAGTTAGGTGGGGCTTTTCCCTGTTTGCTCAGGAGACCTTGTTTCTCTTCAGAGAGAGTAGGAATGTAGAAAACAGATGGTTATTTGTTTCCTGGACTGTTTATTAGTAGATACTGGTTAAGATGCTTTTAGCTGCAAGGGACAGAAACCAGCACAGTGTGTAAACAAGAGGGAAAACTGACCGTCTGGTGAACAAGAAGTTCTGAGGTCGTCAGCTCCAGGCTTGGCTAGAAAGAACTGAGGTTCTGTCTGTGTTTCTGGCCCATGGTCCGTGGCATGTTGGTCTGAGGACTGCCACAGATCTAGGCATCACATCCAGCTCCACAGTGTCCACGGGAAAAAAAGAGCATCTCTTTAGAGCAAGAAAACCTTTTCCGAAGCTTCCTGCAGACCTCCCTCACATCTCACTGGTCAGGCTGGTGGCGTGTGCCAGCGCCCAAGTCAAGTCATTGATGACAGAAGAGGATGAGCCCCAGCTGAGTTAAACTGACCAGGATGTGCGACTCCCCCACTGCCAGAAGTAAGGCCGTCTTCCCTGAGAGGCCGGGTTCTGAACAGAAAGACCACCCAACGCATGTTGTTTTAAAAGTGTTTATGGAGATCTCTGTGCCCTGGTGGTATCTGTCGCCCATGTGAACCATCCAGGCTGTAGTCAGAGAATCAGAGACTTACTGTGTGATCTCCAAGAAGCCGTATCACCTGTTTCCTGTGCAGCAAGAGAGCGTATTGGAAAGTCCTCCACCTGGTCTCTCCTCTCCCTTCCAACTCCCTTCCCACTGCCCCCAGAGGCTTCCCTGAGGCAGAGGAAGTTTTGGTGATTTGTGTAAAGAAGCCATGACGTGTTCCCAGGCCCTTAGCACTTTGTTCTGTTGGGTTCACAAACTAATTATTCGGAATTTAATTTTTAGAAAATTTTAACAACTTTTGTAAGAGGTCTGGTTAACACAATACACACACACTCTCTCACACACACACTCACGCTTTTCTATGTGTATGTGTGTGTGCATGTATCTATATTCTAACCTGGCTTTGGTGGAATCAGCTTTCTTGCTCTGTATACAGACCCCTTCCCGCTGCTCCTTTCAGCCCTGATGTGGTAGAATGTGTCTGAAGCATGTATTTCTAGTTCTTTTCCTTATGGCCTCCACAAAGTGGTCCCAATGGCCCTCGGTCCTGTTCAACAGCCATGCACAGTGAAGGTGTTTCCCTGACTCAAAGTGAGGTGACATTAATTGGGTGCCTACCATTTATGCTCCCTCTGCTATAGAAGACTTAGGTACAGTACTTACCATTCTTAAAATGGCTCTGAAATTCAAGGGCAAGGCCTGAGGTGCAGTATCTCCTCTTTCCAGTCCTGTTCAGGCTTGTTTAACTGCTTTCTCCCCACTTCCAAAGGTGTCTCTTGGGGAGAAGCAGGACTGTCCCCTGAATTGGAGCAGGTAGCAGCCCCGGGCCTCGAGCCCTCACTTCCCTTTGTGCCGCGCGCTGGCTCCGGCGTGGCGCCCGTCTTTGAAGTCAGGTGGAAGCCCCACAGGCAGGGCCGCTGCCCTCCTGCTCTCTGGCTAGTCAGCGCAACCTTTAGTCTAGGAAAAGTGCCAGTCTTCATTTCCAAGTATCATATCTCCCTAAATGGGGCAATCTGCTTTAAATGCCTTCTCCACTGGCGCCTTCCCCATCTCACAATTGGCATAATTAAAGGGACAGGCTCACCTCCTTCGCTGCGTGCGTGCGTGCGCTGGGTCAGGGCGGTGGCTGGGGCCACTGGTGTGTTTGCATGCCTGCCCTCGCAGAGGTGCTCCCTCGGCTCTCATTTCATTTTCAGAAGCCTTCAGAGCCACTCGGCATGCATACGCTTTACCTTTGCATTTTCCCTACTGCGCTCAACTCAATAAAAGGCAAGCTGGTTACTATGATGCATGAAGCTTTTTGTATCTTGCTGGAAATAATGCATGCTGAACTGCAAGATAGTCTCCTTCGATGGTTCCAAGTCAGAATTTGCTTTATGACTCATGACTTTTGGCATCTTTCTCCATGACGATTTCCTCCTTCTCCTCATCCACGCCCAGCTTCAGGTGTGTGCAATGGTGTGGTTCATCCTCAGAGAGTCACCGCTGGTCCCCAGGAATGGTGTGACATGTAGGAAGGCTCCCGTGGTTGCTGGTCCCCTCTGATTTCCGGTTCAGCTACCAAGCCAGTGCCCTCGATTAAGCTCCTTTGGAACCTGGGTTTTTATTACCTGCCACTCAGCTTAGAGCAGAGGCCTCTCGGAGAGCGTGCCAGTAATGCTGCCGCCCTCTGTTCAGTCTCCGTCCCCTCCCTCTCACAAGTCAGTCTCAGCAGCATTGGGGTCCCACTGTGTGCAAAACCCTGGCCCAGTGGTTCAGCGGAGAACAGAATAGAAGACAGCCATGCCCGTCTGACTAGTGTGAAGAGGGACGGGAAAACCGTGGCACAGAGGCACACCTGGCTTGCCCAAGCCTAACAGACTGCCCTCTTGTGGGATGTGCACTAGGAATTGATTTCCGAGCAGTGGGGAAAAACTGGTACTCATTTCTGCCTTATTTGTCACCTAGATTCTCTTTATGATGCTGTCTAAAGTGCTGAAGTCCAGCCCACAGCAGTGGCATTGGACTGATGTGGGAAGTTCAGGAATTTTGAGCCTGGAAAGTCCGGTGAAGGAAAACCCCTCATATTTCAGCAGGGCTGTGTGGCCGCTTCTCCACGTGCTTCAACAGAGTTTTCTTTTTTTTTTTTTTTTTTTTTTTTTCCTGGCTGTGAAAGAAACAGTGCCGGCTGTTTGGTAAAATATGGGTCAGTGAGAAATAGGGTTTGCTTTATAGAAGTTAACTTTGGAGAATCGTGTCCTCAAAAGAAAAGAAGTCTAAAGATAGGAGGACCGAGGGAATCCTGGGTGTGGTGGTCCTAACCCCAGAAGTTAGCGTGGGGTACTTTCAGCAAGATTTTGGTTTCCAGCAGTTCAGAAGGGAGGTGGACAGGAGTTGGTGCAGAAGTGGGAGGGGTGAGGGAGAAAATCACATGCAGACCCCTCGAGTCGTGAGAAACCATCAGACAGACTCTGCATGGCCGGACGGAGGGCGTCTTATCAGAACATAAAAGAATATAGTTTTCTTTTGCCATGAACAAGACAGTTTGGGGAATGGAGAAGCACTCCCAGGGTAGGTGATGACAGGTGTCTGGGGGACACTGGAGCCAGGGGATACAGCAAGCAGTTTGGACTTCGGTCGCTTTTCTAGCAAAGGAGCTGCACCTGTGGTGTTGGGGGGGTGCTGAGAAAGTTGGAGAACATTTGAAATAGCTTCCGAGCATGTGTGTGCACATAGGCACGTGGTGGCTGGTATCTCTTATAGAAAAGGCAGTTAGAAAAAAGCAAGGTCAAGAGTGGCCTGAGAGCAGTTACAATTGATTTTGAATGTGGAAGGAATTCTACCTAATCCAGAGAATACACAAAGTATACTTTGGAAAGGGGCAACTGGCTGGCCTGCCTCCCTCCCGCCCTCCCTTTCTTCTTCCCTTCCTCCTATCCTTTCTTCTTTCTGTGATCTTTTGCGGAAGAGCAAGAGCTTATTTGTATGTAGGGATACAAATTTGGTACTTACATAGAGTTTCTTAACATGTTTCTCAGAGATTAGCATGATCCCTGGGAGAATCTGGAAGCCCCATCTTTGGGGTATCTTTAGAAGAAGGTTGTGATTTTTATGACATCTGTCTTCTCCAGCCCTTTGTCATTAATTATTTACTCTGACAACTCTCAATGCATGCAGTTTAGTGCCTAGCACTCAGTGATGGCTAGTGTGCATGGTTGGCCCAACAGAAATATATGTTTATCTGTCCGTCCATCCATCTATCCATCCATCCATCCATCCATCCATCCATCCATCCGTGCATCCATCCATCCATCCATCCATCCATCCATCCATCCATCCGTCCATCCGTCCATCCAAGTGAACCATTCATCAAGTAAGGAAACGTTCCCCAAAGGCCCCGGCTGTTCTCTCTCTCCTTCTCACAGGCTATAAATGGGTAACATGCCTAGCCCAGATCAGTTACTCTCAGGCACAGGAAACAATTAGCTTAGACTACCCAGAATTGGCTCTTGGGTCACATGAACGGGAGGTGTAAGGTGGTGGGAGGTGGTGTTGGGGAGAGTGGCATCTAAACTAAATCCTGTCTCTCCAGAGGAGCAAGAGGGAATGACTATTAGGAAGGTAATTTATAGTGTCTGCTTCAACATGTGCATTCTTTTTAATGTTTTACTAGGATTGTATAGTGTTTTTTAACTGTACTATTCTCTAAATTTGGCTTTGTTTACTATGGTAATTATTTTAATTGAGTTCTATTTGATTATTTATAACTCACCTTGCTCTACAAATTTTGATTGATTTTATAGCATAAATACATATACTTTAATAAACTATATGATACATAAGAGAATTTAGGAACAGAATCAAGATAAACACAGATAAATACAGAAGTTCAAAGTCAGGAAGAAAAAGAATCACAGATATGCAGACAATAAGTCCCTTACATTGCTACTTAGCTGAGCTTCATAGCATCAAAGAGAAAAGGCACATGTGGTCACTGCAGTAATTCCTTCTGTCAGAGAAGGAAGGCATACCAGGTCCCCAAGAAGAGCAAAGATTTTTTTAGTTCTTTTCAACTAAATTTTGCATGTGGACTTTTATCTCGGAAGCACCGAGAGGTTTCCTAAACGGGGTGTTCAGCATCCCCACGACAGATGAGAAACTGGGTTCCTGCAGCTCTTCTCGCAGCAGGCCTCACTGGAAGCTCAGGGCCTAACGTGAAATTGCAACTCAGCAGATGTCATTCCCTGGAAGGCCAAAATAACAGGTCTGAGTACTTCTTATCCTTCTCCTGGTGAGGTTTGATGCAACTCGAAGATCCAAAACACCCAGCACAGCTGCCAGTTTATGTGCCTATCAGGCAGCCTTCAAGACCATTACTTTTTTTTTTTTTTTGAGACATTATCTCACTCTGTAGTCAGGCTGGAGTGCCGTGGCATGATCTTGTCTCCCTGCAGTCTCTGCCTTCTGGGTTCAAGCGATTCTTCTGCCTCAGCCTCTCGAGTAGCTAGGATTATAGTCAGGCACTACCACACTCGGCTAATTTTTTTATATTTTAGTAGAGATGGGGTTTCACCATGTTGGCCAGGATGGTCTCAGTCTCCCAACCTTGTGATCCACCCACCCCGACCTCTCAATGTGCTGGGATTACAGGCCTGAGCCACCGCACCCAGCCAAGACGATTACTTTTTTTAACAGGCGTGCACATGCGCTCATGTATGTGCGTATGTGTGTAAATATATCTGTGTGTGTATCTATGAATAGATGTATACATTCAAAATACTACATATATAGGAAGAGAGAGTTTGAGGGTACATTCCACTGCCCACCATGCTGTATTCTAGCTCACCAACTGAGGCTTTAGGAACCGACCTGGTAAGGTTGACATCTGTAGAAATTAAGGCCTCTATTTAAAATGCTCACAGAGGAGAGTTCTATTTTTGTAAATAGGATAATTGGGTGGAAAACTGTGCTAATGTCTGTCTTTATTTAACCACTCCAAGGGACAAAACCTAACTGTTAAAACCATGAGGCCATAACCAAGACACCACCGACTACCCAAGGACACCATCATCTCTATGCCGCGATTTTAAGAGTACAGAGGTCAGAAGCCAGACAATTGGGTTCCATATGAATGTCTCCAGTGGACGGACAGAGGGTGAGAAGGAGCAGACAGACAGACAGGTCTGGACGAGAGGTTGGAGAGGGGTCAGTGGTGCTGGTGGGAATGTTTTGTGGGAAGAGGTCAGGGAAGAGGGTTTTGGGAAATATCAAGAGAGAATAGCTGTGTCCTGACTGAGGTGTTACTTACTCCAGATGACTTTTGATGATCTTCTGTCCTTTTGAACATATTCGGAGTGGACAGTGCCAGTACAGCATGATCAGCTGTGCGACACAGCGGATAACAGAGAAGGGGGTGGGGAGCAAGCATTTACAGAGCCCCTGTGGCCTGCCACTGTTTCACCCGCTGACCTCCTTTGAGAGACAGTGTTAGGAAATGGTTAGAGTCCAGCTGTGTAACCAGAGAGACCTGGCGCTAGGCCCTAAGCTCAAGTCTTCTCCCAGCAGATGGGGATAATGGTGGTGCCTTACCTCAGACCTGTTGGCAGCTGTCGTGAACACGTCATCCACGCTCAGTAAATGCTAGTTGACACAACGATGGCCATCAAGAGGGCTTGCCTAACTTGATGTGAAGTAGATCTCAGGCTCTGCGTTTTCCAGCAGGGTAAACTGAGGCACCAGGAGGCAGACTCACTTGTGCAAGGTCCTTTATCTAGTAAATGTCAAAGCTGGGATTCAAACCAGGTTTTCTAGCACTGAGGTGGATTGGTTTTTGCTGTTCCATGCTGCCTGAATCTGTAGGTAACTCACCTGTTCTTACCACTCAGACGTGATGTGGGCCATGAACCACAGCCCCTTTCTGGGTCCACTGTGCTGGTAGATAGCTTTCTGTTCTTGATAATCATGTTTGATGAGCTTGGCAGAGATGTATATGATGACAGTCAGCAGTGTGTTAAGGATTCTGGGTCAAGAGGGACTTTTTCCATTTGTTTTTGCCACATCACCCAGAGAACATACCTGTACAAGAAGGTAGTTTAATGAACTTGGAGGAAGTCCCGAGCACTCTATTTGTGACCATGACAATTGTGACAGTTTTTCCTTCACACTCTATCCAAGGTCAGGTTTTTGTTCTTGGACCTTGTTAAATCTAGGATAATGGGCTTGAATGGACCTGGTGTATCATGGAAATAGCCTCATGTGGTGTAAGCTTCTGCCTGGGGTCACCAGCTGCTCCCACAAAGCTGAGTAGCCAGTAATTTCTTACACATCTTTTCATATTAATAGAAAAATGGAAGGCAGATGGTATGCCAGGAGGAGTGCTTTTTCTTTGAGGCTTTGAGGGCCTGTTAAGGGATGAATTCCGTGTCCCCGTCCCCACTCACATGTTGAAGTCCTAACCCCCAGTATTTCCTTATTTGGGTCATTGCAGGTGTAGCTAGTTAAGATGAGGTCCCACTAGAGTAGGGTGGGCCCCTGATCTCATATGACTGGTGTCCTCCTAAGAAGGGGAAATTCAGACGCAGACACAGACGCGCCCACAGGGACCATGGCTCATAAGCATGAAAGCAGAGACTAGGTCAATAGGCCTAGAAGCCAAAGAACAGCAAAGGTTGCCGGCACCCACCAGAAACTCGGAGAGAGGCAGGCATGGAACAGACTGTCCCTCAGAGCCTCAGAGGGAACCGGCCCTGTCGACACCGTGATCTTGAACTTCTGGCCTCCAGAACTGCAAGATAATAAACTGTGTTGAGTATACCTCCCAGTCTGTGGTACCGTGTGACGCTAGCCCAAATAAAGTCATGTAGGGCCCATGGAAAAACAGTGACTTACAAACTCCAGAAGAGAAGAAGCCCAAGCCCCCTCCTATGCTTTGGTTAAAGTTTCCATCGGAGTGTGGGAGTTTGGATGTAGGGCTGAGGGTTCTGAAAGTGTCATAGAAAGCAGAGAAGCGGCTCCGATGGGCAGACCAGCTTCCGAACAACACAGGTGTTCTGTGAAGGACATTGCATGGAGGTGACCTTTTGCCTCACTGAGTTTTTTAGAGAAAGCCATTTTGTCCTTTCTGGTTGGAAAAATATTTTCTTCAAGACCACAAAGTGACAGTTAAAAAAAAAAAAATTGGCCACCTGCAAGTTGAAATGTCACCATTTAGAACACTCTGCCTGATAGAGCTTGCTGTACTGGTGCTTCTCTTGGTCCACACTCTCTCCCGTGGTAGCTACTTGCCATGTGACCGTTAAGCGCTTGAAATGTGGCCACTGGGGCCGAGGAACTCAATGTTTTATTGTAATTAATTTAAATTTAAATAGGCACTTGTGCCTACTGGCTACATCTATGTGTCAGTCAGTATGGCTCCAGATGACTAGAATACCAGTGGGGTGGGGGCCAAAGGAGAAACCGTGGGTGCCTGGATTTCCAGTGGAGGCCACAGGAGGGTCGGGGCTAACTGGTCACCCTGGCTTGGCTAGCGCCCTCGTGTCTGGTCTTGTCCTCAGCAATAGGGGCCCAGGTAGGAGTAAAAGTGAAGTGACACAGGTAGCATTTTCCGGATGTTGCTTCACTGTAAGAGATGCTTAGTTCAAGGCTTTGTCTGCTGTTCCTTCTCTGAGCCCAAATTATCTTCAGCTGGTTTAGTGCTCGGTAGAGACAGGGTAGATTAAGACACTTGAAGAGAAGCCAGGAAGTTGGGTATCTGGATATAGGCAGAACAAGATGTTTCTTTCCGGGTTTCCAGTGCCGGCCCTTGATGTGCCCGGGGTGGGGGGTGGGGGGCGCTAGTCCCAACGCGAGGAAGGTGGGGATGTCCAGATGCAGACCATCTTCTCCGAAGCTGGGAGGGGTGTGAGGCAGAGACACTCTATGTCCAGCTGTAGCTGGCCTGTCCCCTGGCCCACGCTGCCCTGGCCAACTGGCCTCTGACAGTGAAGGGGTGGCCTGGAGGGAAGGGGCGGAGCTGCCTGACGGAGCAGTGAGGCAGGTGGATGTGCAACTGGAATTCCTGAGTTTGGAGGGCAGGAGTTAGTTTTTTGTTTTGTTTTGTTTTGAGACAGTCTCACTTTGTCTCCCAGGCTGGAGCGCAGTGGTGCAGTCTCGGCTCACCGCATACTCCGCCTCCTGGTTCAAGCCATCCTCCTGCCTCAGCCTCCTGAGTAGCTGGGATTACAGGCATGTGCCACCACGCCCGGCTAATTTTTGTATTTTTAGTAGAGACCGGGTTTCATCATGTTGGTCAGGCTGGTCTCGAACTCCTGACCTCATGATCCGCCTGACTCGGCCTCCCAAAGTGCTGGGATGAAAGACGTGAACCAGCATGCCCAGCCTAGGGCAGGAGTTTCAGTTTGAGTGGAGGTTAGGATGAAAAAAGAGGTGAGGGAAATCTGTTGTCAACCTCCAACAGATTCTGTAGCTTGTGCCACGTGTGCGGCATCACGCTGGGGGACTCGAGGGACGTCAGTCAGTAGTCACAGCTGACAGTAGCTGATGCTTATATTGGGAGTGCCTACAGTGTGCCAAGCCCAGTTCTGAGCTTAGTGCTTTCCATACATGAGCCCACTTCAGCACAATCACTCTCTTTTCCAAGCACTCGTAAACTCTCGTGGCAGACAATTAAACAAAGCAACGGAAGACCTCAGGCAATGCAGGGTGATATGTGATGAGCCCCACAGCCACAAAGAGAAAACCCTGAGGTCTCCGGCCACCAGGGATGCATCATTTGATCTAGGCTTTGAAGGATGGTCTTGATTCGGAAAGGTGGGCAGGGAGCGAGCCTGAGGTTGCCCCACGTGGGTATACCAGGCCCGGCTGGGGGACAGTGGGTGTCTCACTTGGGCTGGCTGGAACACATCACAGGTCACAGGTTTTTTTCGTTTGAATATAATTATTTGACCGTAGTAGCCATCAGCAGATGGAGAGTTCAGAGGGACTGCACTGAAATAATGAATAATTTGCAGATGCAGTCGGTAGCCCTGGTATCTTGGTGTGCCTTTCTGTTCCAGCAGGATGCATGCGAAGAGTGGCTCACGGCCCCATCTGCTCTGCTCCTCTTGGCTTGAGCTTTGCTTTAATAACCTCTCTGTCACCTATTTACACGAGGTCATCCATCTCTTCTTTCTCTCTTTTTCTGTGTTTAAATAGTCTCGGCTGCTACTGGCTGTGAAAGACTTAACTAGTAGTGGGTAGGATTGACCTCTCAATTCAGTAAACATTTATTGAGTCCCCAGGACAATGCTTGCGGCAAGCCTGCAGAGGAGGAGGTGATTCCAGCCGGCAAGTGGAGGCAGAGCTCCAGCCAGCAGGCTTGGCCACTGCCTGAAAGTTGCGGGGGTGAGGTGGGTGTGGAAGATGAGCCGGGGTGCTTAGCCTCAGCCACTGGGGAATGCCAGTGATCGTCCTGGGGGAAAGAGAAAATACCAGGAGGGATAGATGTGGGGGATGAAGAACAGTGGGGTAATGGGCTCCATTTGGGACATTTTAAGTTTGAGATGGGACCTTCCCTGGTGACATTAAGCAGGCAATAAAAAGACCCCCAACTTAGAGTCCTCAGGCCCTGCGGTTGCAATGTGAAATAATCCGGCGTCAGTTCCTTCCCTTCCCTTCTCAAGTGGTTCCCCATGGAGTCACTTTAGACTGGGGGGGGAGGATAGTTGCTTCCTCAGTCTCCCTAGCCTTTATCCTCACACTTGAATGCTAAATCCAGAACTCCCCGTTCCTGCTAAGTAGTTCAAAAGCTCCAAGGGATCCTTGGAACAGTCGTACCCTGGTGGGACTTTTCAGAGCACTCCTGGGGTTAGAAGAGAAATTTCAGGGTAACCGTAGAATAATGTGAGCTATAACTGGCCCTAGTGATCTTCTAGCTGGGACCTGGATGTGAGGCTGGCATGTTTGAAGGTTGGTGAATGCCTGTTGACCCGCATGCCCCAACCGGGTGAACTCCTTCTCCCTTTTGATTCCTAACTAATTGCAGTGAACAATACGCCAGCTTGTCTTCTGTAAAATGAGAGGGTGACTGTGCCCACCAGCCTTGCTGCTTTGGTTGGACAGGTCAGTACAGTGCCTTGAAACTCGACTTATTCATCTGTGAAATGAAGGGATTTGGCGAGATGCCGCTTAACGTGACTTCCAGCACTAGCATTTTATGTAGGTCAGTGATCCTTTGTCCAGGGAGTGATCTTTTTTCCAGAGGAACCGTTCCGCAGTTGCTGGTTAGCTTATCATCTTGGCAGGGAGCAGCGTGGTGAAGCGAGCAGAACGTGGCCTCCGGAGTCAGCAAACCTAGTTAAAATCCACTCGCCGTAAGTCCATCACGTGGCTTAGCAGCAGGCCTCTTGGCAGTTAGCCGCTTTTCACCCGTCCTCAAGTTTCCTCACCTGTAAAATGGGATGATGATGTGCATTTCAGGTCCATTGGGCGAGAATATGTATCAGGCATCTATTTGTGTGACTATTTTTTTAAATGGCTTTATTGAGATATAATTCACATACCAGAAAGTTCGTCCTTTTGAATTGTATAGTATATCAGATTTTAGGCTGTTCCCTAAGTTGTACATCAGGGACTACTATCCAATTCCAGAACATTTTATCATCCCAAAAGGAAATCCCGTTCCTGTTACCTCACTCCCCATTCACTTCTCCTCCCAGCCTCTGGCAACCACTAATCTGTTTGCTGTCTCTATGGCTTTGCCTATCCTGGACATTTCATAGAAATGCAGTCAGACAGTATGTGATCTTTTGTGTCTAGTATCTTTTGCTTAGTGTAGTTTTTGAGATTCATCCATGTCGTAGCAGGTATCGGTTATTTATTGCTTTGTATTGCCAAATAGTGTTTCATGGTATGGATATACCACATTTTGCTTATCTGTCAGTCACTTGATGGACACGTGGGTGGTTTCCACTTTTTGGCTGTTACGAATAACCCTCCTGTGAACATTTGTGGACATGCTTTTGTGTAGACATATGTTTTTGGTTTTCTTGGTATCCCATGATGTTTTTGATTTGCGTTTCCCTAATAACGAATGATGATCAGCCTGTGCTTGTTGGCTCTTTGTACATCTCTGGCTAAATGTATATTCAATTCTTCATTCATTTAAAAAGTTTTTCGTGTTGAGTTGTAAGAGTTCTTTATATACTCTGGATATTGTGGCTGGCTTTTAAGTAGGCATACAATCAATGTTATTTCCTTATTCCAGGTCTGTGGCAGGAGCCTGTAATCTATTAGGTGACCTCTAGAACTAACTGCCCAGATATTTAATCCTCACTATCCTAAGCCTTAAGCCATCCCCTTATGTCTTGTTCACAGCTCTTCTTAGCACAAAACCCTGAGCCATTTTGATCCTGGAGCCCCAGTCTGGAACTTGGAACGGCAGGGGATAACTGGGGTCTGGAGATGGCTCTGGCCGAGTCTAAGGGACAGTGGCTACTACTGAGTGTCATTTTTTTCTTGATGGACTTGGAGGGTGACTATACAGATTTTTTGCTGCCTGGAGTCCTCTGTTTCGTGCTGTGGACATCTGCATGTTGAGGCTGGGGTCCACAAGGAGAGCCATCTAAGGACACTGGCTTCTTTCTACTGCCACTGCCACTGCCAGAATGAGTAGCGTATTTTCCAATACGCTGGCAATTGTAAGTTGTATATAAAAATGTCCCGAGGAAAATCATGTGTCTATTTTAAAGAGAAGGGACTTCGATAGGAAACCTTTGACCTGGACATTCTTCTCTATTCTGAGAACTGTACCCTGTGTCCCCAGGACATAGGCTGTACTTTGCTGCCCCTTTGCATCTGTGCCCACCATCCTCTTCCTCTGTTTCTCCTCCCTGATGTGTGCAGCCCTCCCTTTCGGCCAGTTCAGATCCAACCCACAAGGTCCAGCAGGGTCACCTGTCCCTCCCCAGCAAAGCTTTAGGTTCTCTATGGCTGGGGCCCCTTCCTGCACTCCTGGGAAAGAAGTACCTGCGAAGCAGTGAAGGCCTTGGCAGTCCCACCTAGACTGGCCTCCAGAGAGCCGTCTCCACTAGCTCGTGGTTCTTCCTCATAAGTCATTTGAGACTATTTACAGTCTCTGTAATACCCAGGAAATTTGTTTTGGAGGACAAAGTCAGCCCAGTGGCACTCAGATGATGCTTTACTTATTTTAAAGGGGGAGAAGACATTCCTAGATGTGCAAGTCTTTTTTTTTTTTTTTTTTTTTGAGGGAGAGTCTCACTCTGTCACCAGGTTGGAGTGCAGTAGCATGATCTTGGCTCACTGCAACCTCCACCTCCCAGGTTCAAGTGATTCTCCTGCCTCAGCCTCCCAAGTAGCTGGGACTACAGGCGCGTGCCACCACGCCCAGCTAATTTTTGTATTTTTAGTAGAGATAGGGTTTCACCATGTTAGCCAGGATGGTCTTGATTTCTTGACCCACCTTGGCCTCTCAAAGTGCTGGGATTACAGGCATCAGCCACTGCACCTGGCCTATGTGCAAGACTTTTATAGGAACAGCTGTCTCTGATGAGTCCTCGTGCTCCTTTTGCTTCTCTGAACATTCGGGCTTGCCCCTACCTGGCTGCCATTTTTTCAATTTCATAGAAAAGCACATTGTACCCTCAGAAAATCTGCTGTCCATTTGGAATGATAAGATAAATCAGAAAATTACCCAGTGTTAGAGCTAAAAGATTTCCTTGGGGATTATGCAATCCATTATTTTTTCAATCTCCTATCCTGACAGAAAGGAGTAAGTATTTGGTATGGGGAAGAAAAAAAAAAAAGTTTTCCTTTGGTAAATAAATTTGGGCTTCAGAGCATACTGTATGCCCCTCTTGGAGACCCATAGTGTGCACTGCTATATTAAAGGCTCTGAGAAGTCCTGCAAAAAAAAAAAACACCCCAACTTTATTTGATTTAACCTAGTATTTCTTAAACTGTTTTGACCTCATTTTTTTTTCCATGATAGATACCAACACCTCACAGGACACTAAGCACAATTTGACAAGCATTACCTCCTTCATGGAAGAAGAAATCTCTGTTCAGAAGTATTAAGTGACTTGCCCATAATCAACACCAAGCCAGACTTGAAACCAGATTTTCTAACTCCTACTCCATTGTTCTTTCTACTTTTTATAACCATATCATGGCTGAGTAAGGGTTTATGATTTTTTTTAAATGTTGTCATTGACATTCTTAATGAAAAATGTAAGGGCTTTAGGGTCATGCTGACATGTGTTTGAATTCAGGTCCTCTGATTTTACGAGCACGTTACCTTGGGACGGCTAATCCTGCTAGTCTCTCTGGATCTCTTTCTTCTGTAAGGTGAGGATGACAACAGTGACCTCCCAGGGTTGCTGTGAGGCTTAGATGAGAGAGTGTATGTAAAGATCAAGTTCATGTGCTTATCTTTGCTTCCTGTGATGCTGTGACGTTTTTCATCATACCAGGTTCTGGGCCACTTACCTATGATTTCAGAAGGCGAACCATATTCCAGACACCAAAAGTGAATAGTGGTGATCACAATGAGTATTAATTGAATGGTGACTGGGAAATGAATGCACAGGAGATAGTAGGAATTACCTGCGGAAATTCAGAGCTATTCTGAACTGATCAATATTCACGGAATCGGAGAAATAACGAAGGTAGGACAGGCTAGGGCGTGGAGACTAATGGGGGCTGAGGGGACAGGCCGTCTACTGGTGGGACCTATTCAGGGCCTCAGGCCACCTGCCTGCCACTTCTGCATCCCCACCGCATCAAACTGTGCCTGAGCTTTCTTTATGATATATATAGCAGTTTGCTTTTGAAATGCAATTTCTTCAAAAAGAGAAATAATGCCAGTCCTGCCAACAAAGTTTGTCCTGAGGGGGCAAAGGTGAAGGACAAGTGAAACATTGCAAGAGGACAGGGCAATAGCAAGAATGGGGTCCAGAGTGGCAGAAGGGGCCTGCAGGGCTCAGCACAGTGACTCTAAGACTAAACAGTGTGTCTCTCCAGGGTGCACGCATGTAAGAAAAGTGCTTTTGAAGGGAGCCAGAGAGACAGCCAGACATATCAGGACTTCTGCTCTTCTCTGCAGAAATCTTCCTTGCCTCACCAGCTCTTCACCAACCTCTAAGCTCGCTTGACTAGCTTTGGAATTGTACCTTTTTTTTTTTTTTTTTTTTTTTTTTTGAGATAGAGTCTCACCCAGGCTGGAGGGCAGTGGCACGATTTCAGCTCACTGCAACCTCTGCCTCCCAGGTTGAAGCAATTCTGCCTTAGGCTCCTGAGTAGCTGGGACTACAGGCACCCACCACGATGCCTCGCTAATTTTCGTAGTTTTAGTAGAGACCGGGTTTCACCACATTGGCCAGGCTGGTCTTGAACATCCAGCCTCAAGTGATCCGCCCACCTCGGCCTCTCAAAGTGTTGGGATTATAGGCATGAGCTACCGTGCCCTGCTGGAATTTGTACTTTTGCCTGGGAATTGAGTCCAGTGCCCAAACATGGAGCGCAAGTGTCTGTTTACTGCCAGGTTGGAGGGGACACATGCCTGATACTGACTCACCCGTTGCGTTGGTGGTGGACTTGGCTCCTTCCCTGGGGTTCAGTCCGTGTGTGCACCAGTCTCAACCCTAGCTCTGGAATATATTAGGACTAACAGGTGTGCAGGCCCCAAAGGACCAGTCTCTTTTGGTGTCTTCCTTATCTAATTGCTCTCTGATTTCTCGTGGTCCTCACCCCCTCCAGGTCTTCTCCCTGCCAGTTTCTGAGCTGGCACTTTCAGAAGCATAATGTGTGGGTAAGTGAGTCTCCCAAGGCCTTGGCCAGGCGCACAGACAGCTTTGCCCTGGTGAGGGACGGTAGAGAGGGCACCAGTTTGCGGCCTGCTGCAGCTGCACTTTGCACAGAGCGCCTCTTCATCTGGCAAGCAAGTGTGCATTGTGCCAGCCCTCGTCTGCCATGCCAGGTGCTGGCTCTTTCTCTGGGGCGATACCAGGCTAAGCATGCTGCTGGCACCGAGCGAGTCACAGCTTCTCTAATTTATTTGCCTCACATCAAACAAACCCTGACTCCTGCTTTGAATTTAGGCTGGTATGTTACCGAAGGACAGAAGAGCAATGTCTCTGCAGAAGGCCTTCTGTGCGCTTTGCCTGGGACCTCTGAGGTACTTTGCATGACTCCTGGGGACTTCAGGAGGCCACTTTGGAAAACAGGTGTCAGGTCCTCAAAAGGTTAAACATAGAGTTGCCACATGACCCAGCAGTTCCACTCCCAGGTATATGCCCAAGAGGAATAAAACCACGTGGTTACATCGCAGCACTATGCGATCACCAAAAAGCAGAAGCAGCCCAAATGTCCACAAGCTGACGAGTGGGGAAGCAAAATGTGCAGTGATATTCCACTGAATATTATTTAGCAATAAAAGGGAAAGGAATGTTGATACATACTACTGCATGGGTGAACTTGAAACTTTTATGTTAAGCAAAAGAAGCCAGACAGACGTACACACATTGTGTGATACCATTTGTATGAGATGTCTAGAACAGGCAAGTCCGCAGACATAGAAAGTAGATTCTTGGTTGCTAGGGGCTGTGATGGGCAGTGACTGCTAATGGGTATGGGGTTTCTGATCATCAGAGTGATGATGTTTTGAAATTAGCAATGATGGTCACACATTTGCATTTAAAAACCACTAAACTATACTTTTTTTTTTTTATTTTTTGGAGAGAGTCTTACTCTGTTACCCAAGCCTGAGTGCAGTGGTTCAATCTTGGCTCACTGCAACATCCACCTCCAAAACTCAGCGGTTCTCCTGCCTCAACCTCCCAAGTACCTAGGATTACAGGCATGTGCCACCACACACCACTATTTTTTGTATTTTTAGTATAGATGAGGTTTTGCCATGTTGGCCAGGCTGGTCTTGAACTCCTGGGCTCATGTACTCGGCTCACCTTAGCCTCCCAAAATGCTGGGATTACAGGCATGAGCCATTGTGCCGGGCCTGAACTATACATTTTTGAACGGTGAACTTTGTGGTATGTGAGTTGTTATGTCCATGAAGCTGTTACTTTAAAAATTGCCCTGCTGGGAATGGTGGCACATACCTGTGGTCCCAGCAAATAGGGTGGCCACAGCAAAGGAGGATCATTTGATCCCAGGAGCTTGAGCCTGGACAACATAGTGAGATCCTGTTTCACAAACAAATGAACAACCAAAACCTGCCCAGAACTTGCCTTTGTAGCCTTCATGGACACAGACAGACTAGACGTCAAATGGAAAGGAGTGAGAAAATGTATCTTGGGCGAGGGCATTTATTCTGCCACATGGGAGAAGCGCCAGTGCTCTGAGAGGAGTCTCCTGTGGCATCCACGATATTCCTTCAAACTTTCCTCTTGTCTTGGACATCCTGCGTTCCAACCCCTACCCAGAAGTGAGTCCGACCTGTGGCCCAGTAGATTTCAGTGATTAATAAATAAATGATCATCCTTAGACATTTAAAAACATTTTATTTGGAAATAGTTTCCAAGTTACTAAAAAACTGCAAAAATAAAAATAGTACCAACACTATCCCTATACCCCATACCCAGATTCTACCCCATACCCCATACCCAGACCCCCCTCCCCCATACCCCATACCCAGATTCTACCCCCGTACCCCATACCCAGATCCCCCTCCCCCATACCTCATACCCCATACCCAGATCCCCCTGCCCCATACCTCATACCCCGTACCCAGATCCCCCTCCCCCATACGCCATACCCAGATTCCCATCCCCCATACCCCATACCCAGATCCTCCTCCCCTATACCCCATACCCAGATTCTACCCCCATACCCCATACCCAGATTCCCCTCCCTCATACCCCGTACCCAGATTCCCCTCCCCATACCCTATACCCAGATTCCCATCCCCTATACCCCATAGCCAGATTTCCCTCCCCTATACCCCATAGCCAGATTTCCCTCCCCTATACCCCATACTGAGATTTTCCCTCCCCTGTACCCCATACCCACATTCCCCTCCCCTGTACCCCATACCCAGATTCCCCTGTTTTCACTTCACCCCATTTGTTTTGTCATGCCCTTGAATGTGCTGTCTCTCACTGTTGATCTTTTGGTTGTGGTGTGTGTGCCTGTGGTGTGTTTGCATCAGATACACATATATGCGATAGTCATATGACTCGAGGGTAAGTTACAAATATGGTCCTTTATTCCTGCACCATCCAAAGTGGTAGCTACTAGCCACAAGTAGCTATTTAAACTAAAACTAAACAAAACTTTACATTGAGTTCCTCAGTCACACCAGCCACATTTTCAAGGGCTCTGTAGACACATATGTGGCTGCATCTGACAACAGAGACTGCAAAACCTTTCCAGTAGCGCACGCACAGCAGCTCCTCCGGACAGCGCCGCCTTGCTCCTGTGCTTCAGTGTGTGTCTCCCGAGAATAGGGCACTCTCACCCACGGTACACTGAGCAACCTTAGAGAATGGAACACAGATACAATGTGTTTATCCAAGCCACAGTTTACATTCCAGTTTTGTCAGTTGGCTCAGTGGAATTCTCATTTCTTTTAGAATGTAGGTCTGAGGTCTTGTTTGTGAGCCCAGATCTGCTGGTGCAGCTGCACTCGGGGATGAACCAGCACGACCAAGTCTTGAATTGAGGCTGTGCCTTTACTGTGCTCTTTCTTTCCATGAACTCAAATCCTTTCTCTAACTCATGTGCAGATAGATCGGGGCTGGGCCCTGGAGCCCAGGTTGCATTTCCTTAGCTCAGAATCGTTTTAATGCTTTTGTCACTGGTTGAATAACTCAAGGTGCAGCTTCCTCCTGTGCTGACATTTGGTCTGTGAGCAGGTGTGGCTCTTGCTCTTAAATCAGCAGAAAAGATTTCCTGTGAGTAAAAGGAAATTGGCCTTCCCAGCAACAGCACTGTTTTTCTTTTTTCTAATCACTTTCCTCAAATTGTAGCTTGCAACTAAGAAAACGCTCCTCTTGTCTTTGTTTCTTACTTTATGGCTGAGTCGTGACCCTGTAGCTCTTCATGTGGCCCAGGACCAATGGGGCACTGGGGAGCTTCTGGTCCCAAACTTCTGGTGTCGTGGAGGCCAGATGTGCAGGGCCCTTGGCAGCTCATTTTCCTGCAGCCCAGGGGAAAGGTGGGCTTCTAGCGATTTTCAGCCATGGTTTGGGTGAAAAGCTGGGGTAATGAGCAAATTGCAGCATGGTTTTTATTCTTGCACTAACTGGCGTTAGAGCTTATCCTCCAGGGGATTTCTGGTGACTTAATGGGATTTCATGGCATGAGTAGGTATGGAAAACAGATTCCTGGGTCACCGACTTCATGTCCATAGACATTCCCCATCCGCTAATAATTCTCAGGATTTTGTGGTTGTAAAAGCTGGGAAACAAGAAATCAACAGGCTTATTATTCTTTCTTTCTTTCTTTTTTCTTTTTTTTTCTTTTCTTTTTTTTTTTTTTTTTTTTTTTTGAGACAGAGTCTTGTTCTTGATGCCCAGGCTGGAGTGCAATGGTGCAATCTCAGCTCATTGCAACCTCCACCTCCCAGGTTCAAACCATTCTCCTGCCTCAGCCTCCCGAGTAGCTGGGATTACAGGTGTCCACCACCACGTCCAGCTAATTTTTTGTATTTTCAGTAGAGACGGGGTTTCACTATGTTGGTCAGGCTGGTCTCAAACTCCTGACCTCAGATGATCCACCTGCCTCAACCTCCCAAAGTGCTGGGATTACAGGCATGAGCCACCACACCCGGCCCCTTTCCTGCATTTCAAGTTGCCCCTTAGAATGTATTCTCATGTGTCCTCCCACCTTTTTCTTTGGATTCAGCAAGTCTTAAAAGAGAAAAATGTTTAGCAAGGTAAGACCTGGGTGGGAATACTATATGAGCCATATATTTTGAGCCAGGGTGAAAAAGGGAAATGAATTCATGCAGAGAGAGTGGGAATGGAGCTGATAGCTTCATTTTCTGCTTAACAAAAACGGAATGAAAAGGGCTTAGCTGGCAAGGTCAGGACCACAAGGCGAGCTGCTGAGAGCCGTAGGATACAAGATGGCAACAGAATTTCTTCCCTTGACCACCTTTTCAGAACTGACAGGGAAGACTCTTAGCGCTGGGCCTGCGTGGCTTGTTTGGAGGAGTAAATTGAGTATATTTGATGCTGGTGAAAGAACCAGAGAGCTTCCCTGCATCTAGCTTTGGAAGGAAAACATACATTCGGACGTTCTCTGTTAATATCTTACGTGTAACATGAGGCACCCTAGTTGGGTAAAGGGTTTTGATTGGCCTTTGTGGTTCCACAAAGGTTGCTATGTTTGTAGGATTGTAGGCTCTGTTGCACCCTGGCCTCCAGCCTAGGGATTAAGTTTTTATGTTACCAGTAGCATCCTCCCAGCTTCAACAAAGGATATTGGCCCAGGATAGTAACTCCTAGGAGAGTCTGAGAGCTGATTTGTTTTCAAGTCAGCTATGGCCTTGGAGGTGTGTGCCCTCTGCATCCTGCCATGGGAGTTCCCTCAGGGAAGCACCTCAGCCACCTGGACACTGGTGTGTCCAAGCCACTTCTGGAAATCTAGGCACAGTGCCCCTGTGAATGCTTATTCAGCACACTGGCCCCTCCGCCTACCAGGGCATGCCCTCCTCTGCCACTTGAAGTCAGCAAGGATACCAAAGGGGGCCAGCCTTCCCTTCATTCTCCTGTCACCTGATTCTGCGGCATCCACATTCTCGTGGTTCCTTTTCCACCCGTTGTGCCTGGGTGTTTGGGTCGTCCCTTCAGAGTCTCCTGTCTGCACCTTCCCTACGGGTCCCCTCACCTCTCAGATGCACCTCCATGGTGGGTGCCGGAGCCCCTGGTCGCATGCAGCCATTTCCCAGTCAGAAGTGGGACCATTCTTCCTTCCCCTCAGCCACCTCCTGTGACTCCTCAACAGAACAAAATCAAAGCCAGGCACCAAAGAGTTGCCATACTGACTCCAGCCTTTCCAGACCCTTTAGCCACTCGCTGCAAGAGCCCTCAACCACAGGCACAGTTTTGTTCTTCCTGATGTTCCCTTAGATGGGTTTGGCCTTGTTTTCTCTTATTTTCATGTTGTGCTTTGTATCGTATCTGCACACTACCCCAGCTCCTGTAGGCAGTGGATGGCTTATAAATCTTAAATAAAAAGGGTCTCATCTGTCCCTGGAACCCAGTGCTCGCCAGCCTCTGTGTTTCAGCTCACCCCTGGTGTCCCCTTGGGGTGTCCTCTCGTGTGTAAAGGTGACACTGACCTGAGAGCGCTCCGTCCATTCTCTGAAGCCTGCCCCATTTGATGGCGACAGTTGTGACTTCCCTCTGTGGTCCGTTATCTCTTCTCCTTTTGCCCCATCTGGCCTCCTGAAAAGCAGGTCTTTGGCCTTTTTTTCACGATGCCAGTGGTTACCTACCACTCTTGGGGCGGCGTATGGACATCGTAGGTGCTCAGCAGATATTCCTGGATGTTCACTCTGGCCTCTAGAGCCCTCAGCTTAGCAGATTTGGAAATCCGACTCCATAAATTCAAGGATTATTGGATTCTAAAAGACTGGTTCATATTAATTCTATGAAAGACTGATGGATCAATCTGAATCATTTAAAGAGAGAGAATCCTGGCATCCAGAGAGGCTAGGCCTGCATACCAAGGTATTTTCTTCTTGGTCGGAAGGTCCTCTCTGGAATCCCAGTAAGAGATGAGAAAGTTGCTTATTTAGCACAGAATTTAAGCAAAAGGCTTAAGTCATCATGTACTTTTAAATATATTTATGAATTATGAAAACATTCTCCGCTTATGGGATACGTCTCTTAACCTGCATGAAACATCTAGAATCAAATACTCTCCTCCCCCCGTGACAGTGAAAAACCTATGACTTATTTCAAGACTTCCATGAGATTAGTGTCATTATCTTTGTAACATCATCTCTCTTTATTTAGGTATGACATCTCATAGTTATGCCAGGTTGGTAGACACTCTGATTAATTACATTTTACGTCATTTTGAAGTCACAAATCAGATGGCTTGTCAAATCCTGGTTTTGTAATTTTTGAGAGTTCCTTCTTTTAGGATCTGAAGATCTCTATAAATTAGTACAGCATAACACTCCTATGAGGGAAATGATAAGTATGTGTGCCTCGATTCCACAAATCACAGTCTAAAACACCATACATGTTAGGAGTCCACAACAGTGTGTATTTGGCCATTAGTAATATCCGTGGTCCCCTGGGTGTGTGGGCCATGCTATTTTTAAGCCCATTACTGACTTCAGTGATAAAGAGAGTACAGAATGTGCCTTCCCAGGCTTGTGAGCTTACCATGAGTAATACCCATGGTTATTATGATGTCAGAACTTAAATATTCTTTACAGAGAACACAACCATGGCATCGTGGAGCATGGCAATGAATTTAGGAGGCAAGGTGTGAAAAGCCCATTTTTTTCCAGAGAATCAGTAAAAGCTGATTCTCCCCTGGGGGCCCTTAGGCCTGTATGCAGCAGTGCCGGGCTCCGACCATCAGTGTGAAGGCATCTTCCCATTTTAGTCACCAGAGAGTGACTTGCCTCAAAGTTTGCAAACCAAACAACAGCATTTGTCACTAAAGATCCCATGCCTCCCACTTGTTCAGAAAAGTTACTAGGGGCCGGGTGCTGCGGCTCTCGCCTATAATCTCAGCACTTTGGGAGGCTGAGGCGGGTGGATCACATGAGCCGAGGAGTTCGAGACCAGGCTGGCCAACATGGTAAAACCCTGTCTCTACTAAATATACCAAACTTAGCCAGGTGTGGTGACATGTGCCTGTGGTCCCAGCTTCTCCGGAGGTTGAATCACTTGAACTCGGAGATGGAGGTTGCAGTGAGCAAAGATCACACCACTGCACTAGAGCCGGGCAACAGAGCAAGACTCTGTCTCAAAAGAAAAGAAAAGAAAAAAGTTATTAGGTGGCGGATTACTGTGTGTACTCTTGAAATCACTAATACTGGTGATGATGAGAGTTGTTCCATCATGTGACAGATTGATCTCCTGAAGCATTCTCATGGGGCACGGAAGTGATGCTAAAATATGGAAAAAAGTGACTGAACTATTTTGGAATTTTAAAGTTGTCTTTAAAAACGTGGGCTCTGGTTTTGCTAGGTGAGCATGCTGTGCATCACAACAGAATTACACTAAACCACACTAATTGTGACTCATTAGGGACGGCAGCATGAAAGAATACTCCAGTGCTGGTGAGGATGGCCTAAGTTATACCATGGTAACAAACTACAGAGGTTTGTTTCACACTTCCACTGCCTCTCGGGTTGGCTGGAGTCTCTGCTCATCGTTATCCTCATTCACTAACAGGCGAAGGAGCTACTCCTCCCAGACCATGGCTGGTTACTAATAACAGAAAGAGGAGTCACACACTGGCTGGAAAGGCTTTTGCCTGGGAATGCTACTTCCCACATACTTTGTATTGTCCAAGGTGGATCACATGGCCAAGACTAATTCTAAGTTACATGGCTTGGGTTCCCTGCATTACAGCATAGCTTTTCAAAGTGAAGGGTACAAGACAACTTTCTAGGATACAGAAGAAATTTTGAATATGTATATTTTATCTCACTGTATCCTTTAAATTTTTCTATATTTGTAAAACATAGATTATTTTTAATTATAAAAATCACATATATCAGGAGTACTTATTTTTTTCTGATTAATTGCTTAATCGAAAAGTTGAGATTATTGTTTATATAGTAGATAAAAATCTGTAATAAGCATAATTGTTCATAGAAACTGGGTCTCAATTATGACCAAGGATAGTGCTTTTGGTTAAAATGTTACATGGAAAAGAAATGCAGAAGCTTTGAAAGTAAATTCTATTCTATGTTAGCTAGGCTTTGGGGAGCTAGCTGACCACCCTCCCCTCAATTTTCACTAAACACTTGCTTAGGACTGTTTTAGTCCATTCTTGCATTGCTATAAAGAAATACCTGAGTCTGGGTAATTTATAAAGGAAAGAGGTTTAATTGGCTTCTGGTTCTGCAGGCTATACAGGAAGCATGATGCTAGCATCTGCTCAGCTGCTGGGGAGGCCTCAGGAAACTTACAGTCCTGGTGGAAGGTGAAGAGGAGCCAGCCTTTCACATGGCCAGAGCAGGAGCAAGAGAGACCAAGGTGGGAGGGGCCACACACTTTAAAGCCACGAGTTCTCACAAGAGAACTCTCTCCTATTGCAAGGACAGTACCAAGATGGATGGTGCTAAACCATTCATGAGAAACTGCCCCATGATCCAGTCACCTCCCACCAGGCCCGACCTCCAACACTGGGGATTATGATTCGAGATTTGGGTGGGGACACAGATCCAAACTGTATCGGAGTCACTATTTCATATATACACGTATGTTCATTTACTCCTCACAAGGACCCTATGAAATATGATTACTCTCTCCACTTTAGAGACGAGGGGATTGAAGCAGAAAGGGGTTAAGTAACTTGCTGAGATCACACAGCTAGCAAGGGCAGCACTGGCATCTGACCTAGTTGTTGAGAACTCAGAAACAGTGTGAAAACGACCTCTTGGAATACAGACCCCTATGAAGATAGAGATGACCTACATCACCAAATGCCATCCTATCTGTTTTAAAGCAAGTCACAGGAGAGCTATTAGCCATCTTAGATGTATGCCAGGAAGAAGGTGCCCCACTGCAAGAACCAGTATTATCTGAGTGGGCTCCTCCTCCCAGCACTGGGTGTAAGTGGCTCAGTGCCATGGAGTTGTTGGGTAATAACGCCAGGACTGGCTTGATGACAGTGACTCACAGTAGAAAAATGTCCTTGCAATAGACCAAAGAACCCACTTTAATTTGCACAGCTTCAAATGGGCCACTGGTTGCCCTGCCAAGGGATCCCTGTACCATCTGATTTTCATATCCACAAACACACAAAAGCACCTATTTAAATATTGCAAATAATACCACATTGCATTTTTATTGCGCTTTATAGTTTCCAAAGCACATTACAATGCTACTTTATTCTTCTGAGTGTGCTCCCAGTATGATTTTGCTCGCCTTCTATTTTCTCACTTTTTTCTCATCTTTAGTTTCTTTTTGCTTTGTGTCTCAGCATCTCTGCCTACTTTTCCCACACTCCAGCGTTCTTCCTTGCATTTCTTCTTGCCCTTCCCTCTCCCTGTGAGCTGTGGGGGTGGTACCTTTCCCAAAGTGATCCCAAACTGAGTTTAGTCAGATGTTGGTTAAAGCCAACTGAGGGGAATGAAACAATTCTCCAAGGAACAAAAGAGTTGTAACATGGAGCGCCACTTATAAACAGCAGTTGCTATTTAAGTCGAGTAAGAAAGATGGATTATTGTGCTTCGAGACAGGGGTGAAATGAATCCTGTATTTGAAAAGAGCCCAGGGAAAGGGTTATCTGCCTCTCACATCCCAGGCATCCCTGTGTCTGCAAAACATCTTTCACAAAGTTTTCTTTGCAGTTAGAGAACAGCCTATGAGAGAAATGACCAAAGAAATACATAAACATGAGCATAAGGGGTGTGCAAACAGGTGTTGCACTGAGAGCAGAACCCAGATGGCGGCCCTTTGTCCTGGTTTCTTTGTATAACTTGGCAAGAAGTTGAGGTTTAGAAAAGGCATGTTTGAGGAAGTGCTGTCTGTGGCTTCTTAACTGTGGATGTCGATGAGAACAGATCAAACTTTCAGATGCCTTCCTTAGAAATGTTGTTGTTTCGAAGTCAAACCTCAATCACAATGAACAAATATATTTGCATAAAGAGAGGAGGTGTCTAGTGCCCTGGCAGGAATTAAGACGAAAACATGGGAGTAAAGCTGTAGCTGCTTCTGTTGCTTTTCAACCAAGAGGCACAGACCCAGGTTGGGAGGGCAGGGAGGGCACCCTGCCATTTGGCCAGCGTGACTTTGCAATTGTTATAAATACTTTATCATAGCTTGAGTACAGACATGGCTTTTCAATGAAATATGTCCTGAGTTATTTTGCAGAGGGTACTAGTTTCGTAGGGTAGCTGTAACAAACGAACACAAGCTATTCATAGGTGGCTTAAAACCAGCGGTGTCTTCTCGCACAGTTTTAGAGGAGGCAGCAGGGCCACCTTCCCTTGGAGACTCCAGGTAAAACCCCTCCTTGCCTTCTCCCAGCTTCTGACGGCTCCCGGAAATGCTGGGTGTCCCTTGGCCTACAGCTGCATTGCTCCAGTCTCTGCCTCTGTCGCTGTGCGGCCCCCACTCCGTGTATATGTCTGTGTCTGTGTCTCCTTTTATAAAGACACCAGTCCTATGAGATTAGGGCTCACCTTAATGACTTTATTGTAACTTGATTACATCTGAAAAAAAAACCCATTTCCAAAAAAGGTCACATTCGTAGGTACTGGGGGTTAGGACTTAACATGTCTTTTGGGAGGACACAAAGTAATAGAATCTACACAGTTTTTAGTATAAATAAAAATTAGGGCCAGGCACCGTGGTTCACACCTGTAATCCCAGCACTTTGGGAAGCTGAGACTGGTGGATCACTTAAAGTTAGGAGTTCGAGACCAGCTTGGCCAATGTGGTGAAACCCTGTCTCTACTAAAAAGACAAAAATCAGCTGGGCGTGGTGGCCCACGCCTGTAATCCTGGCTACTGGGAGGCCGAGGCAGGAGAATCACTTGAACCTGGGAGGTGGACGTTGCAGTGAGCTGAGATGTCCCCACTGCACTCCAGCCTGGGTGACAGAGTGAGATTCCATTTCAAAAGAAAAAAGAAAAAGAAAGTTAGCAGTGACATGGTAACAAGAACATCAAGATGGGAAAGAGTAGAGTAGATTTCCAGTTCTGATTCTGTGTGCGGCAAACACTTCTGAAGTAGAACCTGAGGTAGCTCAGAAAGACACCCCAGCTGTGGATGGGACAGGAAATGGGTTGTTCGGCTAGTAGAACACATCATTTTACTTTACCAACGTAGTACCAGACATTTACAGCTAACAAATTCACTTTTGCACAAAAGAGAAAAAGCCTACCAGATTGTTTAGTCTTGATTTAGACTTTCTCAGACATTTCTAAAGGATGGGAAAAGTCCTCCTAAGGCTTACCTTGCATTGGCAGGCACACCCCGGCCTCTCAGTGTCTGCTGCAGATCCGGTTCACTTGTCTCCTGAGGGAGCCAGTGAGGATTTTGAACCAGTAGTGAACGGAGGGACGTTGGTATGTTGTGTTAGGGAGTGGCTGAAAAATTCAGGGAAGGTGCTGTGACTCAAACACCTGAAAACTAGCACTGCTGAAACTTTAACCGTCCTTATTTAGAACATTTCAGGGACAGTGAGCGGCCTTCTAGATCTTTGAAAAAATGTGGATTTAAATGGAATTCCTCTGGGTTGAAACCAGAAGTACAGCTGATTTTGTTTTTATAGTTTGTGGGTGTTTGCCTTTTTCATCCCACCAAGTTTATTTAAAAGGTTGTCTTCTTGAGATCCTCCGTTAAAAAGAAAATGCAGGGTTGAAAAATGGAACAATGTGGATGGCAGGTGAGCGTTAGAGGGCGCGCGAGGAAAGACCAGGCTGGGGCTCCTTCTCAATGCCGAGGGGAATGAGAGGGATGGCCTGACCTTGCCTGCCCCCTGCCACCCACACCTGAGGTGGCTTTTGGGGCTTGCTTAGGTTCTGCCTCAGACACACACGGAATCAGAACTGGAAACCTAGGTTTCATTTTATTAATAGGCCACTCCCAATTCTCGCTCTCTTTTATTTAAGAGACAGGGTCTCACTCTGTCACTCCGGCTGGAGTGCAGTGGTGCGATCACAGCTCACTGCAACCTCTGCCTCTCAGGTTCAAGTGATCCTCCCACCTCTGCTGGGACCACAGGTGTGCACCACTGTGCCTGGATAATTTTTTGTGTTTTCTGTAGAGAAAGGATTTCACCATGCTGCCCAGGTTGGTCTTGAACTCCTGGGCTCAAGCAGTCCACCCACCTCGGCTTCCCAGAGTGTTGGAATTACAGGTGTGAGCCCCTGCACTTGGCCCCAGTTCTCTTTTATACCAGAGTGACTACAGTTGCCCCTCAACGGATTGAGAGATACATTCCTAGATGGCCTTTTTCAGAAGCATTATAACATCAACGCATGCCGAGCTTCATTTAAAATAGACACTATGCTTTTACTTGTTTCCATCTATGATATGAGACTAATTGAAATGCACGCATAGGTCCTTTAGGGTAAGATACAGAGAAAGCACAAAATGAAATGTCTTATCTACAAGGAGGGAAAATCGAAGAGACTTCTTTTGGAATTATGGGCATTATTTAACCTGAGAAAATTATACTTTAGAAAAATGCTTTTGGTTTCCTTAAAACTATTGTTACGGGTTGAATTGTGTTTTCCCCCTCCCAGATTGACTCATTAAACTCCTAACCTTCTGTATCTCAGAATATGACTTTATTTGGAGGTCGGGACTTTATAGAAGGAATCAGGTTAAAGTGAGGTCATTAGGGTGGGCTCTAACCCAATGCAACAACAGATGTCCTTATTAGAAAGGGAAATTCAGACACAGATACACATGGAGGGAAGATGATGTGAAGAGATGCACAGAGAAGACACTCATCCGCGAGCCAAGGAGGGAGGTCTAGAACAGACCCTTCCCTTCCAGTGGAAGGAACCTGCCCTGCCGACACCTTGGTCTTGGACTCCAGCTTCTAGATGACGTCTGCTGTTTAGGCGGCCCAGTCAGTGGCGCTTTGGTACCGCAGCCCTGGCAGATCCGTATGCTATGTTTAGAAAGTGGCGTTTGGGGTTTTTCTAAATAATTAAGGGTCTTAAGCCAGCCAGGCACAGTTGCTCACACCTGCAATCCCAGCACCTTGGGAGTCTGAGGCAGGAGGATTGCTTGAACTCAGGAGTTTGAGACCAGCCTAGACAACACAAGGAGACCCTGTCTCTAGAAAAAAATTAAAATAAGCCAGGCATGGTGGCGCACACCTGTAATCCCAGCTACTCGGGAGACTGAGGTGGGAGGATCTCTTGAGCCGGGAAAGTTGAATCTACAGTGAGCTATGATGACACCACTGCACTCCAGCCTGGGTGACAGTGAGACCCTGTCTCAAAAACACAAAAACATGTATCCAGTGCAATTCTTGTTTCAAAAAGGATTCTTTGAGTTGTTTTAGTAAATGCTTATTTTCTTTTCACCGATCCCATCAGTTTCCTGGAGAAAGAAACTGAAAAAGCATTTGTGTCTTATCAGTGTTTGCTTCCGCACTGGATTGGATTGGGGATTTTCAGATTGTTTATGAGCTCTTGACACCATGTCCTGTAGATAAACAATCATGGGTTGCCTATACTCACCCACTGCGGGCGAGGCTGGCTCACCCACAGCCGTTGATGGCTTCATTCAAAGCAGCATGGCAGAGTTACCAAAAGGAGTTGTTTGGGGCCAAGTTAGCAGCTCGCAGAAAGAGAAGTGAGTCTGAACATGTAACTCTGACAAATAATGAGTCAATAGGTAGATAGATGTGTGGAGAATTTGCAAGCGTTAGGAAAAGGATGTTTTCTCCATCGAAGAAACACAGCTTATGATAGAATTTGCAGATTCAAGGCCGATGAGATAAAAGACTTTGAAAGTTCTTAAGAGAACCACATTTCTTGGAAAAGCAGGAGGCATGACATGGTGCATTTGGTTCCCTTCCCAGGAGAGCACCGCTTCTTTCCCTGCTCCCGACCCTGTGGGAAAAGAGGGCTGTTGGCCCATTCCCAGCCAGGCCCTGCCATTCTTTCTCTGTTTTCAGTCTCCTGGATCAATCCCTTAATTGTGTTTATCATCGTTTCATGCTTGACATTTCCCGGTGAGTCATACTGTCCTCCTCATACTATTTGACAATGTCTCTGCCCCCAAGGATTACTTGATTTGCCATCTGCTCTAGTATCTACAGCATTTCTCCTGGGAAACAGTGTTGCTCACCGGCACTCCGTTTCCTCCGAGGTGTTGATGACAGCCTTCGGGTCCGCGTCTCCAGCCACGACCTTGCGCCCATTGCCTCACCTGGCTTCTTTTCTTGTTGCATGTAGAACATTCCGTCTTTGTGGTTACTAATGCCTAAAATAAAATCTGCCTTAAACCGAGCTCTTCTAGCTGGCCTGTGCTCTTACCATCAACAGCATGGTTCTCTTAGTCCTCTTGGGGTGTGAACCTTTGATTTAGAGCTTTTCCCCGTTTGCTGTTTCTCATTCTGTCCTGCTGGTCTTTGTTTAGCAACACTTCTGGCTGTGTCCCTCTGTCTTTGGCCTTACCCATGAACTAGTTCAGTGTCACCTTGCCCTCGTCCCCTTCCAATTAATCCCATGCAGGCTCAGCCCATCCTATTGATTTCCATTTGCTTTTCAAAGTGGGTGATCACCATTCACAATTCAACGTAGCAAGTAGGAACTGGGTGCTGATTAGCAAAGACCGTCAGCTCCTGACACTTTAGTAAATTAAGCAATTTCTTGCCTCAGAGTTTCAGTATGAATAGCTGAACACTGGACATTTCAGTGTAGATATCCCATTAGTGCTCATAATTCAACTTGTTGAAAACGGATTCCATTCTTCCCTCCTCCCAAGAGAAGCAAGACATGAACTCCACTTCCTATCTTCCCTCTCGCCAGTGGAGCCTCCTCCTTCTGGCCCCCCCAGATGTGTTCTAGTCCCCTCTGCCCTTCACCGTCACATCTCGTCTGTCAGTGTGTCTTACCTCTTCTCCTCTGCAGAGTCTTATATTTCTGCTGCTCCCTCTTGTCGCAGGCAGTTCCCTAGGCCAGGTCCTCCTTACGCCTCTGGACCAGCCTTCCTTTTGGCTGAGCACCTGCCCAAGGTCCCTTAGCCCAGCTGTTCTTACTTAAGGGCCAGTTATCTGTCCACTGACCCCCTGTGCATTAGATAAGCAGCAGGTAACCTCTTTAAAGAGGTAAATTTATTTAATTTTAATCATCTTTATGCTTATATTTCTCAAGTATTATAACCGGAAGATAAAGATATGAGAGATGACTTAGGGTCATTGTTGTTGATGTCCTAGACTATTTCACCAGGTGAAATAGTCTATGTCAGTATCCTCTTATAGTCAGTGTTTCCTGTAGTTTCCATCTATCTTCCTTCACTTACCAGCCTTCATCTTTCCTTTGGCTGTTGTGAGACCTGTCTCATCGTTTGGTGATTCTAGTCTGAGAACCTAAAGAATTAAGAAGAAGTGTGTCTGGTGTTATGGATTTGGGGGTCAGGCAAGCCTCAGTTCAAATCCCAGCCCTGCTAGCAGTGGCAAAGTGACTTTGGACAAATTAAAGCTCCGTTTACTCATCTCTGAAACAGGGAAACACACCTTCCCTTACAGTTGTATCAAGTAGGCACCTGGAGTCTGATGTGTAGAGAGCGAAGGCAATCAGGACAGCCCCCTACCACTTGTTAATTATGTGTTAGATGGCAGCCAGTGAGAGAGAAGGCGAAAGGAGAAATTAGGTGAGCGGCTCTCATGGTTGAGCTTCCCCTTAGCTCTTTGAGTATTTAGAAATTACTTCTGGAATATGGAAGTTATCAGAAGATGACAGTTGTGGATAAGTAGGTAGTTGTGTACACACTAGTGGTTATTTATTGCTTTAGCGTTCGTTATTGTATCGCCACTATGCAGACGCACCTCAGTTGCCTCCGAGCAAAGCCTGAGCTTCTTAGGACAGAGACAGCGGTGCTGGCCGCTCCCGCCATGAGTCTCGCTTTCCTGGAGGACTGAAGTTCACCCTGTTGGCAGGATCTAGAGCACCAGCTTTCTGCCACATCTTTCTGCTTGCAGCTTGCATCTTAGCTCTGCTGTCAAATCTTGCCTGACCACGAACCATAGTGACTCCTGCCTCCGAACTCCTAGTGTTTACTTTGGCAAGTTTCTGTTGCCTTAGAATTACCAGCTGTCCTTTTTAATTTGCATTGTACTTGACAATCCCCATGAGGTTTTAAGCTCCTCTCGGTCAGTGACGATGTCTGAGATGTCATTGTGTTTCCTGTTGTGCCCAACCCTAGGCTTTTTTTTTATGTTGAGGACCCTTAACACAGACTTGATGATTGATTTTATTTCAGGTTTTTTCCTACTTCTTTCAAATGCCCAGTGCTGCAATCAGTAGTATTGTTATTGTCATTATTGACAGAAGACTGTAGAGCTTGTGGTTGATCCTAAGCTGTGCTCTGGTGGAATATACTACATAGTTAACATTACACAACTACTGTCCTGCATAAACAGATGTTGATTGAAAATGATATAAAAGCCCCAGAGACATTCACTATACACCATTTAGGAAATGTATCATTTAGAATGGGCTAACCTGAGATTGTCTTTGCACTGCTTGTGAAATAGAAACAATGAGCAGAATTATTAAAACTTCATGAATATTACTTAGTATGTCAATGAAGAAAACTTTCCTAGTACTTTCTGACCCCCTGAGGTATTAGATCACTGAGTCATTCAGGATTCTCAAGGGTTATACAGATTAACACTTTTCTAGGTCTTTAAAAATGTCCATTTGGATGCATATTTCTAACATATTTTAATATAGAATAATAATTTGACATTATTCTATAATTATATCTTAGGTGCATAATCTGTATTAGACAAATATGGCATTTCATTAAATATGGGAATTAATTCGTCCTTTGAGTTCTTGATTAGGAAAAAAAAAAAAGATCTGTAGCATCTATCAAGTACTCATTATTCAGCCAGAGCATGTGTCCGAAAGATTTTAGTACGAAGTAAGGAAGTTAGTACCTCTTAAAATCGGGTGTTCATGATTCCATTCTCTTTAATAATATAACTGGATTCTCAGAGGTAATCTGTTTCACATCTGCCAAACCCAAATTAAACATTATATACCGATAAAATTGGTGCCACTATTTTACTTATAATTACTCCTCTTGAGCTTTGCTAGAATTCAGTGAAATTGAATTCAACTTTTTTTTTTAATTGTAGTTGAACCCTCACTCATCCTTGTAGTCTGATCTTCCAGTAGATAATTTATTTAGGGGTGGTGAAATGGAAAGGAAATGTACTCAGATGTGAAGCAACTTTCAGTTCATCTAATTGTGAAATATAAAGTTATGAAGAAACTAAGTAAATAAGTGGGGAAAAATACAGTAAATGAGCCAATTCCTTAACAAATGTCATTAAAAAAAAAAAAAAAAAAACTGTGTGAGTTGGTCAGGTGCGGTTGCTCACACCTGTAATCTCAGCCGAGGGAGGCCGAGGCGGGTGATCAGCTGAGGTCAGGAGTTCGAGACCAGCCTGGCCAACACGGTGAAACCCTATCTCTATTAAAAATATAAAAATTACCCAGGCTTGGTGGCACATACCTGTAATCCCGGTTACTCAGGAGACCGAGGTAGGAGAATCACTTGAACCAGGGAGGCAGAGGTTGCAGTGAGCCGAGATTGCACCATTGCACTCCAGCCTGGGTGACTGGAGCAAAACTCCATCTAAAAAACAATAACGACAAAAACTGTGTAAGTTAAGATTTCAAGAATTCATGAAGCTTTTGAGGTACTCATATTATTATATTGTTTGTAACCCTAGACAAATGAATTTCTCATTAAACCATTAAGACAGAGAGACCAAAAACAAAACAAAAAAAGACCAAAAAGCACATAGAATTACCTAGGTTTGAAGCTGGGCCTGATGGCAGGCACCTATAGTCCTAGCTACTTGGGAAGCTGAGGCAGGAGAATCATGTGAGCCCAGGAATTCGAGGCTGCAGTGAGCTATGATCGCACCACTGCATTCCAGCCTGGGCAACAGAGAGCGAGATCCTGTCCCTTAAAACACACACACACACACACACACACACACACACACACACACACACACAATTAGATGTAGGTTTGAACTTCTGGGGTCAGGGCCTGATTTTTTTCACTTATCACAGAAACTTACACCTATCACATGACTTCCCAGTTTTCAAAGTTGGACCTTTGTGAGAACGAAAGTAGGAGGGTGCTCTTATTAACTGAATTGGCCTAACAGGGGAAGTGTATGTCCAAAAGGCAAAGTAGGGCATATGGTTACTCTTTCCATAAAACATCTGTCCTCCGGCCTGGTATGTACCTAGTACTCAATATTTTAAAACCTGGAGACTTGTAGTGTCTTAAGAATCCTGAAGAATAGCAGATGAAGTCGAGTGTAGCATTTTATAGACATAAATGGCATCTGTAATCAAGACTAGAAGGCAGATGTTTTAAAAATAGCATTTTGAAATGCCGACTTATATACATGATTTTTATAAATGCAAAATGAAAATTAGAATAAAGTAACTAAAAGAAGGGTCAGAGCCCTCACTGCCTTTAGCATATCAAAGTACACCCTGAGTCTGGGTTACCTGGATGTGTTTTGGGCATGAGAGACTTTGTCAACTTAATGGTAATAAGGAATAACGTCTTAAAAAGAATGGACTTTAATTCTTCGAACTATAGGCTATGTTTTCGTGTCAGTTTTATTGATGCTATTTTTCATTTGTCATATGCAATGAAGAGTTTATTATATATCGTTGCATAAGAGAAGTTGTTTTAAATTCTAATAAATTTATTCTTACTTTTTACTTATCACTTCTGTAGCATCCACATGAACTCATGTCTGTATAATTAACAAACACGTAAGACCGTGTGCATCTCTGAGGTTCAGTGTTGATGACTTCAGCCTGTTTATGAGACAGTTATATGGTAATAGATATGCAACTTGTTAAGAGCTTTAGTTCTGGGTTATGGTGACTCCCTGTGCTTTAGTGAATGAAAATGAGGTCATTTTGACAGGTTTTATCTTGGGAGGCCACTAAGGCTTTTGGGGAAAAGTCTGGGTCAGGTCATCCCTCTGGGAGCAGGTGTGGTTATGGCAGATTTATCCCACCATGAACTCCCGGGTTCCTCTTACATTCCTGATGGGCTCAAAACCTGCCTTCCCAGGTGCAGTAGCCTCCCTGGTCTCTCACTGAGGAGTAAAATCTGCCTTCTCATTCAAGAGCCAACTAGGAAGTATAGAAATGACTTAAAAAGCAATTGAGATTTTGCTGTAGGATCAAACTGACAATGTGCATTAAGCCCCTGTTTTTCCTGAAAAGGAGATTGACAAATGAGGCGGAAGTAGCCTTGACTGGTCCAAGGGTCAGTACAGAAAGAAATAAGAGGAGACATTTGGCTCTTGCTTTCAAGTGGAAAAAAAACATCGAGTCCCCCTCTGCACCCCGCTTTATTGTCCCAACCTTAGGATCTGAATAAATACAGTGGTAAAATGTTGTGGGCTTGAGTCTGAGAGCTAAACTAATCAGGAAGATTTGTTCCAGAGAAATACTCTCGAGGAGAAATGTTTGAAAATAAGTGTGTTGCTATAAGATTATTTTAAGATTTAGCAACAAAACCACCAGCAGAGTCTTATTCCTTATAAAGATATTTTAGGGATTTAAGAAAGTATTACCGTTAGAGACTTTCTTTAACTATGTCTTGTTGGAGCATTTTGCTGCCTGAAGCAAAGTGGCCTCTGCCACAGAGCAAAGGTAGCATGGCTGCACTGGGAGCTGGGTCCAGCCTTTGGAATAGTTTCTGTTGACCTCAGAAAGGGGCTGCAGGGGCCACACCAGGCCAGGCCGGAGACTGAGGCAGCCGGCCGAGGTGCAGAGTGTTTCCAGCCACGCAGCTCTCCTCTCTGATCCCAGGCATCTGTCACCAGAGGCAGCCAGTGATGATTTCTATAATTTTATGACCCTTGGCTGTCATCCCAATAACAAATAAGTCATAAGCCACCCTCTTCCCCTCTGTAAAATTCCACTTCTGCACCCTGGACGGCCTTTCCAAGATCTTTTTGAAACAGCGAAAACAGAGACTAGAGCCTCACCTTCTTTATGTATGAACAGCATATTTCTGCTGTTGCCATCTCTGACCGCCCCGCTCCAGGGACTTAAAGAGTGAAAAATAAGCAGCAGGGTAGACACAAAAGGAAGGAAATGGCTATTTTGCTTTGCGTCTTCAGTGGATAAGTCACCGAAAGCCAAGTAATTGGTTGTTTCTATATTGTATACAACATCTAGAACAATATGGATATTCACTTGATACTGGTAAATAGGGAATAGCCATATTATGTGTTGTTCTAGAATAAGGGGGATGTTGACTTGAACAAAAAGGAGCCATGGGAAGAAACAGGTGAAGTACAGATTCTGAATAAGCAAGCCGGAAGAGTCTAGTCAGGCACGAGGATTCCTGCAGATGTGCAGTCACAGTGTGTAGGTGGAGGTCAGAGTTCAGGATTGAAGCAAGAAGGGAACCTGCCAGCAGATCCATGGGCCCGGCGGAGGCGGGGCTCAGAGCAGGGGCTGGGTATTAGCAGAACTGCCCTTAGGAAGTCAGAGCCAAAGTCAGATGGTACATATGGCATGTTCTGTAGGAACAGAGAAATGGGAATGATCACTGGCTTGGAGTGGTCTGGAAAGAAAAGGAATCTAGTCTGGCTGGTCTTTGGATAAGTTGAGAGAAGTAGCAGTAGAGGAACGGTGTAAGAGTATGAAGGTAGGGCGTTTAAGAGACATTCTGGAACCAGTGAATAGACCAGCTTCGTTCGAGCTGAGGATCCAGGAAGGTTAATAGAGCTGGAACTAACAAGGTAGTCGGAATCAACAAGCAAAGGTGTTGAGTTCCCAACTTTATCTCCTTGACACTAAGGAGCTACTGAAGTTTGGAGAGGGGAGTGACATGCTCAGAGATGTTCTAGGAAGATTAATCTGGTGGCCAAATATAGGCAAATTAAAGGGAGCTAGAGTGCTCAGGTAGGTAAGATGTCTCTATTTGCTTTAGTCCTATTAGAAAGTGATCAACACTTTCACTATGGAAGTGGCAGCGACAGCAGAAATGATTGGATGCAAGAGATGTTTTGAAGGAAGGAGTGATTAATATGCCTTAGCACCTTCTTGTCTATGAAGGTAAAGAAGAACCATCATAGTTCATAGTTTTGGAGCCAAGTGACTAGAAAAACACTTTATGAACAGTCATGGAAATGTTAGAACGGAGGGTGAGATGGCTAGATTTTTGGGAACAAGTAAGGAGTTCGGCTTTGGAAGCGCGTCTTTGACATTGTTGCAGGAGGTAACGATCTATCACTGTCACCTCTGAAGGAGAGCCCAGCCGGTGTAAACATGTGGGGTCACCTACACAGAGGTGACGGCTTAAACTGCTTGAATGGATGATATCTACCGGAGAGAACAGAGTCAAAACAGTGGAGATGGGAACATTTTAAAGGAAGAGAGGCGGGCGTGATGGCTCACACCAGTAATCCCAGCACTTTGGGAGGCTGAGGTCAGGAGTTTGAGGCCAGCCTGGCCAATGTGAAATCCTGTCGCTACTAAAACTACAAAAATCAGCTGGACGTGGTGGTGCACACTTGTAGTTCCAGCTACTCGGGAGGCTGAGGCAGGAGAATGGGTTGAACCTAGGAGATGGAGGTTGCAGTGAGCCGACATAGCACCACTCCAGCCTGGACAAGAGAGCAAGACTCTGCCTCAAATAATAATAATAAAATAAAGAAGGAAGAGGAACCACCCAAGCGCAGAGTATGCAATCAGACACGGGAGGGGGAGGTTACAGATTGACTGAAGTCCAGATAAGAGCATCAAGAAGGAAGTCGTGGTCAGCAGTATCAGATGTTGCAGACATTAAGAAGAACTGGCTGAAAAAAGGCCATTGGATTAGGCAATTAGGAAGTCATTTACCTTTAAGAACACCAGCCTATAGAGATGGATTAACATGTGGGCATTGAAGAAAGGGAGCATAAACCATTGATCACAGGTGAGAGGAGGGCAAGAATTAAGA
Organism: Saimiri boliviensis; assembly: GCF_048565385.1. Lineage (NCBI taxonomy): Eukaryota > Metazoa > Chordata > Mammalia > Primates > Cebidae > Saimiri > Saimiri boliviensis. The sequence continues at coordinate 17,913,463 of NC_133458.1, forward strand.
GGGGGGAATGCAGCTGTTAAACCTTTTGCCTTCCACGTTGGGAGTTTGTGTGTGCACACACGTGAAGGCAGAAGAAAAAGATGAGTGATTGATTCATTTGGCCAGCCATATTAAGTTCCTACTAAGTGCCTGGATCCAATTAAGTACGGGGAGAAATGGAAAGCTACAATAGAAAGAACTGTGGCAGAAGCAGGTTCAAGCGAAAATGGGACACATAGGGATCATAAGAATGGGGCAAGTGTTTCAGTGTTGGAAAAGAGCAACGCCCCTTTCTCTCAGACTGGAGAGAAGGAATGAAGGATGGACGATGGGGCAGGTTCAGGAATGTTCTGAAAGGAAGAAGGAAATAAAGGAGGAAAGGTAAGGTTGACCTCAGACTTCTAGAAAATGTGGAAGTTGGGTCATCGACCAAGAGAGAAGATGGACTAGGGTGACAGCTGATGAAGTGGAGAGGATGTTGAATAGCTACTCTAGGTAATGCCGGGGGCTCAAGAGTCAGGAACAAGGTTAGCCCCCACCAGTACTGCTTCCACATGCTCCCTTCCCTGTGCTTCTGTGAGAAATTTTTGTCAGCTGTGGCTTAGAAGATGAGCAATGTTTGTTTCTCTCTTTACCTTTAAGGAGTTATCCTTCTTCATCACCTTTTTTCTGTAAATTCTTGTTTCAGTATCACCATAATTTGTACAAGTGTTCCAGAATAGTGGTCTTAAAGGCTTCTGAGTTCATCTAAATCATGGATGAAATGTTGGTATGAAATAATAGTACTTTCGGCCGGGCGCAGTGGCTCACGCCTGTAATCCCAAGACTTTTGGAGCCTGAGGAGGGTGGATCACCTGAGGTCAGGAGTTTGAGACCAGCCTGGCCAACATGGCGAAACCCCCATCTCTACTAAAAATACAAAAATTAGCCGGGTGTGGTGGCACCTGCTTATAATCCCAGTCTTGGAAGGCTGAGGCAGGAGAATGGTTTGAAATCTGGGAGGCGGAGATGGCAGTGAGCCGACATCACGCCACTGCACTCCAGCCTGGGCAACAACAGTGAGGCTCAGTCTCAAAAAAAAAAAAAAGAAAAAAGAAAAAAAAAGAAATAGTACTTTCTAGAGAAATGGATTGATATATGAAATTTAGTACGAAAGGTGAGTCAGGAAAGGTGAGCACAAATTGTGCTACCCAGTCCCCACCATTGAGGCTGAGAAAATGTTTTAGGCTGTCAAGATGAAAGTCACTCAACCCTACAGAATTCATTTACGATGACTAAGATGCCAGGTAGTAATTAGGGTTCCTCCAGGATCCAGAAGATCCTGAGTGGCCTGGTGATGGGGCCTGTGTGGGAAGATGTTTCCTCAAACCAGTGAACCGGACAGGGTCTCTTGACAAGGCTGAGCTGATTATGCAGGCAGCAAAGCACCTGACAGTTAGCGATGCCTCCTGAGTCTTCAGTTTCAGTAGGAAGCAGCCCAGGGAGAACTGAGGAAGAATCCATCTCTGCCACAGATAATGCCTATTACAAAAACAGATGATGACCTATGTCCTGATACTGAAATTCTGTTGTTGCGTCTCAGCTGTGTTGCTGGCACCTAATGGTGGCAGGTGACACCCTGGAACCACTTGGTTCCACAAACTCAATGACCAGAGTGTGCTTCTGGGTGGAACAGATTCGGTTTTCCAACCTTGTTTTCAGGTGAGAAGAAAATACTCGATACGGCTGAAGCCACGGCTGAGCACTGGAGGCGATCTGTTGAGTTGACTTGCACCAAAGTGACTCTGATACTTACCTTTTGCCTCCTTTCCTTGTAGGTATGGCCTCACATGTGCAAGTTTTCTCCCCTCACACCCTTCAATCAAGTGCCTTCTGTAGTGTGAAGAAACTGAAAATAGAGCCGAGTTCCAACTGGGACATGACTGGGTACGGCTCCCACAGCAAAGTGTATAGCCAGAGCAAGAACATCCCCCCGTCGCAGCCAGCCACAACCGTCAGCACCTCCTTGCCGGTCCCAAACCCAAGCCTACCTTACGAGCAGACCATCATCTTCCCAGGAAGCACCGGGCACATCGTGGTCACATCAGCAAGCAGCACTTCTGCCACCGGGCAGGTCCTCGGCGGACCACATAACCTAATGCGTCGAAGCACTGTGAGCCTACTGGATACCTACCAAAAATGTGGACTCAAGCGTAAGAGCGAGGAGATCGAGAACACAAGCAGTGTGCAGATCATCGAGGAGCATCCACCCATGATTCAGAATAATGCAAGCGGGGCCACTGTCGCCACTGCCACCACGTCGACTGCCACCTCCAAAAACAGCGGCTCCAACAGCGAGGGCGACTATCAGCTGGTACAGCATGAGGTGCTGTGCTCCATGACCAACACCTACGAGGTTTTAGAGTTCTTGGGCCGAGGGACGTTTGGGCAAGTGGTCAAGTGCTGGAAACGGGGCACCAACGAGATCGTGGCCATCAAGATCCTGAAGAACCACCCGTCCTATGCCCGACAAGGTCAGATCGAAGTGAGCATCCTGGCCCGCTTGAGCACAGAGAGTGCTGATGACTACAACTTTGTCCGGGCCTACGAGTGCTTCCAGCACAAGAACCACACGTGCTTGGTCTTCGAGATGCTGGAACAGAACCTCTATGACTTTCTGAAGCAAAACAAGTTCAGCCCCTTGCCCCTCAAATATATTCGCCCAGTTCTCCAGCAGGTAGCCACAGCCCTGATGAAACTTAAAAGCCTAGGTCTTATCCATGCTGACCTCAAACCAGAAAACATCATGCTGGTGGATCCCTCCAGACAACCGTACCGAGTCAAGGTCATCGACTTTGGTTCAGCCAGCCACGTGTCCAAGGCTGTGTGCTCCACCTACTTGCAGTCCAGATATTACAGGTAAGACCGTCCGCATGGAGACAGGAGCTGCGGAATGCCCAGTGGCACTCACAGAGAATGTGTAGCCTTAGTAAGCCTGCAGTTCCTGTCCTCAAGTGATCTTAATGTACTTAGGAAATTAGGACATGTGCACATTGCAATGTCAATTGGAAGTCACATTAGAACGGAGCCAGGTAAGATCCGTGGCATTGGCGTTCGGCGTTGGAAGGGCTCCCTGGGAGCAGGGGCGAAGCGGAGGAGTTCCATCCTCCCAGATGGTAGGATCCAGACAGGTGGTGGAGAGAGAGGGACGTGCCATCCGTGGTCCACAGTCACATTAGTGGGAATATACAGGAGACAAGAAGGACACTCGCCTGGCCAGAACCATTTGTGAGTGGTGGGAGATGTGAGTGAAAGGACGAGTTAGAACCAGGTCACTGGGGCTCTTAAATAGCAGATCAAGGAATTGCAAGTATATACTCAAACCCAGAGCAAGCCCTGGAAACCTTGAACAACGTAAGGTGACAGGGTGAAAGGGCTGTTCTGAGAAGGTTCCTTGGCTATCCATGTGCAGAGGGCTGGAGGAAGGGAGAGACTAGTCTGGGGCCAATTGGTGGGCTCCTGTGTTGAGGTGGCTCCAGGCTTCAGGTCAGGATGATGGAAGAATGACAGTGTTGTCCACGGCAGGGAAGTGTATTCACTCACAGACTCGCACATGCAGTCATTCAGCAAGCTTTGATTTCACTTCTAACATGTGCCAGGCACAGTGCTAGGTAAAGGGATACAGACAGGGCCCTTGCCATCCTGGGGCATCTGGAAGCTTTTCAGGGACCCCTGTGTGCAGTCAGGATTGGAACTGTGGCTGTCACGGCACTGAGATCGGAGTGCTGGCTTTGGGGTCATGAAAGGCCGGGGTGAACCTGGTCCCTCCGCTCCTAATTGCCTGATTTCTCCACGCCTTCATTTCCTAAGCCATGAAGTGGAAGAGATCCTCTCACCAGTCTAATGGGCGGCTGGGAGGCGACGCGGCTGTAACACGGGTTAGGTGTGTCACTCTGTGTCCGGCTGTGGAGGGTGCACAGTGGGGAGGTGGCAGGGCTGGAGAGCAAGAGCCTGCTCTGTGGAACCAGCTTGGGGATATCGTTGGGGTGGGGCCGAACAGTTCAGTGGAGATAGAAGTCACAAGAAACAAAACTGAAACTCCCATGAGAAGATGGGGTGGATGCACATTTAAGAGCGTGCCACGTAGGCAGGAACACCAGGGTCCCCAGAGGCCATCCTGCCGAGACCTCCCGCCCGACACTCACTTGCGGGTGTGCTTCCTCCCATGCCTTCCAGGGCTGCAGAGAGAAGGCTGGAATGTGCACCAGGGCCATGTCGACACAGCTGACCTGTCACCCATTCCTGGGGCCGACCTGGTTCAGCTTCCCCTTCTTGCTCCCGCTCTGGGCCCCCCCCCCCACCGTCTGGCTTCAGGTAGAACTGTCGCCTGTCTCCTCCCAGCCCTCTCCCTGCTAGGTACCACGCCCTTCTTCCCTGGGAGAGCAGCAGCCCCTCCGCACGGGTCCCCAGGTACCCTCCCACCTTGCACCCCGTCTCCGTTTATCCTAATCCTGACTCACACAGGAGGTTTCCAGGCCTCTCCACCCGTGCTGTTTCTGTTTCTTGCCTCCTCCTCCCTTTAGGAAGCATTTCCTGAGTTAGAGCCACTCTCTGTGAGCCTCTTCCCCGCCCTGCCCCTGGATTCCTTTCCCGCTCATTTCCTATGTGCAGGAAAGGTCTCCGCTGGCCTGTACTTTCCCACCAGGCCCCGTGCAGACAGACGGACCTACCGCTGCCACTCCACTTCCTCTCCACTCCCTCTTCCCGACCCATGCCAGCTGCTCTCTGCACCCCCAGAGCCAGTGACAGGGAGAAGTGAGCCCAGGGCGGGAACCCCCGAGGAAGTTGGGCACCTCTTTGTGTCCAGAGGAGAAGGATGGCCAGTGGTTGAGTGAATCTGGAGTGTGGGGTGCCCAGTACCAACAGCACGTGTGCTCTGTAGAGAGCGGCTGGGCCTCCTCTGAAAGCCAGCTCTGGTAGCTGCCCTGGGTACCAGCCCTGCTGGAGGGTAGCTGGTGCTGTGCTGGCTCTCTGCTACCCTCACAGGAGGCCACTGTGCCACTTCATATTTAGGTTGGTAAAGTCAGCATGGCAAAGGCTGGCACTTTCTAGATCTTGGCCTGAATTCAGGGTGAACAGCCCCTAACTTGGCTGCTAGGGCTTTTATGTCATCTGAATTTCTGCATCATGAACACATACCAGTGTTATTAAAATACAATAAAATCTAGCAGTAATTTTACTCACATGCAGTCATTCAATATGCTTTGATTTAACTTCTAACTTGTGCCAGGCACAGTGCTAGGTAAAGGGATACAGACAGGGCCCTTGCCATCCTGGGACATCCGGAAGCTTTTCAGGGACCCCTGTGTGCAGTCAGGATTGGAACCGCTGCTGTCACGGCACTGAGATCGGAGTGCTGGCTTTGGAGTCATGAAAGGCCGGGGTGAACCTGGTCCCTCCGCTCCTAATTGCCTGATTTCTCCACGCCTTCATTTCCTAAGCCATGAAGTGGAAGAGATCCTCTCACCAGCCTAGTGGGCGGCTGGGAGGTGACGTGGCGGTAACACGGGTTAGGTATGTTACTCCATGGCAACTTGTAAGAAGACTTCAACAGACTGTGTTTAAAAGGCAGTCCTCCTTAGAGCAAAACTGGGTGAATCAAGTTAGCTGAATTGGGGGTTCCTAGCCCCCTTGTCATCTCGCCTTCTGGTGCCCACATGACGCTTCCTGGAGCCCTCCCTGTCCATCCGCTTAGACTCTGCAGTTTTTCTTCACTTTCCTGCCTGGTGCTGGTGCCCCTAGTGCTGAGGAGACAGGCCGCGAAATCTGGGATCCTAGCTCAGGGAGCCTGTGGCGACAGTGGAAGTTTGCCTGAGAGCTGGGGAGGGCTGACCCCTTCACCTGGACTTACGGCGCTCCTCTCCTGCCCCCTTCTGTGGGCAAGATCAGGACTTTTGGGCGCCTCTGGTGGGTGTGACAGGCTGGTTTGCTGGCTGTTCCTGGGCCCACAGGAGCCCTCTTATCCCCACCTAGGCCCTGCACCCCCACATCCCTCTGAAGGGTCCTCCACTTAGTTGTGATAGTCCCCTCTTTTCACCCCTGAAATCACCATTGCCTGAAATTCTGAGCAAGATGGCCTCTTCCTCCTTCCTGTGGTCACCTTGGCCTTCAGCCCTTCACGTCAGCCTCCCTGCGCCCAGCCTGAGTTCCAAGGACACGGTCAGCAGGAAAGGCAGCCGCTCTTCTGCCTGCAATGAGGCTTCGTTTCTAAGTTGGCGCAATGCTCTGTTTCTCCCCCAGGCGCTGTCTGAGCCCTGCGGTAGTTTGCCACCATGTAGATGGATCTGAGTTTTCCAGGACAGCCTCTAGTGCTCTGTCTCTGTTCATCCCAGCTGTGTGGGACAGCCCGCTCTATGCCACGTTTCTCAAATTGATTTTCCCGGTGGCTTTGCCTCTTATTAGGAAAGACAGGGGGGCAAGGAAGGCTCTTTTAATTGTCCGTCATTAAGGCCCATGTCCCAGAAGGCAGACACCTTCAGCTACCTCTTAGAGAATGGCTGCACGTTTGAACCACCTGGGCTGGAGCATGCCCAGCCTCCCGGCAGGTTGGCCTTTGTCCTGCGGGTGGGGGTGGGAATTTCTCCCCATGGCCGCCTAGAGCTGGGCACATTATCCTCCCAGGACATCTGACTTTCAAAAGGTAGAGTACTTATGTGTCCTTCTGTCATTTTACACGGGACTGTGCTGTGTCTCATCCCACCATTGTCCCTGCCTGGTGACGCTGAAACGGTGTGATACAAGGATATGTCATCCTCGGCCTGGGGGACTTGGGAAAGGTGGGGGTGTCCCCAGAGCCAACTATTTTCCCCAGCTGTCAGGCTTGTGCCTGCCACAGTGGCTGTTGGTATTCTGTGAGGCAAGCCCAAAGGTGTGTTTTTCAAGAAACAAAGTCTGCTTTTTAAGGGTTTTTTTTTTTTTTTGAGTCTGAAGCAGCGGTGTTCCCTTCCAACTCGAAGGTCAGTTATGTAGTTAACTGTCAGCTGCACGGGTTCTCAGGCTTCACTGTGCACAGGAGTCACCTGGAGAGGTTGCTGGGAACAGTTTCTCCCTGGGTGAAAGTCCGCACCCACCACCATAGAGAATGGCCTCAGAGAACAGAGGTGAGCCAGGCAGGTGGTCTTAGGACCACTCTTTGGGAAACGTTATTCTGAGGGACAGAGGGATTTTCTTAATGGTGTCACATTTCAGATATTCACACCAAAGAACAGAGTTGCAGGTAATCCTCACTTGCATTACTTTACCTTGGGCATCGCTGCCATTTCCTTATTTAATTCTACGTTGATGCCAGATCATTTTGTTTGTTTTTAGTTTTTCAGTTTGTTTTTTTTTTTTTTTTTTTAGCAAGCAGTAAATTGGTGCTGGGGTATTTCCATTATCAGCAGAACCAGCAAACTAAAAATAAGTCCTAATATTCAACTCCACTCTCAGGAAAAACACAAACAAAAAGACATGCCATTCAGGCAAAGGGTAATCAGTGATTAAAATATGTAGGGGTTTTTTTTGTTTGTTTGTTTCTGCTCTGGATTATTCTTGTCTAGACTTTTTTGAAACATGTAAGACTTTTTTGAAACATGTAAGACTGTTACCAGGACCCAAAAATTGAGCATACAAAAGTAGGACATGAAAATAGCAAATAATCCACTTTTTCAGAATCATCTAACCTTTTTTTTTTTTTTTTTTGGTCTGATTCTTTGTGGTGCAGAGACTATCTTCAGGTTGATTTTATGGTGGTTTTAGGTAGGGGTATGTATTGTACAAGTTGATTTCATGGTGGTTTTAGGTAGGGATATGTATTAATCCATTCTTGCATTGCTAAAAGAGATACCTGTGACTGGGTAATTTATAAAGAAAAAAGATTTAATTGGCTCATAGTTCTGCAGGCTGTATAGGAAGCATGGCTGGGAGGCCTCAGGAAACTTAGAATCACGGAGGAAGGTGAAGGGAAAGCAGGCACATCTTATATGGCTGGAGATGGAGGAAGAGAGAGGTGGGGTAGGTGCCACATACTTTTAAACAACCAAATCTCATGAGAACCTCACTAAGAAACAGCAAGGGGGAAGGAAGTGTGCCCCGTGATCCAGTCACCTCCCACCAGGCCCTTCCTCCAACATTGGACGTCACATTTCAACATCAGATTTGGGTAGGGACACGGATCCAAACCACATCAGGACGGAGATTAACTTTCAGTTCAATTCATCAGACACTCATTGGGTACCTACTGAGTGTCCTGTGGTAGGTACATGCTCCAGAGTGCAGAGGGTAAGGCAAAATCCCTAATCTTGGAGAGTTCAGTCTGCTTGAGGAGATGGAAAACACAATCCAGCTGCCAAGACTGTGATTCTGATGCTTCAGTATTTTGAGTTTGGTCATTCAACAAAGATTTATTGTGAACCTACCGTATGCCAGACTCTAGGGAAATGGTGATGAGCAAAGCCAGTTCAAGAAACTCAAAGGCAGTGAAAGACTTTGTAAGATGGGCTGATAGGGAAGTTAATGTGGGAGTCTAGGGGTCATGGAGACTGGAATGAATAAGGGAAGATGGAGACATGATAGTGACTCCTTAGACAGCAACACCTGGCAGAAGTGGAAGCCTGTGTTGGAAGTCATGCTCCGGTGAGTGAGGCCTGACAATAGAGAGTTTTGAATACAGGCTTGAGGGGCTTGGATTGAGTCAAAGTGCCAGTGCTGGGAGCCATTGTAAATTCTTGAACAAAGGAGTCGTTTAATGAAAATTAATGACTGTATAAATCAGTCGGAATAGCAAAAAAATTTAAAAAGTTGTGGGGATGTGGGGAGAGCCAGAGGCTAGGAGACAACTATTGTTATTCAGGGATAAAGGCATGAGGCCCTAGATCATAATGGGAGATTCTACTCCCCTCAGAGTATGAATGTGGACGTTGTTCGTGCATTTAACTTTTCTGAGGCTTTGATTGCAGAACTGACTTAAAGGGAATAGCTCTTTGCTTGTTTTGCTTTCTTTTGTTTAATGACCTTGCTGTCTCTAAGGCCCAGTCCTGAAGCTCCAGTCTTTCAGAACCTGGTTTCAAATCCCACCACTGCTATAAAGAAATAGGCTCTGAAAGGAGAGACAAGAGACCTTAGCACCAGTCCTCGCCCTGCCCCAAGTGACCTGTGCTCCACTGAGTCATGGTCAGTAGACTGTCAGCTGTGACTGTCCACACTCCTCCATCTGGATCCCATTATGACCCAGGCCTGTGTTGGCGAGGCGGCTGGCCAGAACTGGTGGTTCAGTCTGTGGCCAGGGAGCAGTTTTTCCTCCTGTGGGTTGACCTTGGGCCTCATTAGCTGAAACTGGGAACCCTCCACGATCCTCCGATCAACAGAGAACAGGGCATCTCCCGAAATGCCATGCTCCAGGCTGGAAATATCCCTCATTTCAAAAAAGGTGCATAGCTTTATAAAGCCATAAATATAAGTCATTTCAAAACTTGCATAGCTTGTGCAGATTATAACGTATAGAAAGTGACTGACTAGAAGTTAGGTTTGATTGAAAAGAGGGGTCCCGAGAGCACGTGCATCGCAGGCGTGAACTTTTCAAATTAATTTGTCTTTTACTACTAATAGAAACAACAGGAGAAGGTTCTAGTTTGCACTTGAAGATATCAAGTGAACTATTCAACCTGCTGACAACTTCGTTTGCCGAGAGAGACTGTTATAAATACGTATGTGTGTGCATTTCGGGTTGCAGCTTCGTTTTTGAAGAGAAGCAATCAATAAGTTATCTAGGCTGCTAGGTTATCTTCAGTTTCCCCTTATTCATCTCTGGGACCTTCAGCTGTATGGTCAAATACTTGGCAATTAAAGTTTCTCTTAGTAAGTATTAATTATTGTTTATTAATAAGTATGAAATAACTGAGGTGGAATGCTCTGTGTATACTACCCTGGTACTGCAGTCCCCTCTTCACAGACACACACGTGCACACACACGTGCACACATGTCACACACACAGACTGAGGCGACACAGTTTAAGCCCATGTGTGACATGCAAGCATAGGCGTTCTTATGAGAACCATGGTGACCGAGAAGCTGACACTCAGCCCTCCATACAGAGCTACTGAGAATGCACCACGCCCACCATGTGGGAAAGACACAAAGCACACGCAGCAGCATTCATGGACACACAAGGCACATGCACATACTTGAAGACATTGAAACACCCTGCACCTCCTCAGATCTGGCAGCCGACCCCAGCGTCCCCAGAGGCTCAGGGCCCAGGTGCGGAAGCGGTGTTCATGCCCTGGAAACGTGGCCCAGTTTTCTGCCTTGCCACAGAGCTGCCAAATACACGTCCCCGACCTGAGGACAGTAGAGCCGGAACTACTCTTGGGCTCAAGGTAGAGACCAGTCATTGTCAAAGTGGCATCTAAGGACCCTCCTGCCCCATAATCACCCGGGGCACTTGCTGAAACAAACCTAAATGAACAGGCTCTCTGGAGATGGGGGGCCAGGTGACATGTACTTGGACAAGCTCTGCAGCAAATTCTTAAGCACACACACACAGTTTATTGAGGTATGATTTACCTAAAGAAAGCTGTACATACTTAATATCCGTGACTTGATGGGTTTTGGGCTAAGTATATACCCGTGAAACCACCACAGTCTATGCCGTGGGCATCTATCGCCTCCGAAAGTTTCCTTCTGCCCTCTCTCTTTATTTTATTATCCTTTGAGAATTGTTACTTAGATGGCATGGGCTCCAGAGTCTCAGCCCACTAGGATGTACGGCAGACCCTGCCGAGGTTAGAGGGTGGGGCCGCCGTGACAGCCTGGCACCGAGCTGTCCACATCGGCCTCCCAAGTGGTTGAGAGCCCCTCTGCAGGGCCTGTTTGTCAGATTACTTGTGGTCAGACCCTTTATGTCTCAGGGGTGGCAACAGCGGAGATCCAGAATAATTGGGGGGTACCATAGGAGGGATTATGTGGGTTGGTGAACTGGCGAGCAATGGATGTACCCACAGGGTTCCATCCCCCCTCTGAGGAGCCTGCCCAAGGCCTCCAGGAATGTGCCTGGGAAGGGCGGGAGGCCAGGGCTCTGGTGAAGGGGGTTGAGGGCTGCCCTCAGGGTGTTAACTCCCCCGTGCCTTTGCTTGGACAAAGCTCGTGCCAGAACTGAGTGGGCTTGAGCAGGGTCAGCGGTGGCTCTGAAGCAGAAGAGCAAAGCGATGCATGGCACACTGCACTGAGCCCACAGTGGGGCCGAATCAGAGACAGTGTGACCCACAGCGTGCCGGGGTATCACACTTTGCCCTCCGCACCAGTCATACGTGTGGCATTCGTGAATGGAAAGAGAATAAAAGGAAAATGCCTTTATGGGCAAATCTGAGAACCACAGGCTGAGAATCCACAGTTGAGCTCTAAACGTTGTTTTGGGGGAGTTGGGGATCTCCACCTCCCGTGTGAGCAGGCGGGAGCCAGGCTAGGCTCTGAGATAGAGCTCAGGAGCAGGGGAGGGGCTGAAGGCCAAAATACAAGCTCCCCACAGCAACCGTGGAAGCAGGTGGAGCTCAGTTTCTCACACCCGTGTTTGCTCCCTTCATGCTTATTAAATGTTGCAGACACCGTTTCCTAAGGCGCGCCCGTGGAAAGAGTGAATGACTGACCAAATGTCTGCATGCTTGAATGAGTGATATGAGTGGCCTCACGTGCCCAGTTTCTGATCATCTTTCATACAGGAACTTTCACTGCTGCCCGAGTCCTGGATCACGGCAGCCAGCGTCTCCGGACTCTGGATCTCAGGGGCTGCCAACCTCAGCCTCTTGGGGAGCATCCGCATCTCACCAAAAACATGTATCCCTGTCTTGTCTTTCCACCTGTGTGAGGTTTAGATTTAAGGCCTGCAGACAGCTGATTCAGCTTCCTACAGATCAGTTCCCTGAAATCAGCCAACATCTGTCCTGTCCCATTACACCTTCACAGAAAATGAGAAGCGACTTCCCCAGCGTAAAGAAGGGGCCAAACACAGCAAGACCTGACCGAGTAACCTTGAGGATAGAAAGGCAGCATCATCCTCAGGGCCTCATAACCTCCAATCTGCTTTTCTGTTTTTGAGGCTCTGTGAACGTGCTGCTCACGTTCCTTGTAACGCTCTTCCTGCCTGAGAGCTTAGTGAACAAAGGCTTCCCGGAAGGAATAAGGTCAATCTTCAGCTACTCAGCCCAGCCCTGGCACATGGTGAGCACTCTGGAAATGTTAGCTGCTTTTTTTCTTTTTTAATTTTTTGCTATTACTAATATATCACTCATTATCTGTGTTACCATTACTAGAATGCAGCAGACAGACCTGGATTTGAATTCCAGATCTGCTGCTTTAGAGCTGTGTGACACCAGACAGGTTCCCAAACCTCTCTGAGGCGTATTCTTCTTTTCTCTTGAAAGAGAAAAGTACTAGCAGTTGGTAGTAGTTTTCCCTTTTAAGAGAAGACAAGGTTGGTAGGGACTGGATGAGATGGCCACGTGTGTGTAACTTGCCCTCTGCCGTGCCTGGCACGCAGCGGCTCCGTCACGAATAAGCACCGTGCCTTCCCCAGCCTCCCTGCCCAGGTCCGTGCCTCTGTGACAGCACGCATTTTCCCTGGCCTGGGTCATTCGTGATTTGTAAGCCGGGTACCCCCAGTATTTCCAAGCTTCTTAAGGCTGTGTGTCATCTGTCTTTCATCTCATAGACGCATGGAGGTGCAGCATCGTATGTCACACTCACTAGGGGCCAAAGGAACAAGGGCCTGGACATTGGGAGTGTGGTCCTTGGGTTTCCTCTGGCACCAGGAAGGGACAGGGTCCAGCATTTGGGGAGAGAGGAGACGCCTCTTCCCGAGTTGGGAGGGAGGAGGACAGATCATGGTTGCTGCAGGGAGGAAGGTGGGGTACACTTCCTGACTTGAGAGCTGCATCTCCAGGCTGCTGCTGGTGGCCCTGGAGCAACGCTGGAGTCCTGTTGTCTGCGCATGGAGTGCAGGGCCCTTGAGGGGAGTGATGGGGCGGGGTGCTAGGAGGCCTTGGGGGTTAAACTGTGTTTGACACCTGCTGGTACTTCCTGCAACCACGGGCATCACTACTAACATCGCTAGGATCAAAAAGCCAAGGCTGGAGTGACACCAAGAGCCTGTTTAAGACTCCCGTGAAGACAGAGCACATCTGTGTGTATGGGGTGTGTGTTGTGTATGTGTGTGTATGGCGTGTGTTTATGTGTTAGGTGTAGGGTATGTATATGCTGGTGTGTGTGTTGGGGGTGTGTATGTTGGTATAGTGGGGGTGTGGGGGGTATGTGTTGGGTGTAGTGTGGGCACGCATAACGTGTGTTGGGGGTGATGTGTGTGTGGTGTGTGTGTTAGGTATGTTGTGTGTGTTGAGTGTGTGCGTTGGTATAGTGTGGGTGTGGGGGATGTATGTTTGGGTATAGTGTGGGCATGTGTAGCATGTGTTGGGTGTATTGTGTGTGGTGGGTGTGGGGGGTGTATGTGTTAGGTGTAGTGTGAACATGTGTAGCATGTGTTACATGGGTGTGTTGTGTGTGTTGGTATAGTGTGGGTGTGGGGGGTATATGTTAGGTGTAGTGTGAGCACGTGTTGCATGTGTTGGGTGTGTTGTATATGTTGGCATAGTGTGGGTGTGGGGGTGTATGTGTTGGGTGCAGTGTGAACATGTGTAGCATATGTTGGGTGTGTTGTGTGTGTTGGTATAGTGTGGGTGTGGGGGGTATATGTTAGGTGTAGTGTGAGCACGTGTTGCATGTGTTGGGTGTGTTGTGTATGTTGGCATAGGGGGTGTATGTATTGGGTGTAGTGTGAACATGTGTAGCATGTGTTGGGTGTGTTGGGTGTGTCGGTATAGTGTGAGTGTGGGAGGGTGTAAGGTGAAGCGTGGGCACATGTTGCATGTGTTGGGTGTGTTGTGTATGTTGGCATAGTGTGGGTGTGGGGTGCGTATGTGTTTGAGTGTAGCCTGAGCACGTGTAGTGTGTGTTGGGTGTGGTGTGTTGGGGGTGTGGATTGGGGGTGTGTATGTCGGTATAATGTGGGTGTGGAGGGTGTATGTGTTGGGTGTAGTGTGAGCATATGTAGCTTGTGTTGGGTATGGTGTGGGGGTGTGGGTTAGGATAGGTGTGTATGTTGGTATAAAGTGGGTGTGGGGGTGTATGTGTTGGGTGTAGTGTGAACATGTGCAGCGTGTGTTGGATGTGTTGTGTGTGTTGGTTGTGTATGTTGGTATAGTGTGAGTGTGGGAGGGTATGTATTAGGTGAAGCGTGGGCACGTGTTGCATGTGTTGGGTGTGTTGTGTGTGTTGGTATAGTGTGGGTGTGGGATGTGTATGTGTTGGGTGTAGTGTGAACATGTGCAGCATGTGTTGGATGTGTTGTGTGTGTTGGTTGTATATGTTGGTATAGTGTGAGTGTGGGAGGGTATGTATTAGGTGAAGCGTGGGCACGTGTTGCATGTGTTGGGTGTGTTGTGTGTGTTGGTATAGTGTGGGTGTGGGATGTGTGTTGGGTGTAGTGTGAGCAGGTGTAGCGTGTGTTGGGTGTGGTGTGTTGGGGGTGTGGGTCGGGGGCATGTATGCCGGTAGAATGTGGGTGTGGAGGGTGTATGTGTTGAGTGTAGTGTGGACATGTGTAGCATGTGTTGGGTGTGGTGTATGTGTTGGATGTAGTGTGAACATATGTAGCTTGTGTTGGGTGTGGTGTGGGGGGGGTGTGGGTTAGGGGTGGTGTATGTTGGGTATAGTGTAGACATGTGTAGCGTGTGTTGGGTGTGTAGTGTGTGTGTTGGGTGTGTGCTGCCACGCGTGGTCTGTGTGTATCCAGTCGCTGCAGGTGAACTGGTGCGTGGTGTTCCCTGTGTTTAGAGCCCCCTCCTCATCCTAATTCTCATGACTGGGCAGCGTCCTCCCCAGCCACAGCCTTATTTATGCAGATGTTTGCCGTAAAAGTCCTTTGGCCAGAACACGAGGGACAAACTGTCAGTGCCACTTCTTTGTCATCCTCTGACCTCGACAAAAGATTTCTCGTCCTCCTCTTTTTGTAAATCAGGACTTACATTGGCAAATAAAATGTACTAAGTACGAGCCCCCAGAATATAAATAGATCCGGCACCGAGACAGCCAGATGCTGTCCGCACTTGTGAAAGTCAAACACTCGCCGTGAGCAGCAGCAGCAGGGAAGCTTAGGATGATGGGCTGTTCTGTGTTCTCAGGGTGGTGGCAGTGACACGAATCTATACACGGGCTAAAATTCACAGGACTTGACATTTTAAAAATATTTAATGTTAAAATATTTTCAAAACAATTTTAAATCGATTCGCCTCTAATGACCTCTAGGGGAATTGTTGATCATTTAAACCCATACGCCTGACCGTGCCTAATTTTTCTTCCTGTTTTTGTTTTGTTGTGCTGTGTTTGGGTGAAAGAGATATCTTTGTTCATCCTGTCACAGGATGGCTGGGAGGGTAACAGTCATTTCTGGAAACGGCCGGACAGGGGAACCTACGAAAACAACTCAGGCATAAACAGCTGCTGGTGGCGGAAGCGTTGAGAGCATGAAGTTTCTTTAGTTTCTGTGCTGTTTTGTGCATAGGATTCATCAACTTGTCCTCCAGAAGTTAATGACTGACCCCTACAAACAGAGAAGTGACAAACTGTTACTGCTGAAATACCAGGACTCTGCAAGTCCAGAGAGGAAACGAAGCCAGAGCGGGGTTGTGGATCCAGCCTCAGTGTGCCTGGGGTCCGCCCCTTGCTTCTGACATTATTATTTACGCTCGTGCCTCGATGCCCACGCATAGACAGCCATCTTTTCTCAAAACCAGCTTTCCCCTGTGGCAAACCTCCCTCCTGAGGGCATTTTCAAGCTTACTACTGCAGAGAAGCAGCTGGCTTTGCAGGCAAGTTCTCCCCCCAGCCCCCAGGGAGAGCGCTCCCTTTGTCCTGGATGTGATGAGGACCGTGTCCTCATTCTAAAAAACTGGGCCTTGGTGAGGGGCTCTGTGCCTGGAGTGGTCCCAGCAGCTCGACCTGGGACATGCACCCCAGTGGCTGGGCTATGGCTGGGCTCAGAGCCAGGTTGCTCCCCTGTCCCCACAGACAGGGGCATTCGCTTGTTTTTTTGGAGGAAATAAGAGGGTCAGCAGCCCGTAAATGTCCTTCCGGAGTGTCCTCTGCAGCTCAGAGCAGCCAGTGTAAGACGCGGGTTTTCAGGGCCGCTCCTGGCAGCGAGAGGCCCCAGTATTTGCAGAGCTGAGCTCACGATCAGGCTGCCCAGCTTCTCCCGCCGCTGTCTGGTGCCCCAGCCAGCACTGCAGGAGTCCGGAGCAGCACTGGCAGGGACCACCCTTCCTTGCTCTCATGAGATACCTCCTAAAGCTTGTTCCTGTTTCTCTGCTCCTCCTGTGCGCCTTGCTCCACTCCCACATCCAGATCCCTAACCTGGGATTGGAAGGTCTGGGATTCAAAGTCCTACTCCTACTGGGTGGCCCCAGCCTGCCCCTTTGCCCTGCTCTCCCCACATGGCCTCTACACCAGCCTGACCTGCTCGCTGTCCGTTCTAGCCTGCAGGGCACCTTTGGTGTAGGATGCCTTCCCTGCCTCCCCACATCCCCAGGCCTCCAAACCCAGCCCTCCCCCATGCCCCTTGTGAAACTTGGCGTGCCACCTTTGCCATAACCAAAAGAGATTTCTCCCTCCTCTGAATATTTGCATTTAGTATAATCCATCTTCTTCTTCATGCATTCATTTGGTCTGCAAAGAAATGATACATTTCTTAGGGCCAGGGTCTGGCTCTTAGACCCAGGGAGAGAACCAAGGCTGATTTTAAGCACTGCTTGTGTGGTGAACAGGAATGGCCTGCCACCCTTGGCCCAGACGAGGGCGGTGAGGCAGAGAGACCTGCGTCTCAGCGTCCCGCCAGCTGTGCGTTGGGATAAGTCTCTCTACCGCTCCTACGTGACTTCCCACAGCTCACTGGCCCTGAACCGACGTTCTAGGGTGAGGGCTCTGGGAACGGGGAAGGTCTTGGTAAGTTTTAAGCCTCACAGCCTCTTCATGTCCTGCAGGTAGCTGAGACCATCAGTGTGTTACTATTTCTTGCCGTGGCCTCTCTGTTCCTGGCTTTTCCCTGTTCTTCTCCACCCTCCACCTGTTTGTGTTTCTAAGGTTCTCAGACTAATCCAGGTGGACACGTCAGAAGTAGATAGGGACTCTCCAGACACCGCCCACCTGAGATGCTGTCTCGCAAAACATGACAACATTGCCTTAGACTGGGCACAGAGAGGAGAAATTCCAGCCTCCAGGGCGGTGCTGGTTCACTGCTTTGCCTTCCTGCGCCAGCGCCACCCTTGCGAGAAGCCCATCCACGTGGCTCTCCGTTGAGGCCATGCAGGTCCAAATTAGGGTGCTGCTGGTGCTGACAGAAACAGAAAGATTGAAGAGAGATGTTCTCTGAGAAAAGTGCTATTTTCTCATTTTCCCCAATTTTTTCTGTTCCTATTGCATGGCAAGGTTTGTATAGAAAGGTCTGTCTCTTCGTTCTTCTCAGTGCTTGGCTTCGTAGTTTATTCTGCAAGTGATTTTGAATACCTACTACGTGCATGTCTGCAGAAGGAGGAGGCTGCCCTGGGTTTGAGAAAGTGCTGTGGCTTCTTTGCAGAGAGACCATCTCTTCTGGGCACACCCCACTGAGTGAGAGCATAGGAACAGGGAGGCCACAGAAAAATGAGAGCAGCGCCGAGCCTGCGAGACTCACTCCCACACGGGACCAAGAGGGGAATTCTGTTGAGAACGCCTCCCGAGAGAAATGAACTGAGGAGAGGAAAGATCATTTCTAGGTCACCCAGAGTGGGAGGGTTAACTGTAAATGTGCAGGTTTCAGAGAATAAAGCATGGATGTACACAAAGGAAATACCCATTTAAGAAGCTGGGTGCGTTGCTCTCTCTTTGAACCAAACATAAGGTTTGTGTTGGAGCAGGCCTTTGCTGATGATGGGGACTCACGTTTTCTGAGTATTTCCAGGATCGGGCTTTTTATGACCCTAATCATAGCTCTGAGGGTAGCTCTTGCAGCCTTTCTGTCCCTATCACGTAGGATACTGTGTGGTCAGGGCCTGGCCCCCGGTCACCTGCACGTTGGTGACCACTGCAACAATACAGCCTCTGTGTCCCACTCTGTCCAGATGATTCCTGCCCCACTGCAGAAAGTAGGAGTGTTGAGGGTCCCCAGGCTGTAGCATGCACAGCAGGAAACCCCTAGCGCCTCTAAAAGGCCTGGCCTCAGGCACCCTCAAGAAGGCATCTGATTTCAGTGGTCTCACTTCAGCCCTCCCCACCCCGCACCTGGCACAGATGGTGTCCTGCCCTCTAGAGGGCGCCGCTGAGGCTTTGTTTTCCTGTCCGGTTGGGAACTGCATGCTTGGTGAACACGGACATCGTGCAGTCTTGCATGACTGCTCAGTTCTGTCCCAGGCAGTGATGATGTTGATCCTCTGCACACAGCAGCATTGCCCCTGCTCCAAAATTAGCGATTCAGCGCCCCAGGCAAAGGCCGCGTGGTGTGCAGCCGCAGAAAGGTGTTTTCCAGGATGGGGGGCACATCTGAGCGTTCACTGCACATACCCCCAGCGTGCACAGATTGCGGCCCAGTGCTGTGGGGGATTCAGACCCGGGGCAGCCTTGAATTCACCCTAAGAATGTCAATGGGAGGGATGCAGGTGGCAGCTGTGCCAGGTAGACAGCAGTCATCTACAATCACAGAGGTGAAGGGTGAGGGGCTCTGCCATGGGAAAGGCCACCTTGTGCCTGGTACAGAGAGACCCATGCCGGCTCCACCCTCCCCGGATGCAGGCCCAGCCTCGAGTCCTGATAGCAGGGTGTGCCTGAGGGGCTTACACTCTCCTGCTCCTTGGTGAGACTTTCCCTGGACAAAATGTAACTTCTTGCCGGGTCGGAGGCTGTGGAAGGCAGGTATGTGTGGCCTGAGCATGGCCCTGTTCCCCAGGTGATAAAGAGGAGGCAGGGAGGGTGGGAGTCTGTACATATTCATGTCATCCTCCTTCCCATCTAGCAGGTGAGACTCGCCACACTTAAATACTTTCCATTTTGCCTGCACAGCGTGAGAATTGCTAAGTTTGTTTTGCCACAGAAATTGAACATTTCTAATGAAACATGACAACATGGCCTTTCCTCGCAGGTAGGAAGGGAGATATTTTGCAGGAGCTGTACTCCCTGCGGCCCTGGGGAAAGGAGATATGGCCCCGGGCCCCGGGCTGGTGGGAGAGATGGCGGATGCCACTCTCTGGTGTCTCTGTCTCACACTCCTTGCTGTCTAAGCTGCTGTGCACTGGCAGCCGGCTGGGCTGCCCTCAGTACAGCAGGCCATTCAGATCATGGCAACTGTGGGGCTCCGTGCTCTGCGTGGGTGATTTATCATACCCATCCTTCAAGGTCTTTCTCAGGTTTCATTTCTCTATTCATCTTTGGGTACTCTGATCTTCTCTGATATAAATTCTTGCTGCATATAAAATCTGTGGTATAATATGTGCCTCCTTTTATTTGATGGAACTTTTGAACTTTTGGAACTTTTGTTCTATAGCTGTGTCCTAGGTGTTAGTCCTGGGCAACGAGGCAGGAACTGGAACCGTCCTGGTTGTCCATGCTAGTGATTAACATATTCTCTGTACTTGATGAGGGGTTTGAGGATTAGAGATTTCACAAGGCCTGTTACAGGAAAGCTGTTCTATAAATCCCGTAATCCTTTCATGAGCTACAAAGGTTAGTGTTAATGAAAATCATTTCAGGTTTTTTTTTTTCATAAATTATGTTTAAAACAACTTTTTCAGCAACCCTCATACATTGCTGGTAGGAATGTAAAATGGTGCGGCCACAGTGGAAAACAGTTTGACAGTTCCTCAAAAACGTAACCGTGGAATTGCCATTTGATCCCTGCAATTCCATTCCCAAAATAAGTGTACACCCAAAATAAGTGCAAACAGGGACTTGAACAAATACTTGTACATGCATGT
The DNA here is from genome assembly GCF_048565385.1 of Saimiri boliviensis. Classification (NCBI taxonomy): domain Eukaryota; kingdom Metazoa; phylum Chordata; class Mammalia; order Primates; family Cebidae; genus Saimiri; species Saimiri boliviensis. Next base: position 17,933,503 of record NC_133458.1, read on the forward strand.
TCATAGCAACACTATTTACAACAGCCAAATGGTGGAAACAGCCCAAATGTCCATCAGTGGATGAATATATAAGCAAATGATAGTATAGACATACAATGGAATATTATTTTGCCATAAAAAAGGAATGATGTACTGATATATGCTACAGCATGATCATACACCCAAAACATCATGCTAAGTGAAAGAAGGAATACATATATCGTATGATACTCTTTAAATGAAAAATACCCAGCAGAGAAAAATCCATTAAGATAGCTGGATGTGGTGACCCATGCCCATAACCCCAGCACTTTGGAAGGCCAAGATGGGAAGATCACTTGAGGCCAGGAGTTCAAGACCAGCCTGGCCAACATAACGAAACCTCATCTCTACTAAAAATACAAAGAATTAGCCAGGCCTGGTGGCATGTACCTGTAATCATCAGGAGGCTGAGGTACGAGAATCACTTGAACCTGGGAGGCAGAGGTTGCAGTGAACCGAGATGGCACCACTGTGCTCCAACCTGGGTGACAGAGCAAGACTCTGTGTCAAAAAAAAAAAAAAAAAAAAAAAATCCATTAAGACAGACATGAGTGAACCTGGAAACCATCATTCTCAGCAAACTGACACAAGAACAGAAAATCAAACACCGCATGTTCTCACTCATAGGTGGGTGTTGAACAATCAGAACACGTGGACACAGAGAGGGGAGCACTACACACTGGGGTCTGTTGGGGGGAAATAGGGGAGGGACAGCGGGGGGTGGGGAGTTGGGGAGAGATAGCATGGGGAGAAATGCCAGATGTAGGTGATAAGGAGGAAGGCAGCAAATCCCACTGCCACGTGTGTACCTATGCAACAATCTTGCATGTTCTTCACGTGTACTCCAAAACCTAAAATACAATAAAAAAAAAAAAAAAGAGTTCAGATTGGTGGCTGGGAAGAGGGGAATAATAGGAGAAATTCTTAATAGATAGAGGATTTTTACTTCCAAGTGATGAAAATATTTTGGAACTAGATAAATGTCGTGGTTTATACTACATTATGAGTATACTAAATGCCACTGAGTTGTTCACTTTAAAATGACCAGTCTTATGTATGTGATCCACCTCAATAAGTTATTTTTAAACAGAAAAGGGAAGAAGAACTTTTTCAGGCTCAGTAGAATTAGGATGAGATTGTTACCAGGAACTGAGATGCAGGCCTTTTCTGGGTTATTCGTACGTGGGACCTAGCATGGTTAGAGACGCCAGCTAGAATGTGAGTATCTTTCAGAGCTGTGTTCGTGTCGTTGCTCTAGGAGCTGGTTTTATAAATCCTGACAAAAGCAGATTTGCGGAGATGATTTATACCTTTCCGGCTCTAGGCTGAAACACTAAGGTAAATATTTTGTTTTCTCCTTCACTCGGGGAGAAAAGGAGCAGCTTTTCTGCGGCTCTCTCCGAGGCCCCTGGGCACCTGTGTGTAAGCGGATCTCAGCGTTGCCCTCGTGGACGCGATGTTGTTACCTGAAGAACAGGTGCGGTGTGCACAGCAGGCAGGAGGTGCAGCCAGGCCAGCTGACTCTGGGATGGCTCTCTCTGTCGTCCCTGGCAGGGGGTCGAGGAGGAGGTGCAAGGGGGAGTATTTTGTCTATGATATTTCAGTAATTCTAAAGTATATGGTATAGTTGGCTTTAGAGATGGTAAGCCTAAATAAAATTCCAGCTCGGCAACTGACTGTCTGCGCATCCTTGGCAAGTTACTTAACTTTCTGCACCCCAGCTTTCTGACCCCTAAACTGGGGATCATAATGCTGTCTTATGAAAGTTGTCAGGACTAGGTGAAATCCACATATGCAGTGCCTAGCCCATGGGGATGTGTGAAACATTCACCTCTCTGAGGAGAAAATGCTCTGAAATGTGTCACCTCTGAGTGTTGACGCCAGGGAGATGCGAGTGTTCCTTTCTGTGTGACTCTTTGTGTGACCTTTCCCCTACCCTTTGACCCCGCCCCCTTTACTTTTATGTCCTTGTCTTTGTGCTGCCATTTAGAGGAAGTGAAGAGTATCTGGATTTGGTTTTGTTTTATCATCAACTATCTCCCTAATCAGAAAAGACTCTGCATTTTTCTTTTTCTAGCTTTATTTATTTTTTTTTTTTTGAGACACGGTCTCACCCAGTCACCCAGGCTAAAGTGTAGTGGTGCGTTCACGGCTCACTGCAACCTCGAACTCCTGACCTTAAATCATCCCCCTGCCTCAGCCTCCCGAGTAGCTGGGACTACAGGTGTGTGTCACCATGCCCGGCTATTTTCGAAATTATTTGTAGAGATGGGTAGAGGGGCGGTCTCGCTGTGATGCCCAGACTGGTCTCAAACTTGTGGCCTCAAGGGATCCTCATGTCTCCACCCCCCCAAGTGCTGGGATTGCAGAGGTGAGCCACCATGCCCAGACAAGTCTGCATTTTTTTTCTTCCCATTCCTGGTTTGCCACATAGATAATTAGATTTCATTCTCACAAACCTTTATGTGAGAAAGAAATCTGCATGTTACCACCGTGTATTTACATAGTTGCGTCCCCTACCCTACTATCAACAAAATCACCGAACTTCAACAAACAGCAGGTTGTCGTGGCTTTCCAGGCACCTCCTCTTTGCCTTGGTTTCCTTCTGTTCATCTGCAACACACCTTTTCTCCCTCTGGCCAATTCTCCCAAGTCTTAAACATCGGTAGGATGTCTGCTCTTCCTCAAATCCTGATTTGCTAATACTTTTCTTCCCCCCTTCATTCGGGAAACATTTTACTGGACACTTGTTAGAAGCAAGGCAGTGTGCTCCGATGAATCAGAACTAGGCCCTTCCCCCAAGGAGACTCCAGTACAGAAAATTAGACAGAAATCCCTCTGATCAAGTCAAGCTGTGGGACAGGGTTTCACTGTACTCTGGTTTCATAGCCGTTTCATCCCCAAGTCATGCTTCTTCCCTAGTTTTGGGTAATTTGTCCATAACATCTTGTGCACGTTATATTTTGTGATTATTATAAATCCCCCTTTCCTAAATTTTTGTCTTGAGTATATGTTCTTTCTCCTCTTGGGAGTTTATGTGGGTTTTAATGAACTGTTTGTCCTATAAACCATTCCGTAGAGCAGTTCTGATTTATTCTGATTCTTTGCTTTCCCCTGGCCTCGAAAAACATTGTAATGTCCTTACGCTCAAATATATCTGCTTCTGTTCCTAAGTACAGAAGTTTCCTTCCCATGTAGCATTGATGTCGGGCAATCGGGTTGGCATTCTCAGCCCCATTTCCCAGTTCGTGGTGGCCCCAGAATGGGCTGGCAAGCCCCTAAGGCTGTCTAACTAGTGGGTGGTGAAAGGTAGCCCCAGGCCACGCAGTGGTTATGCGGTTCCAGTGAGGCCTAACCGTCCATTCTGAGCTGCCTGCTGTGATGGTCACTTTGATGGCAAAGACCACGGCTCCCTGAGAATCGGCCTGCAAGCAGCCTGCTTCTCTAATGATGGAACACATGTGGCTGCTGGCAGTGGGAGACAGTATGAATATTAATAAACTATATTTCACTTTTATTACTTTTTCATTAGGTTTTCATGGAGATGGTGTTTGTGAGTGAAGTCCGTGCACTGAGCTACAGACAGGCGTTTTGTTTTCTTGACAAAATGGCGAACCTTGCAGCTAGAGGCAAGTGCATGTTTAGGAGCAGCTAGCTCGGAAAAATGCCAGGAAACATTAGCAGGCCATATGATACGGGGCGAGCCTGTGGATTACTATATGTTAACTGTTTTCTGAGGCAGATAAACACCACAGGTTCGGCAGTTTTGCAGGGTATTCCTCGTGTGACTGTTCCTTTTCTATTGTAATGTCTCATGCCGCTGTTAGGCTGTTGTCCTATCCCACACGTGGTTCCCAGTCCCCTGTCCTGGGGTTGACAGGTAGAGCTTTGTCCTCCTGCCCACCCACTCTGCACCTTCCACCTTCCTCTGCTCACTTGACATCTTTCCACCAAACTGAAGCAGATACCACCTCCCCCATTTATCATAGTCAAGTGCCCATTTCTGTTTTTATGTCACCATGGACACCGCCGGGCACACAGGAACGATCAGGCCACCAGGCAATGGTGGGCTTGTCTCGATCAGTGAACCTTGGCAGGTGGTGAGAATGCACTGAGACCCAGACAGACCAGAACAGACTCCCCAGGTAGTTCCAGAGACCAGAGGTGGATCTCGGCCGGGGCAGGAATGCCCCCTCAGCATGGCAGTGCCCCGTGCCTTTGGTCCTGCCTTGGGAGGAGACTCCTGTCAGAGCTCTGGGCCGTGTATTGCTGAGATACATCACGATCATTGGTCCGAGGCATTTTTGTGAGGTACCTTTGTGTTGGTGATGGGTGTCTATCCCTGGGGTAGATGACAGAACCTTGCTCTGTTGGTACCTATCTGGTGTCTTGTGGAGCATGTAAGGACACACGTGTCTCTGGCAGAGCGGAGCATGGCAGACTGTGAGAGTTACGACGGGAGGATGGATTGAAGTTCATCCATTTATTTCATGAGTCAGGAAGAGCAAATGAATTTTTGCTAATTCAAAGTGTCTGTTTCAGCCAGGTCAAAAGAGAAATCTGAGAAACCTTCTGTACTGAGTAATGCAGATCCTTCAGACTTAACCTTTCTTGATGATTTATTGAATAGGAAAAAAGAATGTTTCTGCTTTTGCAGTTCCAAGTTTCAACTCGGTTTAGAGTTAATCACTTCAAGGAAAGACTGCACTCTGCGCGTGTACAAGTGGCTTGTTTTTAGAGTTGGATTATCACTCCTTTCACGCATTCAGTTTGCAGCAAGCATTTATTGAGTGCCTGCTGCCTGCTGGATACTGCATTTATTATTTGATAAATGCATGTGTTTTTAGAAATGTTTACCTGAGTCGCACATCATTGGAGAATAAAGATATCATATGTATATAAATTTTCCAAGTGACTAAAACTTGCCCATTCCAACATCGTACTTAAAATTTTTGCTTTCTTTCTTCCGGACAAAAATTTAACCGGAAGACATCATAGCATCCCATGCCTTTATGGCACTGGCAATTTAATAAGCACTTGCTGAAGGCCAGAGGCCTACATTTTATCCCTGGGACACCATTATTGTTCCCATTTAGTGGGTGAGAAAACTGAGTCTGAGGAAACCAACTGCCAAGTGGCACAAGGCTAGAAGTAGTGCTGCCGGGATTTGAACCAGGTGTATCTGACCCCCAAACACATACTTCTTCCACCAAGTGGTGCCCTCTCCCCAACTGAACCCCCACCTCATCCCTCAGGGTGATCATTATGAGTGCGATGAAATGTGTTCAAACACAGGCGTGCACTTAGGGGCTCTATTTAGATGTTTAATTCTCTTTGCTGCAGTTTAAAGGCTTCTGGTATCTGTGTTCCTTGAGTCCTTAAAATTCTGACTCTAGCTGCCATTGATTAAGTGCCTATTACATGCAAGGAATTTTACATACAGTATCTCTGTTCTTCACAAGGTATTTTTTCCCATTCTGTAGATGAAGAAACAGCGCAAGGAGGCTAAGTCACTTGCCCCAAATCCTATGCTCACTGCGGGATAGAGCCCTGGAGTCTTTCTGCCTCCACAGCCTTTCTGCCTTCTCACAGTGGTTGGTCTCTGTGCCTCTAGGGTTTGGGAACTGTTGTCAGCTCCTTCCTGCAGTGGCTCTCTCTCCCGTTCTAATGTCATGTTCCCATTTCTTCATAACTGCAGAATCAAGTGGCCAAACCTGTTGGAGGTCATGGAAAATATACTGGCATAGGAACCAAACGACCTGGATTCTAGCCTCAAGCTGGGCATGTGGCCTTAAGCAAGCCCCTGGCTCCTGGAATTTACAGCCGTACTTCTTCCCTGCCTGGGATGGGCATTTTTCACGCATGTGTGATAATCTGCATATGCTCCGCCCACACAATGGGTACAGACGAAATTAGGTTTGATATGGAAGCGCGTAACTTTTTTTTCTGATGCATATAGATGCTATTTTGATTAATAAATTGGAAAATGTGACTTGGCTACTGTGGCTTTTTGGTATTTTGTATTTTCTCAACTGGAAGATAATAGTGCAATTACCAACGTGTGGGATCTAACTGTTCCCCCACCCCCAATTCTACAGGTGAGAATGGAGCTCCACTTCATGTGGGGGAGTCACAGTCACCCCTGCCTAGACACAGGAAAGGAACGTGTCCTGCTCCCTTGGTAGGATTTCTGTGCAAGTCCAGGATGTAGGGGCATAGTACAGGGGGCACAGAGCTAGCTCTCCAGCTTTGGCCTTGGCATTAAGCAGGCTCTGAGGGAGCGCCTGGCACCCCTGGTAGCCAGCGTGCACGAGCTTAATGCACAGATCTTACAGCATCTGTTTCCGGTGCTCAAAGGCCTTTTTGAGTTCACCTCCAGGTTCTGGATTATGTTCTAGGTAGTCACTGGTGCCAAATGAAAATGAGCTCCAAATGTTATTAAATGTATATATTTCTTTAAAAAAGAAAATACTGTTTCAGATATTTCAGAATTAGAAACTGCACCAGGTTGGTCATTTCTTTGAGCATTGGCCTATTTAAAATTTTTAGAAAATCAAAAAACTGTCTGCTGTCTACAGTATGCATGTAAAGTTATATATCAGAAACCTTTCCCCTTAAATTTTATTTTTTAATATATGAATGTTTGAAAATCATCTTTTTATAAATATCCTGGTTTGGGTAGATTTAATACCTTCCCTGAAAGGAGAAATAAGTGTACCACATGTATTTTTATTCTCCGAAAACTCTGGATTCTTTTCTCAGGCCATGGTTTTGAATGTATTCTCGATTTTCGAGGTATTAATATAATTCTGTACTTGATGGAGCACCGTCATGTACATAGTTTCATGTCCTCATTGGAGCAGCTCCGTTTCATCCGACTTACACAGGTGGACACTAAGAGCATCCACTGTCCCTGGACACAGAACCAGGAGGGAGTCGAGCCAGTGGTCCCCCGCCAGCTTGCTCCATGCTGGGCTCACCTCCTTATCCCAGTTGGTTTTGCTGCTGCGGGGCGGCTCGCTGTGCCACACTTATCCCACATGGTTTATGAGGGCCGATGCGGTGAAGAGTCAGGCTTTCATTTTGGTCCAGTGTTTCACATAGAAATTGTGCCCCATGCGGCAGTGCCAGGTCAGAGTGTAAGTGATTTCAAACCACCTGTTACTCTTGGGTGGGCGGGGAGCGGGGTTGCAAAAGAACAAGACTGAATGGCATAGGGTATCTGCTGTTATTGTCTTATTACATGAAAACAGGGCCAAAGTTTGTCATCACTCTCTCTGCAGATATGAACACTGAACTTTCTCAGTCACAATGGTGAGGGGATGGTCAGAGTGCTAAATTACCAGCAACTGCCGTGTTATTTGATGTTCGGTTTTATCAGCAAGGGTACCAGATGTTTGCACAATAGAAACTATGGAACTATAGGGACATATAAACCGGCTCTGCAGCTAGCCACATATACAGCCAATACCACACTGTGATAATAAGGGTGGGGGGGCATTTTCCTTTTGTCCAAAGAAAAGAGGTTTCCCACAGAATCTCAACCCTGCGGCCCTGAAAGTGATCTTGCCAATTATCTAATCACACCTCCTTCATTACAGATTCCTGTTATTTATGTCAAATACATACGAGGCTTAAGGCTCTCAGCCAGGTGCTGAAGGTGAGCATTTGCAGGCGTCCCAGGCTGAGACTGATCGGGATCAAACGCCCGGCTCATAGGATGTCTTAGTCCTTTTAGTGTTGCTATAAACGAATACCTGAGACTGGGTAATTTATAAAGAACAGAGGTTTATTTGGCTCATGATTCTGATGTCTGCAAAAGTTCAGGATTGGTCATCTGCATCTGGGAAGGGCCACAGGCCACCTGCACTCATGGCTAAAGGTGAAGGGGAGCTGGCATCTGCAGATCACATGGCATCCGAGGAAGCACGATGGGGTCAGGGGAGTGCTGGGCTCTTTTTAATTTACATTTATTTTATTTCATTTTTAAAATGTATTTCTGTTTTTTGTAGAGACAGTATCTCACTATGTTGCCCAGACTCGTCTTGAACTCCTGGGCCCAAATGATTCTCCCACCTTGGCCCCCACCACCTCAAAGTGCTCAGCCAGGCTCTTTTTTACAACCAACTCTCGTGGGAATGAATAGAGCAAGAACTCATTCATTACTTCGAGAACAACACTAAGCCATTCATGAGGAATCTGTCCCCATGACCCAGATACCTCCCATTAGGTCCCACCTCCAACAATGGAGATCACATTTTAACATAAGGTTTAGGGGGACAAACATCCAAACTGTAGCATAGGGAAGCCAGCATCTGTCCACAGCCTGCTGTGGGTCCCTACTCATCTTGGCCCCGTGCCCTCCCCTGACTGTGTGTCCAGTGCTTATGCCACTAAATGGAGGCCGATGCTCTAGCAAGTGGCCCTTGTGCTGATGCACTCACCACTCCTTTACACCGGTGTAGTCCAGCAAGCAAGCGTTCGGGAATGGGCCTGGGTGGGTACCTTTTGGGTGCAGCACATTTCCCAAGTGCTTTGCCCTGCCATCTTTAAACCTATTGTGTCAGCTGCCCCCTGCCCCTCCCCTCCCACCACTCCTCATGGACCTGCATCAATTAGGCCCCAGCTTGAGGCGCCCCCCAGCCCCACATGCACGCCGAGATGCCCCTGTACCCTGTGTGAATTCTCACTGTGGGTGGGGAGCAGGGACGTTCTCCCAGCTTCTTTCCCCTTTGCAGGCTGCCTGAGGCCTCTGTCCCTGTCCTGTCGAGGAAGCTCTGCCTCTCTCCTGTTGATTGACTCACCACCTGACTCCTTCCCACTCCTCTTTTTCTCATTTTGGAGTTAGAAATCTCTAGACCCCAGTGAGTCCTGGCTCCTCTCTAGCAAAGCACAAGCCATAGCTTGGGAGTTCTGAGCCGCACAATTACATGTGGGGCCAGATGTGACCCTTGGACCAGTGGGAAGCTGTGTGTGGCGGGGGTGGGCAGGTTTGTATTAGGAAAGTTCCAGGCTGGGCTCATCAGGTGAGAAACATTTCTGCGTACCTCCCCCATAGCAGACCCAGGATTCTACACCATAAACAGACATAAGGTAATTGAGACAGGAAGATGCTACCTACGAGGAACTTGTAATTTAGCTAATATATATAAATGATGTTGTGTGAAAGTCATTCTGGGCTGTTTCACAAGAAATAATTATTTTCATTCCAAATTGGAGAGCAAGCCAATTCTTTTCTTATAAGAGAGCATATAGCATACATAACTTCAAAATGACACACTTGTACTGCCGAAATCCTAATCCTGAGAGCTTCGAGGTTCCATTTGGTATGTGGGCTTCATTATGATGATGGAATTAGGCAGCCCCATTAACGCCATCGAGATGTGACCGCTTTTCTCTGATTGCATGTTCCTGACTTCTAAGTTTTCCCCGTAGCAATTTTTCCCACCAGAAGTTCATTTCCTCAGCTCTTGGGGATGACTTTGTGGGGTCCATGGCTGCATTTACACCCCAGCCAAACATGGCACTGACTGGGCGTCTCCAGGCTGCATGAAGATTCATCTTTAGCTTTTGCTTTTGGTCACCACTTAGCAGTTTTCATTTTGAGAGTTTTTCTTCATTTACCTTGTTAATTTTTGGGTTTGACTTGCAGTGATACCATAAGGTATGAATTCTTAGTAAAACTGGAAATAAAATTGTGGTATTTTAATGTACATAAGCCCCTGAATGTACCCAGAAGTCTTAGATGAGTTGTTATTGGTCACTTTGACTTTTTTTCCTGATGTTCTATACTGGTGGCATTAAATACACATGCAGGCAGAATCTTATAATGAACATTAGTATTTTTAAGTTTTGCTGTCTGGATTTTGGTTAGGTGGGAGGTGGGAAGAGGGAAAGTGATTTTACATGGGAACTCATCTCTGGTTTAAAAATAGTCAATGGAGGCATATGATTGATACACAGATATCATCCTGTGCCACATTATTCAGGGGAGGATTTGATGCTAAAATTGTAGGCTGTAGATGAAAATAAATAGCCTACCAGCCCTCTTAGACATCTACCTTTAACTGAGATCATACCCCCCATGATAGCCCTTGGAAGAGAACCAGCCAGCAGCCATCAGCTCCTGCTACTTGGCCCTTGACACTGACCCAAGCTCTAGAGGTGAGAGAGTGAGAAGCCCATTCTTCAGACCTTCCTGTGTCTTCCAGTCTCTAGCTGTCCTCAACTGCTTCTGATACTCAGAAGTCAAGTTATCATTTACTTGACATTCACTCCCAGTTAGTGGGAGTGGTAAGGAGAGGAGATTGAAAGGGAAAATGTGAAAAAGTGGAGGAGACTGCCAGGCCAAGAGAATGAGAGGAGGGAGTGCCTTTTGATCTCGATGAATGAGTCATCAGCTCCAGACTCACGTCTGGCCAGGCTTCAGAAGGCAGGAGGAGGGAGTGTGTGTGTGTATGTGTGTGTGTGTATGTGTGTGTGTGTGTGTGTGTGTGTGTATGTGTGCCCAGTGGACTGTGGATTGCCCTGCAGGCCCAGTGAGCTACCTGTGGTTGTCAACTTTGACAGCATCTAGCAGTGAGTTGGGGTGACGAGAATCCATGTTGCTTGAGAACGAGGGTAAACTTATTCCTGGATGTGCACAGCTTTGCAGAGCTTGGCTAAGGAGGATCCCAGAATCTGGTTCTTCCCAAGGATCTTTGTCTTTTCTCTGGGAAATTTCGTCTCCTCTCACATCTGAAGCCTTCTCCCACTCACCCATGCATCCACCAGCCACCAAACTGCCCCAGAATATTATTAAGCACAAATCGAAGCTGTTTCAGCCAGAATTTTGTTTAGCCTGGGACAGGAAGAGCTGGTTTCTCTACCCCGTACTGCCTTAGGTTTGCAAGTTTAGGAATCCAGGAGACTGGTATTTTCCCCCAGGTTGTTGGCGTACCCATCCTGGTGAGGGGTGCCTGGTGAGGGGCTTTAGGCATTGATGGGATAGACTGAGACAGGAACTGGGGGCAGCTTATCACCCATACCCTGTGTTAAAATTAAAACCAAAATTCTTTTTATTTTATTTTTATTTTTTTACTTTAGGTGCATACTATATCTGGCATTTCTCCCCATGTTATCCCTCCCCACCCTCCCCATCCCCCACTATCTCTCCCCTACCCCCTCAACTGCCCCCAGTGTGTGATGCTCCTCTCCCTAAATCCACGTGTTCTCACTGTTCAACACCCACCTATGAGTGAGAACATGCGATATTTGGCTTTCTGTTCTTGTGTCAGTTTGCTGAGAATGATGGTTTCCAGATTCATCCAAGTCCCTACAAAGGACACTAACTCATCTTTTTTTTATGGCTGTGTAGTATTCCATGGTGTATGTGTACCACATTTTTCTTTGTCCAGTCTATCATTGAGGGGCATTTGCATTGGTTCCAGGTCTTTGCTATTGTACACAGGGCTGCAGTGAACATACGTGTTCATGTGTCTTTATAGTAGAATGATTTATAGTTCTTTGGGCATATAGCCAGTAATGGGATTGCTGGGTCAAATGGAATTTCTATTTCTATATCCTTGAGGAATCACCACGCTGTCTTCCACAATGGTTGAACTAATTTACATTCCCACCAACTGTGTAAGAGTGTTCCTATTTCTCCACATCCTCTCCAGCATCTGTTGTCTCCAGATTTTTTTAATGATCGCCATTCTAACTGGTGTGAGATGGTATCTCAGTGTAGTTTTGATTTGCATTTCTCTAATGACCAGTGATGATGAGCATTTTATCATGTTTGTTGACCCCATATATGTCTTCTTTTGAAAAGTGTTTGTTCATATCCTTTGCCTACTTTTGAATGGAGTTGTTTGTTGTTTTCTTGTATATCTGTTTTAGTTCTTTGTAGATTCTGGATATTAGCCCTTTGTCAGTTGGGTAGATTGCGAAAATTTTTTTCCCATTCTGTTGGTTGCCGATTTGCTCTAATGATGGTTTCTTTTGCTGTACAGAAGCTCTGAATTTTAATTAGATCCCATTTGTCTATCTTGGCTTTTATTGCCATTGCTTTTGGTGTTTTAGTCATGAAGTCCTTGCCTATGCCTATGTCCTGGATGGTTTTGCCTATGTTTTCTTCTAGTGTTTTTATGGTATTAGTTTTTATGTTTAAATCTTTAATCCATCTGGGTTTATTTTAGTATAAGGCAGGCATCCCCAAACTTTTTACAGAGAGGGCCAGTTCACTGTCCCTCAGACTGCTGGAGGGCCGCCACACACTGTGCTCCTCTCACTGACCACCAATGAAAGAGGTGCCCCTTCCTGAAGTGCAGCGGGGGGCCGGATAAATGGCCTCAGGGGGCCACATGCAGCCTGCGGGCCACAGTTTGGGGATGCCTGGTATAAGGTGACAGGTAGGGGTCCAGTTTCTGCTTTCTGCACACTGCTAGCCAGTTTTCCCAACACCATTTATTAAACCTGGAGTCCTTTCCCCGTTGCTTGTTTTTGTCAGGTTTGTCAAAGATCAGATGGTGGTAGATGTGTGGTGTTGCTTCTGGGGCCTCTGTTCTGGTCCATTGGCCTATGTCTCTGTTTTGGTACCAGTACCATGCTGTTTTGATTACTGCAGCCTAAAACCAAAATCCTTAAGCAACATTAAATGTCCTGTATTCACTATGATAGTCTGTTTTCTTCACCAATGTATTCTATATCCCAACCACCTAGTAATGCCTGGCATATAATAAATGTCTCAAAGATATTACAGGTTTGGTGTCAGACCACCTCAATAAAGTGAATATTGCAATACAGTGAATCACATGCATTATTTTGGTTCTTAGTGCATATAAAAAACTATAGTGTAGTCTTTGTATGCAATCATTTATACTTATCATTTTATGCAGTATCATTATATCTAAAGAAAATGCACATACTTAATTTTAAAATACTAGAGCTAATTTTAAAACACTGGAGCTAGGCTTGGACCTGTAATCCCAACTGTTTGGGAGGCTGAGACGGAGAATTACTTGAAGTCATGAGTTGAGACCAGTCTGGGCAACATAGTAAGACCCCGTCTTTAAATGAATGATTGGAGGGTCTTACCTCGATGTTGATAGTTGTGACTGATCAGGATGGTGGTTGCTAAATGTTGGGGTGGCTGTGGCAGTTTTTTAAAAATGACAACAATGAAGTTTGCTGCATCACTTGACTCTTCCCTTCACGGAAGAGTTCTCTGTAGTATGTGATGATGTTTGATAGCATTTGAGCCATAGTAGAACTTTCACAATTGGAGTCAGTCCTTTCATACCCTGCCTCTCTGCCTTATCAACAAGGCTTACGGAATTTTTATTAGTCCGTTCTCACACTGCTTATGAAGAAATACCCAAGAGTGGGTAATTTAAAAAAGAAAGAGATTTAATTGACTCACAGTTTTACAGGGCTCTGAGGCCTTAGAAAACTTACAATCGTGGCGGAAGGTGAAACAAACACATCTTTCTTCACATGGCAGCAGTAAAGAGAAGTACAGAGCAAAGTCGGGGGAAAACCCCTTATGAAGCCATCAGATCTCATGAGAACTCATTTTGACAAGAACAGTGTGGAGGTAATTCCCCCATGATTTAATTACCTCCTGCCAGGTCCCTCACAACACGTGAGGATTATGGGAAATACGATTCAAGATGAGATTTGGGTGGGGACACAGCCAAACCATATCAAATACTCTAAATCCTTTGATATCATTTCAACAATAGTCACAGCATCTTAACCAGAAGTAGATTCCATTTCATAAACTACTTATTTTGCTCATGCGTAAGAAGCAACTCCTTATCCATTTAAGTTTGATCATGAGAGTGCAACAATTCAGTCACATCTTCAGCTCCACTTCTCTTTCTGGTTCTCTTCTATTTCTGCCTCATCTATATATAGTGACTTACACCAATGAAGTCTTGAACCCTTCAAAGTCATCCATGTAGGCTGGAATCAGCCTCTTCTAAAAGCCTATTAATGTTGACATTTTGACCTCTTTCCATGAATCATGGCTGTTCTTAATGGCATCTAGAGTGGCGAATGCTTTCCAGAAGGTTTTCAATTTACTTTGGCCAGATCCATCAGAGGACTCACTGTCTATTGCAGCTATGGGCTTACAAAATGTGTTTCTTATGTAATAAGACATGAAAGACAAAATTACTCCTTGATCTAAGAGCTGCAGAATGGATATTGTGTTAGCAGGCACGAAACCATTAATCTCGTAATCTCCATCAGAGATCCTGGGTGACTAGGTACATTGTCAATGAGCAGTCATATTTTGAAAGAAATCTCTTTGTTCTGAGAAGTAGGTCTCAACAGTGGGCTTAAAGTATTCAGTAAACCATGCTTTAAACAGATGTGCTGTCATCTAGCCTTTGTTGTTCCATTTATAGAGCACAGGCAAAGCAGATTTAGCACAGTTCTTAAGGACCTTAAGATTTTCAGAATGGTAAATGAGCACTGTCTTCAACTTAAAGTCACCAGCTGCATCAGGCTCTAACAAGCGAGCAAGCCTGTCCTTTGAAGCTTTGAAGCCAGGTGTTGGCTTCTCCCCTCTAGCTATGAAAGTCCTAGATGGCATCTTCTTCCAGTAGACAGCTATTTCATCTACATTGAAAATCTGTTGGCACCATGTGGTGGCTCACACCTGTAATCCCAGCACTTTGGGAGGCTGAGGCAGGAGAATTGCTTGAGCCCAGGAGTTCAAGACCAGCCTGGGCAACATGACAAAACCCTGTCTGTATAAAAAATTAGCTGGGTCTAGTGGTGTATGCCTGTAATCCCAGCTACTTGACAGGCTGAAGTGGGAGGATCACCTGAGCCCAGGGAGTTGAGTCTGCAGTGAGCTGAGATCGTGCCACTGCTCTCCAGCCTGGGTGACAGAGGGAGACCCTGTCTCAAACAAAAAAGAAAATCTGTTGTTTCATGTAGCCATCTTCATCAATGATCTTAGCCGTATCTGCTGGATAACTTGCTGCAGCTTCTGTGTGGGCATTTGCTGCTTCCCTTTGCACTTTTAAGTTATGCAGATGACTTATTTCCTTAAACCTCATGAACCAGCCTCTGCTAGCTGCAAACTTTTTTTCTACAGTTTCCTTACCTCTCTTAGCTTCCATAGAAGAAGAGTTAGTGCTCTGGATTAGGCTCTGACTGAAGGGAGTGTCCTGGCTGGTTGGATCTTCTATCCAGACCACTAAAAACTTTCTCCATATCAGCAGTAAGCCCATTTTACTTTCTTATCATCCATGTGTTCACTGGAATAGCACTTTTAATTTCTTTCAAGAATTTTGCCTTTGCTTTCACAACTTGGCTGTTATGCACGAGTGACCTAGCATTCAGCCTATCTCAACTTTCTTTATTTGATTAAGATAGTCTCGCTTTGTTGTCCAGGCTGTAGTGCATTGGTGTAATCATAGCTCACTGCAGCCTCAAACTCCTGGACTTACGTGATTCTCCTGCCTCCAGAGTACCTAGGATTATAGGTACACACCTATATTTTTTTAAATTGCCCAGCCAATTTTTAAAAATATTTTATTAGTAGAGGTAGGGTCTCACTGTGTCATCCAGGCTGGTCTCAAACTCCAGGCCTCAAGCAGTCTTCCTGCCTCAGCCTCCCAAAGTGCTGGGATTACAGACATGAGCCCCATAACCAGCTCCATCTCAGCTTTTGACATACCTTCCTCACTAAGCTCCATCATTACTAGCTTTTTTTATTTTAAATGGGAGATATGCAACTGTTTCTTTCACCTGAACACTTAGAAATCATGATAAGGTTATTAATTGGACGAATTTCCATATCATTGTATCTCAGAAAAGAGAGGCCGAAGAAGAAGGAGAGAGATAGGGGAACAGCTGGTAGATGGAACACACACCACGTGTTTAAGTTTGCCATCTTCTATAGGTGCAATTCATGGTGCACCAGTCCAATTACAATGGTAATATCAGAGATCATTGATTGCAGGTCACCGTAACAGATACCATAATGATGAAAAAGTTTGAAATGTTACCAGAATTACCAAAGTGTGACACAGAGACATGAAGTGAGCACATGGTTTTGGAAAAATGGTACCGACAGACTGGCTTGATGCATGGTTGCCACAGCCTTCAATTTGTTTTCTTTTTTTTAAAAAAAAAAAAAGGATCTGCAAAGCTCAGTCAAGCTCAATAAAATGAGGTATGTCTCCATATATGTATATATCCCAAGTCCATGCAGTATTTTACAGCTATTATCTAAAGTATTTGAAGCCCTTCAAAACTGCAGGAGAGTAAGACCTATCTGTTGGTGTAATACAGGATAACGAATGTATCTCATTTACTCTGGAAAGGAAACAGCCAACCCTAATGAAGATGGTCTGAATGCCACTGCCAGGGTATGACAGTGGCAGCCAACCTCCAGGAAGGCACCTAATGACCCTCACCTCCTGGCTTCACCAGGATTAGTCTATGTGGCCTAGAGAATCTGGCAGAAATGACGGTGCTTCGCTTCCAAGATTCGCCTCAAAGAGGTTCCGCAGCTTCTGTCTTGGTGCGCACATGTCTCTCTCTGGTATTTCCCGCTCTGGCTACCATGTTGTGAGTGGTCCTGTGGAGGGCCCTGTAGGGAGGAGCTCAGGCCCACGGCCCGCCACTGCTTTGGGAAGCTTGGAAGCATCTTGATCACAGCCTCATGAGAGACCCTGCACCACACCTGGCTAGGTGGCTGCTGAAGCCGTGGCCTAAAGCCACCATGAAATCATGGTTATTTTAAGGCACTGAGTTTTGCGACAGCTTGTTACACATTAACGGACAGCTAATGCAGTCTCTGTTCACGTTTTTATCCTCGTGTGTGGCATGCGCGTTACACAGATAAGCATGAAGCAGGCCATGTCCAGGCTCTGAGGTGAGAGCCAAGCCCTCCTGCATAACGCGAAATATTGTACAAACAGCAAGGTTTTATTCATCAACCCAGAAGCGACCTTACTGAGTGGCATGTTGGCGGTGAAAATGCCTTATCTTTAAGAGAGAGCACACGTTCTCCTTTCTCTCCCCCCAGAAAGTCTGGTTCTTGCTGCTCTGTCACTTCCCAGAAAGGATTAGCCTCTCTTGCTCTACCCCACTTCCTGTCTGTGGCCTTGTGATGTCAAGGGGCCCTCCACTGTCCTACAGAGGAGGGGACAAGGGGCAGGAGGGGCCAGAAGCCTCTCTGGAATGCACACAGCTCATGAGCAGCTCGGCTTGCTCCAGGAGTCACATATCCTGACCAGAGCCTTCCAATGCCTTCTTTCCCCTCTGTTAGAAAAAGGGGAACGCGGGTTCTTAGCTCAGTGCTTTTGGGAGATTGCCATCGACTCGGAGACTGAGATTTACCATTCGGCTCATTTGAAACAATAACCATGCATGGAGCCCTTACTCGGTGGCCGGACAGGGTGCAGGGTGCAGTGGGGAGGTGATGAGTAGGAATCGTCAAGCACAGTCATTATGGCCCCACTGCAGAGACCTGGAGGAGGACACGGGCGCACAGCCGGTGCACGGGCAGGGGCGGGGGGTAGACAAGGGAAAGCTTCCGCTAAGAGGTAGTATCCACGCTGGACCTGAAGAAGGTGGAACTGACATCTCTGTCCTTGGTGCCCCGACAGAACCCTTCATTCCAACTCCTCATTGCACATGCATGCAGGTCAGGCTGCCCCTACTCATGGCTGAGTTTCCTGAAGCTAGAGATGGGCTTTACCCAGTGTCCCTGGTGCCAAGCCCAGGTCTTGACTCATTGTGGGCCCTCAGTGTGTGTTTGACGAGTGAGTGAGTGAGGAGGGCATGTGGTGGATGGTGAGGCTGGAGAGGTAACAGGACTGAATCATAAGGGCCTTGTCTATCGTGAATATTGAATGACTTGGCAATAGAGGGGGTTTTCCTTCTGAAGACTGGAAGCAGCATGGTCTATGGGACATGCCAACTGAGGGCAGAAGCTGGGGCAGTAGCCACATTGGCACCTCACCATGGGTCCTCTCCATGGCCCAGGATCTGTACCAGCATGGCATAAGCCATGCGCCAGTAACAGGAGGGTCAGCCAGACCTGACGACTCCACTGCGACGCCTGCCCTGGAAAAGATAGAGCCCATTCAGGCCAGGCCATAATGGTTTGAGCAACTCCAGCACCAGGGGAGATGCCGTCCTAGAACCAGGGCCCCCAGACACTGGACAAAGAAATGTAGGAAGATTCCAGCTCAGAGAACTTCAGGCCTCTGCTCCCCGGAACAGCGGGTGATGCGGCGAACCCAGGGTTTGGTGCGCGGAAAGTCCAGCTGCACCCAGTAACTCTCCTGAAAGTGAGAATATTCTTCCCAGGAGAGTGCAGGGGCCTTTCACGTGAGGCTCCCCTTTCTTTTTTTGAAGATGATGTTTTGCTCTTGTTGCCCAGGCTGGAGTGTAATGGCTTGATCTCGGCTAACTGCAGCAATCTCCACCTCCTGGTTTCAAGAGATTCTCCTGCCTCAGCCTCCCAAGTAGCTGGAATTACAGGCATGAGCCACCATGCCCGGCTAATCTTTGTATTTTTAGTAGAGACGGGGTTTCTCCATGTTGGTCAGGCTGGTCTCAAACTCCCGACCACAGGTAATCTGCCTGCCTCAGCCTCCCAAAGTGCTGGGATTACAGGCGTGAGCCACCGCGCCCGGTGTGAGGCTCTTTAAATGTGCTCTCTGGTGATAGACACAGCATCCTTCATTTTCTTGTACAGCGAACAGCCTTAATTTGGAGTCACAGGAAGTGAGGCTTTGTTCTCAGGTAATGCTGAGCACCCGCTGGAGTGCCAGTTTCACGGTCACCTCTTTGACACCCACACTGAGCCGGGGGGAGGTGAGGGGCTGCAGCACTGGCACTGATGACAGAAACCAGCAGGGGATCTGGAAGGAGCCTTTGGCTTTGGAATTGGGTTTGTGCTTCCGTTTAAATGTAGGGGTGCCAGGTGTTCTGAAAATTCACCGCAAAATTATGAAATCGGCTAATAAAGACAGTTCAAAGGGACCCGAGAAGTGGGCCGTGTCCTCCTCCTCCCCCGCTCACCTCTCCTCTGCCACCAGCTCTGACCTGGGATGGACGGCAGCATGCTTCCGTTATCACAACAGGCCAAAGAGAAGAATGGAAAGCTAAAAGCAGGGAAAACTTCACAAGTTCAGATAAAGTTTTCAAGTGATTAAGTGCTGTGGCAGTGAAAACACTGACCCAATTGCAACTTCTAGGCTCCATCAGAGAGCTGTGGCTGACGGGCTCTCCTGTACATTTATATCAGGAGAGATGTGTTACCGGCTCCCTCAGAGTGTAAAGTGTACCCAAAATAGAGCTTGAAGAGTGGCTTTATCATGGAGTGACTCAGCGCCAGCTAAGAGGAAAGATGAATATAGCGTGACGATGTTCTTCACAGGAAACCATGGCACGAAAACCAGGGGCGGGGAGGGCGCTTGTAGCACGTGGCCCTGTGGCCTCCTGGCCGGGCCCATGGCTGAGTGATGGGCTGAATGATGGCAGCCCCGTGGAAGCCAGCCTCAAACAACACACGAAGTACACTCAGATCGTCTCTCAGAGCCTGCTTTATCAGGTGACCGTGTTGGCAAACGGGAGGCCACCAGCAAAAAACCCCAGTGGGCTATGCTCTTCACGTCCTGGTTAGGAAATTCATGAAGCACACGTGAACACACACGCCACAGATGGGAAAAAGGTTCTGTCTTCTGAAGGCTGTTGGCCGAGCTTATCATGAATTAAAGAGAAAAAAACAAAAAAAGATTTGCTACATTGGAGGCATTTCTTCAAGCCAGTTTTGGACACAGTCCCTGGTGACTTTGTTCCTAGGGACATTCAGTACCCATGTCTACCAAGTCCTGTAGTTTTGAAAACATCCCTGGCCCCCACGAAAGCCCTCATAAAACAGCATCCCCTCAAAACCCAGGGCACCTGGCGAGGAAGGAATTAAAGCCAGTGACATGAATTTAATGTTCCGTCCCCAGACCAGAGTTGACTTGGCTTGTCTGGGTTGTTCACCCAGGGGAGGGCTCTGCTCCACAAGGCCCAGGCCCTACTGGGGCTGCTTGGGCACCAGCCATGCCACAGGGAGGGTGTAAATCGTGACTGAATCGTGATTCCGTGTGGGAGACAGCCCTGCAGTCAGGGGACCGGCGGAGCCAGGCTGGAATCCAACACAAACAGTCCAGAGGCAGAGGGAACATTCCCGGGGACCTGCGTCCCTGAGTGACTTGAAAATGCTGAACTTATGCTAAATTCAGTTTAATGATTATTTGGGGGAGGAAGACAGGCATTCTTAAGAGATCAGTTTACCTTAGGAAATCCTGTATCCCCTGCTTTCCGGCCTTCCGGCTTCCTTGTATCCTGCGCACGCTATTCTGTTGCATACATTTGCAGCGGACTTTGCTCCCCGGGGTATCTGGCTTTTGGGATAAACCCTAATGTCCATGTCAAAATGATTCTTGATAAAAGCATCCTAGATGTTAAATATTTATTTTAAGCTAAATGTTCTACTTCTGAGAGGTTAAAAAACAAATGTCTTTTCATGCAGAGCCTTTTTTTTTTGCCAGTCAGTGTTCGAGTTTCTTTAGGCTTTTTTGTTTGGCTCTGCGGCAGATAGCTAACCAACGACATTCCTGAGATGAACTGACAAGGATGCAGAGACGAAGAAATAAACAAAAGCCATGTTAATTTCAAGCTTCAGTAGGAATACAAAGAGAAATATTAACATTTGCTGAATGACAAATAAGGAAATGGCTGGAAATTTTTAATGCTTCTAGCACACTTTTATAAGCTCTCCTGGAATTTCCTCCCCATCAGGTACAGCACGTTTATAACCAGCAGGGCACCACGTGAAGGCAGTTTGACGAGTTGTTTAATTTAAAGATTGGTACTTCCGAGCATATAGCGTTCCTAACGAAATTCCTAACCCCATTTACCCTTCTGTGTCTACCCGATATAGCCACATCTCCTTGCACAATCTTTATAATTGTTTGTTGCTATGGTTTGAATGGGTCCCCTTCAAAATTCAGGGGTTGCCAGTGTGAGAGTATTAAAAGGTGTGGCCTTTAAAAGGTGATTAGCCATGAAGGCTTCTCACTGGTGAATGGGTTTAAGACCCTTTAGAAAAGAGACTCCATCATCCCCTTTGACAACTGGCACAAGACAAGAATGCCCTCTCTCACCATTCCTATTCAACATAGTATTGGAAGTTCTGGCCAGGGCAGTCACGCAAGAGAAAGAAATAAAGGGTATTCAGGTAGGAAGAGAAGGAAGTCAAATTGTCTCTGTTTGCAGGTGATATGATTATATATTTAGAAAACCCCATCATCATAGCCCAAAATCCCCTGAAGCTGATAAGCAACTTCAGCAAAGTCTCAGGATACAAAATCGATGTGCAAAAATCACAAGCATTCCTATACACCAGTAATAGACAAATATAGAGCCAAATCATGAGTGAACTCCCATTCATAATTGCTACAAAGAGAATAGAATACCTAGGAATACAACTTACAAAGGGTGCGAAGGGCCTCTTCAAGGAGAACGACAAACCACTGCTCAAGGAAATAAGAGAGGACACAAACAGATGGAAAAACATTCCATGCTCATGGTTAGGAAGAATCAATATCGTGAAAATGGCCATACTGCCCCAAGTAATTTATAGATTCAATGCTATCCCCATCAAGCTACAATTGGCTTTCTTCACAGAATTAGAAAAAAACTACTTTAAATTTCATATAGAACCAAAACAGAGCCTGTATAGCCAAGACAATCCTAAGCAAAAAGAACAAAGCTGGAGGCATCACGCTCCCTGACCTCAACTATACTACAAGGCTGCAGTAACCAAAACAGCATGATACTGGTACCAAAACAGATCTTCAGATCAATGGAACAGAACAGAGGCCTCAGAAATAATGCTACACATCTACAACCATCTGATCTTTGACAAACCTGACAAAAACACGGTGTTAGGAAAACGGGCTAGCCGTATGCAGAAAACTGAAACTGGACCCCTTCCTTACACCTTATACAAAAGTTAACTCAGATGGATTAAAGACTTAAACATAAGACCTAAAATCATAAAAACCCTAGAATAAAACCTAGGCAGTGTCATTCAGGACATGGGCAAAGACTTCATGACTAAAACACCAAAAGCAAAGGCAACAAAAGCCAAAATTGACAAATGGGATCTAATTAAGCCAAAGAGCTTCTGCACAGCAAAAGAAACTATCATCAGAATGAACAGGCAACCTACAGAATGGGAGAAAATTTTCACCATCTACCCATCTGGCAAAGGGCTAATATCCAGAATCTACGAAGAACTTAAACAAATTTACAAGAAAAGAATAAACAACCCCATCAAAAAGTGGCGAAGGATATGAACAGATGCTTCTCAAAAGAAGACATTTATGCAGCCAACAAACATAGGAAAAAAGCTCATCATTACTGGTCATTAGAGAAATGCAAATCAAAACCACAATGAGATACCATCTTGTGCCAGTTAGAATGATGATCATTAAAAAGGCAGGAGACAACAGATGCTGGAGAAGATGTGGACAAATAGGAACACTTTTACACTGTTGGTGGGAGCGTAAATTAGTCCAACCATTGTGGAAGACAGTGTGGCGATTCCTCAAGGATCTAGAACCAGAAATACCGTTTGACCCAGCAATCTCATTACTGGGTGTATACCCAAAGGATTATAAATCATTCTACTATAAAGACACATGCACATGTATGTTTATTACAGCACTGTTCACAATAGCAAAGACTTGGAACCAACCCAAATGCCCATCAGTGATAGACTGGATAAAGAATATGTGGCACATATACACCATGGAATACTAGACAGCCACAAAAAAGGATGAGTTCATGTCCTTTGCAGGGACATGGATGAAGCTGGAAACCATCATTCTCAGCAAACTGACACGAGAACAGAAACCCAAACACTACATGTTCTCACTCGTAAGTGGGAGTTGTATAGTGAGAACACATGCACACAGGGAGATGCCCACTGAGTGTTGCGTTGCAGAGAAGAAGTGCTATGGCATGCTGGAGGAAGGGGGACTCATATCTGGCTTTGGTGTGTTGAACCAAATAAACAGATCTCCTGCCTGTCTGTTCTTCCCTACTAGATCATAGTGCTCACAGAAAAAGGGCTGTCGTTCACTTCAGATACCCAGGACTTGGGAGGTGCTTGGCACATGGTGGGTAACCAACAAATAGCTGTTAAACGGAGCACGTTGGGTGAGCAGGAAGATGTGATGGAAGTCTGTGAGGCAGGCCGAGGCAAGTGTAGGACTCTGACTGTCAGTGATGGGTGTGAGGATACTTCCAGTAAGGAGACTATTCTTTAGGCTCAAACACCCGCAGGAGGGCAACCAGAAAGAAGTTCAGCATGGGTGAGCCCAGGGATTCCCTTGCCAGAGTTAGCAAACTAGGGTCCACAGGCCAGCCACATCCATTCATGTACCTACAGTCTGTGGCAACTTTTGTGCTATATCAGCAGACATGAGTAGATGCAGCCGAGAGGAGTCGCAGTATTTAGACAGCCTGGTAAGCCGAAAACACTTAGCATTTGTTTCTTTGTGGAAAGAGTTTGCTGAACTCTGCCATTGAGGCACAGAACGAAAATGAGTGCGGTTACCTTGGGACCCTGTTGTGAAGTGGCGATGCATACTCGGCTCTCTTTTGATCAGGAGACTGACCTGATTGGAGCTGTGTATGGTTTAGGAAAAGTTTACATGAGAGTGATTCAGTGGACTCGAGCTTTTGGGAAAGGGACCAAGTATAGGAGAATCAATTAGGGGGATATTACAGCCATCTGTTCAGGCATAATTGAAGAAAGAGCATCATGAGTCTTGCCTAAGATTGGGTTGGCTTGTGTTCTCTCCTAGGCTAGAAACCGTTGCCCTTCTTCCAGTTCATGCCACTAGGTTAGGGGGTCCACCTCACAGCTCCAGAAACCTCAGGTCCACCCCACCCAAATGACCACATCCTGACTTCCTCCCTGGTGACCTTTGTACTAACATTTAACCCACAGCCTGGTATTTCGTTCTTGCTGACATTAACTTTGTGACTGTTTTCAGATTATTTTTTTCTTTTCTCCACAATAACTCTCAGGCTTCTGGAGGTCAAAACCATGCGTTCTTGTTTCACTCCCGCCTCCCCACCCACCTGCCCCTCACGCTGTGTCGAGCCCGCACGTGTGAAGTAAGACGAGTGTCACCGGCAGCAAAGTGAATGCTGACATTTAAATATGGAAGCGAGTCGGCGGGCACAGTGGCTCACGCCTATAATCCCAGCACTTTGGGAAGCCGAGGCAGGTAGATCACAAGGTCAGGAGTTCAAGACCAGCCTAGTCAATATGGTAAAACCCCTATCTCTACTAAAAATACAAAAATTAGCTGGGCATGATAGCAGGCGCCTGTAGTCCCAGCTACTTGGGAGGCTGAGGCAGGAGAAGCACTTGAGCCCAGGAGGTGGAGGTTGCAGTGAGCCAAGATTATGCCACTGCACTCCAGCCTGGGTGACAGAGCGAGACTCTGTCTCAAAAAAAAAAAAAAGCAAAAGTATGGAAGCACGTCTAGGCCTCCGGATTCGGAGCGCCCGGCGCCTGTGACCTTGCTCACTGTGTTCCCTGTTCTGTCCTCTGGTCTAGTTTGTAAAGTGACCTGTTGTACAACCTTTAGGTACCCTGGAGGGCAACGACTGTGTCCACACTTCTCTGCATTCTCAGTGGTTAACATAATATTCTTAACATAACTGACTCTTTTTCAGTGTTTGGTAATGACACAGTCACTGAGCAGGATGTGCTGTAAGAAGAAAACATACTCTCCCTTGTTCCGTGGATTAGTCAGAATATATCAGGTTAGTAACAGTAAGAGCAAGCATCTGTTGGTCTGATGCACCAGCATTTATCAGATCAAGCAATGAAACCCATGTCAGTCATTGTGGTACAATAAAACTAAAATTAGACAGAGCATAAATACAGTCAGGACACGAGCTCGTATCCCAGCGTTAGCCTTAAGACGACAAAGGCAGATGCAGAAGCCTGTGGGCTTGAGGACAGGTCTGTAGGTGGCTGCTCCAGAGAAGAGCCAGGGTGGATGGCAGGAAGCCGGAGGCTGGGATGGACCTCCACTCCATATGTGCCCCCTCTTTTCCATCTTGACCCTAAGCCCTACCAGGAGTTTGAAACGCCAAAGTTTTAGAAATACAAACCAGGTTTTACTTAGGAATATTCATTAATAATCTAAACCAAGAGAGAATCTCCTACTTAATGAAGTGATTAATTAGCTCTGGGAATTGAAGTCGAAAACAGAAGACTAATTGATTAATAGATTACTGTGTTCATTTTTCTTCCTTTCGTGGAAAGGAGCCAGGATTTGGTCCATGCCAGGTTTGCTGCGTTGGGCTAGAACCAGGCTGCCTGGAATCAGTTCTCGCCTTTCCCACATAGCCTGTCTGCTTCCCATCTTTGTGCCTTTCTTCCTGGCCTCTCTGCAGATGGAAGGCCTCTGTTTACAACCTTGCTCTCTCAGGCTCAGTGCGCGTCTCATCCCCGGGATGGATTTGCGTTCTTCTGGCACTGCCAAGCTCTCCTTTCTTTAAGTCACCGTTTTACCTAATCAGTACCATATGGCTTAGCATTTAATTTTCCTTATTACTTTATGTGTGACGTAATGGAAAAGAATTAGAAGATTGAAAAACCAAACATCTCCCTTCCCTCGGCGTTAGGTGTCTGAAACCTGACCTGACTGAGCTGATGGGAGGCCCTTCCCAACACAACTCTGAGCACCAAATGAGATCATGTAGGGGGAGGATTCCTTATAAACTAAGAAGCGCCATACAACGTTTAGTTATGGGCATAATTATTATTATCAGCATTATGCTTTTATATATTAATCGTAGCTTCTATACTACATTGACACTTAAGATCTCCAGCCAAAAGTCAGCAATTTTTGTTTTGTCTTGTTTTGAGACGAAGTCTCACTCAGGTCCAGGCTGGAGAGCAGTGGGCTCAGCTTCCTGCAACTTCTGGCCTCCTCAGTTCAAACAATTGTTCTGCTTCAGCCTCCTGAGTTGCTGGGACTACAGGCATGTGCTACTAAGCCTGGCTAATTTTTTTTTTTTTTTTTTTTTTTAAATAGAGACAGGGTTTCACCATGGTGGCCAGGCTGGTCTCGAACTCCTGACCTCAAGTGATCCACCTGCCTCACCGTCCCAAAGTGCTGGGATTACAGGAGTGAGCCACCATGCTCTGTCAAAACTCAGCAAAAAATTTTAACATCACTTGTGAATGGGCCTTTGCTCTGTGCCAGTTTTTAAAAAATCAGACTTCTTCAGGTTACCTTACCATCACTGCAGGTAGAAGGATAGGGAAGACCCCACATGAAACAGTTGGAGAACTTACATGGTAATGGTAAGCACATGGGGCCAGCCCAGTCTGTGTCTCCCTTCCCAGCTCTCTCAGCCCCTGGCAGTCCTCACACAGATGGCTTATGACAGCCCTCAGGCTCCAGGGGCTTCCCCAACCCACTTAGTCTTACAAAAAGAAACAGAAGCTAATCAGAAAGGAGGTTGGGGGAATTTGGCCGTGTGCTCAGAGGCACTGGTGGCTACATGATGTTTTTCCCAGGCAGGCTGGTCACCTGTAAGAGGGAGAGAGAACTGACAGATTATGCAAGAGAACAAGGCACCGTCACCGTCAAGGTCAGAACCCTGAGCTACTCGTTAGGTGTTGCTAGCCAGCATGCTCCTTCAGTTTGTTTCCAACTGATCATCTTTCTGCCTTCTGCATTCCCAGTTTGTAATCTGCACTCTCTTCTCTCTCCCTGAGCCCCAGAGCAGGTAGGTCACTTCTGCTGGTTTCAGAAACAATTTAGTGGCCATCTTCCCTCCCATTTTTTTCATTAAAAAAATGTTCTAACCACTGCTTTTCTAATCGCCACTGTTCTCGCCCCTAGGACTTTCTGTCCTCCACAAACCTATTGCTGTTAAAATATTTGTTTTGATTGTTCCAGATGGTAAATGTTGTTTTATGGGCTTTGTTCCAACTGGCATTACTTTTTGCAAGGAGGATACCAAGTAAGTTCTAAAACATTGAGTCACACCATGACTGAGAGTAGTGAAAGTGCAAATTCTTTATTAATACAGAAGTTAAAGATGAGGTAGTCATATAGAAGACAACTCGCAATGATTAAATAAACTATGATCCTGGTTCAATGATTCTAATTAATCACCAGAGTTAATAAAAATGTTACTTGTGGCCAGGCGAGGTGGCTCATGCCTATAATCCCAGCACTTTGGGAGGCTGAGGCGGGCAGATCACCTGAGTTCAGGAGTTTGAGACCAACCTGGCCAACTTGGTGAAACCCTCTCTCTACTAAAAATACAAAAAAATTATCCAGGCGTGGTGGTGGTGCCTGTAGTTCTAGCTACTCAGGAGGCTGAGCCAGGAGAATCACTTGAACCTGGGAGGCAGAGGTTGCAGTGAGCCAAGATCGCACCATTTTACTCCAGCCTGGGCTACAAGAATGAAACTCAATCTCAAAAAAAAAAAAAAAAAAAAAAAAAAAAAGTTACTTGTAATGATTTTTTCGAAGGCTTCATGTTCTAAGTCAAGACTTAAACTGACCATATTTTTACAAATAGTTAATGGTTACCTGGTATGACATTTAGAACTGTCCCAGTAGTTTTTATCATCTTGACTGGTCTTCCGTATGAAAGATATTTTATAATTTCATGCAAACTTGCATAAATGTAGCATGATTTTCAAATAACTAAGTCACTAGCTAATCAATTCTACTGATCTTCAAGTGTCATGAGGTAGATGTAAATTCCAGGAGGGCAGGAAGTCATCTGTAAGCGAAGCATCTATTTTATTTCCTGCATTATGTTTTGCATCTAAATCAGTACTCAGTATACACTGTGGTCACTAGATAAATATTGAACGAATGAATGAATGAGCTATAGACATAAACTATAAGAAACACATAAAAATCTTTTATAAAAATCTAGAATCATATATTATAATGTGAAATTTCAGATGTATCTTTTTAAACCAGAGGTGTAAGTAGCAAACAAATGGGAATAATTAAAAAATTCTTTGCCTTGAATGTAAACTATCACATTCAAGGCTTAGATTTTAGTGATGCCTGTTTCTCATAAATGCATTAAAGTCACTTCATTAAAACTTTATTCTCGGCCGGGCACAGGGGCTCACGCCTGTAACCCCAGCACTTTGGAAGGCTGAGACAGGCAGATCACCATGAGGTTAAGTGTTCAAGACCAGCCTGGCCAACATGGCAAAAATCCATCTCTACTAAAAATGCAAAAAATTAGCCAGGCCTGGTGGTGGGTGCCTGTAATCCCAGCTACTTGGGAGGATGAGGCAGAAAAATTGCTTGAACTGGGGAGATGGAGGTTACAGTGAGCCGAGATCACACCATTACACTCTAGCTTGGGTGACAGAGCAAGACTGTGTCTCAAAAAAAAAACCTTTATCCTCAACCGAAAGTACTACCAGAGAGTCTACACTCGATCTTAGCCAAAAGGCCAAGAAGCGATACCAGAGTCTAATCCATTTTGGTGCATAGATCATATAAATAGTTCTTAATCGGCTTCAATTTTCTGTTCTACATTCAGCAGTGTTTACGGAGACTAGTGTAAAGATAGGTGCAGGGCAATTGCAATGTTAGAAAAATGTTAGCTAGAAGTTCTTTTTAAGTAAATCTGTAAATACAGAGTTCACCAGTGTTGTTTTCTATAAACCTGTCTTTGGAATAATTACTATTTCTCTTAATTATTCTACTTTTTACGTTTATAATCTTCTATTATTGTTTGACATGCCAATTTCAATTCTCTGAATTCCAGCTATAATACTTTGTTTTCAAGTATTATAAAAATATCTTAATGTTCTTTCTGTAGCAGATCACTCTTTTGGTTCATTATTTCCAGTTGTGGAGTTTAAAAGTGTTATTTTTCAAGTTGTAATCAGAACTAGAAGATACTTAAAGTTGGCTTTAAAAACCTATGTTGGGCTGGGGCAGTGGCTCACACCTGTAATCCCAGCACTTTGGGAGGCCGAGATGGGTGGATCACTTGAGGCCAGGAGTTGGAGACCAGCCTGGCCAACGTGGCAAAACCTTGTTTCTACCAAAAATACAAAACTTAGCCAGGCATGGTGGCACATGCCTGTAATCTCAGCTACGAGGGTGACTGAGGCAGGAGAATTGCTTGAATCTGAAAGGTGGAAGAGTGCAGTGAGCAGTGAGCTGAGATCATGCCATTGCACTTCAGCCTGGGCAGCAGAGCAAGACTCTGCCTCAAAAAAAAAAAAAAAAAAAAAAAAAGAGAGAGAGAGAGAGAAACTCTATTTTGAATGATTGAGAATGCAAAGGTAGCAGCTATCCCCCCCATTTTTATTGCTGGAGTCAACAGGAATCATAAATAATTACACAATTTTTTTTTTTTTTTTTTTTTTTTTTTGAGACAGAGTCTCACTCTGTTGCCCAGACCGGAGTGCAATGGTGTGATCTCAACTCACTGAAACCTCCACCTCATGGGTTCAAGTGATTCTCCTGCCTCAGCCTCCTGAGTAGCTGGAATTACAGGCATGTGCCACCATGCTCAGCTAATTTTTATATTTTTAGTAGAGACGGTGTTTCACCATGTTGGTCAGGCTGGTCTTGAACTCCTAACCTCATGATCTGCCCACCTCTGCCTCCCAAAGTGCTGGGATTACAGGCATGAGACGTGATGCCTGGCTTACAATATATCTTTTATTTTCTTTTTCTTTCATTTTTCCTTTTTTTTTTTTTTTTTGAGGCAGGGTCTTGCTCTGTCACCCAGGCTGTAGTGCAGTGGTATGATCATGGCTTACTTGCAGCCTCAGTCTCCTTGGCTAAAGCAATCCTCCAGAGTAGCAGGGACAACAGGTGTGTGCCATCACGGCCAGCTAATTTGCTTTTTGCTGATTTTTTTTGTAGAGATAGGATCTCGTTATGATGCCCTGGCTGATCTCGAACTCCTGGCCTCAAATGATCCTCCCCCTTCAGCCTCCCACAATGCTGGGGTCACAGGTGTAAGCCACCATGCCCAGCCACACAGTTTCTTTTTACATATAAAGAGCTGGGTAGCAATGTCCAGAATCTCAATTCAGAGTACAGATGGAAGGACTTTTTGAGTCTGGCACCCCCAACCCACCCAGAGAAGCAACCTCAGTGTAGAAGAACCCCCTTCTTCTAGGACTTGAACCTTCTCAGGGCCTGCCTCTCAAAACAATATGACTTGAAAATGTTTCATTTTTCTTGTATTGTCTCACTTGCCAAACCTTCTAAAGCAATTTGAGAGTAATTGCAACCAAATCTCTTCGCAGGCCTTGTGAAAAATAAATTTAACCTGTTAATTGTGTGCCGTTTTGCTCTGTCTTGGCATCTCAATAAATAAAAGGTTAAAATGATGGCCACAAGAAGTAAATAAAGCTTGATTATTCCAGTTGAAAATTCATCCATGGGTACTCTTGTGCCTGGCTTTCGTGCTGACCTCATTGCCGTATGACCGCCATCAATAGCTCTTTATATTTAATCAATTTCCTTAAAAAGCCATACTCACACGTTTATAATGTTTGTAGTCTTTTTGTTCTATTGTAATTGATGTAGCCTAGCATTATTATATTTTTTGTGTGTGTAAAATATCTGACATTCTAGGCATTCATACTTTTTATTTCATCACTTAATGTGTTTTTCCCCCCTGACTGTGACAGTGTTTTTGCTATGAAACAGTTGAGTGAGACCTGGGAATTTCCCATTGCATTGATGTGGTCCCATGGTCATCTCTGTTTGCCAGATATCATCCATGTAAGAACCATGCTCAATAGATAAATTTTGGAGAACCAGGTTGTCTCATTTTCTCATTCACCAATGAGTCTTGAAAGGCTGGATTCAAGAAGACGAGTTTTCAAGATCTTTCTCTCTCAGTCTACGAAGGAAAAAATGGGCTTATTACTATCACCACTGCCTTTCTTTAGGTACGGTCATAATACAGTCCTCTCCCTATCTGGGTGTTAAATCCCCTGCCAGATCACCAATGCCTCAAAGTGAGAGATCGTGGCTTCTGTTTATTGTTCATCCTTTGAAATGACTTAAAAGGAAGCTGCATACACAGCTGACCCCCAGCCGAGGGCATTGACAGTGGTCTCGGGCTGGGGAGAGGGCTCTGTGATTCTTCCCAAAAGGTCACTCCCTATCCAGAATGATAAGTCCTCGGTTTTTAGAATGTAGTTGTTAGGTAAAGGGATTAACTCAAAGGAAGAGATTTTAAGGCTGCATCATTGTTTTTGTTGTCTTGGATAAGAAAATGGTATTGGCTTTCCTGTAAATTGACTGTATTATATAAGGCGTGGGTTAAAGTGATCCTGCCACTTGAATTCTCTCATGGTTATTTGATTATTTTCAGAATATCTTGACATTTGAAAGGCATACAGACCAAAGCCAATCATGTAAATAATTGCATTTAGAAGAGTAAAAGACAGTCATCAGTCTTTTTTTTTTACTTCGCCATTTTTAACCATTTGGATTGCAAGCTGGATTTTATCTCAGCTAAATAGAACAGCTAATATTCCAATTTAACGTGCAACTTTACCCAGTCAGACCTAGAAATTTTGAGCAGAATTTGTAACCTTTAACCACAAAATTAATGGCATTAAACTCTAACCAAATAGATTCCATTTGTTAATTTTTTCTAATCTGCAGATATTTATCCGCGCCTCAGGCTGGAAATGTCTCACCAGACACCCAGTTAAATGAAAAGTAAATCATACCTCTTTAAAATAGCAGTTTGCATTAATTATACTTACTTAGCTAACATGGAGGTTATCTGACTATGACTGCGTAGGATACTGTCAATTTTAGTTGCATATCGTGTGCAAGTAACTGCTTTCTTTGCTCTTACCTAAAAGATAAGCCAAAATAGAACATATTTGCTACTTAATACCTATGAAACTAGATTGTTCTAATGTATAAAGGAAATTGACCAATATGTTTTATATATTATACAAATGTACAAATCTTTTTCTGAGAATCTGGCAGCATTTCTAAAAAGCAGCTCATCCTTCGTTGTTTTCTGATTATAAAAGCCAGTGAGCAGTGCCACTTCTGAAATGACAGTCACTACATTAGGATCCTGCAGCAGTGATTCAGCACCAGATTAGTGACACTCTGCAGTGCTACTAGTTGTCACAAAGGGCAGATCAAAAATTATAAAATTAATTTAAAACTATGTATGTGTACAGTTCTTCTGAAGGTCAATTTTTCAAATCACATGAGCAGCCATGAATATGTTTATATCCTTTTACCTGATAATCTCGTTCCTTAAAATTATAAGTAATTAATTCTTAAAAGCTCTATGTGTATATATGATTATCCAACTGTTTCTAACGATTAACTATTAAAAACAACCAAAATCAGCAAATGAGCAATGACAAAGTTTGTAAAATGGAGTATTAATAATTGGTGGACTTGATTATAAGTACAAAGACCAAAACTATGCAAGGGTAATTATAGGCTATCAAGTGACAAAAAAGAGTACAGCATTATATGATGCTGTGATTACAGCTATGTATTTAAGGAGTTAAATGAAAATTTTACTGTGTTAGTATTAGAATATGGTTGGTTGGTTTTTTTGTTGGTTTGTTTGTTTTTGAGACGGAGTCTCGCTCTGTTGCCAGGCTGGAGGGCAGTGGCACGATCTTGGCTCACAGCATTCTCCGCCTCCCAGGTTCAAGTGGTTCTTCTGCCTCAGCCTCCTGAGTAGCTGGGATTACAGGAGCCTGCCATCAGTCCCAGCTAATTTTTATATAGCAGTAGAGATGAGGTTTTACCATTTTGGCCGTGCCCAGCTAATTTTTGTATAGCAATAGAGACAGGGTTTCACCATTTTGCCCAGGCTGATCTCGAACTCCTGACCTCAGATGATCCGCCCACCTCGGCCTCCCAAAGTGCTAGGAGCCACTGCACCCAGCCAGAATGTGGATTTTTTAAATTTTGTTTTTCTTTTTAAATGTTGTTACAAAGTTGTCTCTAATACAGTTCTAACATGTTTTCATTACATCCGCTCTTTAAGGAAGAATAGAAAGCATCAGTCCATAATTGCATGTCGTATCCGCAAAATACGGTGTCTCGTTGTACTGTAGTGCCTCTTAACAAATGATCACATCCATTCATGGCATTCTAAAAGAGTATCTGCTTTTCTGAGAGTCTGTTACCTACTCCCAGAAAGTCATTTACTCTGTGGGACAGTTCGTTCTGTTGCATCTTATCTGACTAGTTAAAACCCCAAGGAAGAAGATGATATTTACCAGTACATAAACTGACATTTTGTCACCTAATCTTTGACTTTAAGAAGAGCCAGAGGACCCTTGATGGTTCCAGTGAGCCCTGGGTCTTCTGTGCTATCGTATCCTCTTTCACAGGACACGCCATGGCCAGCCCCTGCTCCTCAAGTCTCAGATGGCCTGAACCCACGGTAGCTGGGTTGCAGGTTAAATAATAGCTTGACATTCCTACCTTATTTTAAACTGTGATTTTAAAAAATAACACTCTTCTTGACCTTTTATTTGAAGAAGGGGGGACCAAAACAGGTTAAACATTGTTCTTCAGTATACCCGTGAATTATTTTGACAATGGCAATCTCCCAAAACAGACTGCCATGTCATCCCTCCCCGTTTCTCTTGTACATCTTTGATTGGGTGTCATTGCCAGTCCTTATAGAAATTGGCTTCTGGCTCCCAACAGTCACTGTCTATCGGCAGGACCTATCACATAACTGCTATCTTGAAAGCACCATCTGGGCAGCTCAGTGGTTTTTTTTTTTTTTTTTTTTTTTTTTTTTAAAGGCTTGACTTGAAAGAGCTTACAGTCTAGTTGTAAACAGAACAGAAGACATGAAATGACTGAAGAATGCTCTCAAAGCTCAACATGAACAAGTCACATCACAGACATTTGAACTGAACTGAATGCCGAAGGACCTTGAACAAATGAGCATCTGGGTCAGATTAGCTAGACAGATGGCACCGGTGCCCAAATGGAGTGAGCATGCTTGGAAGGAAAAGTGAAGGGCCAGGCATTCATTTCGAGGGGAGGAGTTTGGTAATGTAATGAGGATAAAGAACTCTTGCAGATTTCTGGTTAGTAGGTAGTAGCATGAAAATTGTGGGCCAGGTGAGGCGGCTCATGCCTGTAATCTCAGCACTTTGGGAGGTGGAGGCGGGTGGATCACAAAGTCAGGCGTTCAAGACCATCCTGGCCAACATGGTGAAACCCCGTCTCTACTAAAAATACAAAAAGTTAGCTGCAAGAATTAATGTGAATTATTTAAAAAAAGAAAAGAAAATACAAAAAATTAGCCAGGCATGGTAATGGGTGCCTCTAATCCCAGCTACTCGGGAAGCTGAGGCAGGAGAATCGCTTGAACCTGGGAGGCAGAGGTTGCAGTGAGCTGAGATTGCTCCACTGCACGCCAGTCCAGGTGACAGTGTGAGGCTCTGTCTCAAAAAAAAAAGAAAGAAATTGTGACTAAGCACTGGCTGGCTGGCTGGATGAATGGATGGATTGGTGTGGCCGGGAAGCTGAAAGCCAGACTCTAGCCAGGAGAGCCAGGTCAGAGCATCAGCTAAGAAAATGGGGAAGACAAAGCAAATTCCTGATACTTTACATGAAAGGAGTCTGTTGGGTTTTATTTTAAAAGTCTTGAATGTGAGATAAAAATGAAGAAGAGTGGCTGGGCACAGCGGGTCACACCTGTAATCCCAGCACTTTGGAAGACCAAGGCAGGAGGATTACTTGAGCCCAGGACTTCATTACCAACCTGGGCAATTTAAAAATCAGCCTGGCATGGTGGCATGCAGCTGCATTCCCAGCTACTCAGGAGGCTGAAGTGGGAGGACCACCTGAGCCCAGGAGGTCTAGGCTGCAGGGAGCCATGATTGTACCACCGCACTCCAGCCTGGGTGACAGAGCAAGACCCTGTCCCCCCCACAAAAAAAAAAAAGGAGAGAGAGAGAGAGAGAGAGAGAGAATGAAGAAGGGTAACCAAGGAAAGAGCTGGAAGGAATTTTAAGCCTTTGGAAACCGTTGTTATGGTGGTGTTAGGGACACTGTGTATTAAGGTCAGAGGAAGGAGCCTGAGCCGCTTGTTGGCATGTTGTAAATAGCTGGTATCCTTAGGCTGTCTATGCAGATGATTAAGGTAAAAAAAATTAGGGAGCAGTTAGGACCAGAGATGAGGTTTTTTGATCATTTCTGCTTTGGCTGAATTAATATGCAGAAGGAAAAAACAAGTTGAAAGTCAAAGGGACACCTAAGTTAATAGTGGAGAGTGAGAAAGCAGACAGCAGAGCAGTTTAGGGCTGCAGTGCAGCTCAGAGCCACTCACTGCCAAAAGAAGAGACCAGCTGAGGTGGCCCTGGTTGTCCCCTGGAAGGAATGTTGGCCGCAGCAGGAAGGGTGGAAGCCACGTGGTAGGAATAAGAGTCAAGGGTCGGCGGGTGAAGAATCCTGAAGCTGCATTGTTGTTCAGATAGTCTCACCGTGTTGCCCAGGCTGGAGTGCAGTGGCACATCTTGGCTCGGTATAACCTCCGCCTCCTGAGTTCAAGCGATTCTCCTGCCTCAGCCTCCCAAGTAGCTGGGATTACAGGCACCCGCCACCATGCTCGGCTAGTTTTGTATTTTTAGTAGAGACAGGGTTTTGCCACATTGGCCAGGCTGGTCTCGAACTCCTGGTCTCAAGCAGCCCACCCACCTTGGCCTTCCAAAGTGCTGGGATTACAGGCTGAGCCACCGCCCCCCGCCCCTCAAGCTACTTATTGCAGTTGAGAAAGAAGGGTGCAGATGAAAGGAAAAATAAATACATGAAAGCGAAGTGAGATTGAGGTGAGGGTGAGATATTTGGTTGGGTGGGTGGGTGGGTGGCTGGTTGGTTTGCTTGTTTGTTTGTTTGACTCTAGGAGAAGCCTGGATCAGATTGGGTGTGAGGGGTGGACCGAGTGTGAGGGGAGAGTCGTCAGGGACTCGGGGGACCGCGCACGAGGGCAGAGTCCTCCTTGAAGAATGGCCTCTTGGCCCAGGCCTCTGGGGTTTGTTCCCTGGTCAGCCTGTGTGTGGACACTGGCTTGGCAGAAGTCAAGGACAAGAACGTTTCTGAGAGCTGGTGAAGGCAGACTCTTGGGCCGGCATTCGGCGTGGGCTTCGGGAAAGCAGGAGAGAAAATTGAGAGAGCTCCTGGCTAGTTCCTTCTCCTTGGTCAGTCTGTCTCCAGCTTCAAAGGTCGACCTTGTGGAGCGTGCTGATGTCTCAAGGTTAAATTGTACCCCAGAGTCTAATTGAATTTAACTTTTACATTTTGTTTGTTTCTAATGTCTCAAAACCCTGTTTTACCCAAAGCTATTTACAGTTTCTGTTGGGTCAGGATCCCTCATGTAGATGAATAGCTTGGTTTCAGGCCTTCCCTGCCTGGAGACCCGCCT
Organism: Saimiri boliviensis; assembly: GCF_048565385.1. NCBI lineage: Eukaryota > Metazoa > Chordata > Mammalia > Primates > Cebidae > Saimiri > Saimiri boliviensis. The sequence continues at coordinate 17,970,043 of NC_133458.1, forward strand.
TCCCACCAGTTACCTTTATGGTTACATATGGTTTGGCTTAGAATACCAGTAAAACATCAGTAGACACAGCTGAGGCGCTGTTTTTTGTTTCTGAAGGATTTTCAGTATAGTCTCATATCCTAATGTCAGGACAGTGGAGGAAGCCCCTGAGGCCTCCAGCTCACCAGTGACAGAGCCAGCACTCAGGCCCCCTGTGGCTCTCCACCCACACTGCGCTGCCGCCTCTGCGCTGTAAACCCCCTTTCTAGTTAGGAAAAATGCTGAATTAGGTGACCTGCAGTCCAGTCTTCCAAGTAAGACTTCCGTGAATCCATGACTGTAAGCGTTTGAATGAACATTGTATAAAGAAGGTGAAGTCAGTGGAGACCAGAACTGGCAGGAGAAGCTTCATGGTGGAGGGGACTCGAAGTGCCCTTTGAAAGGTTGGAGGGCATGAGGAAGGGCAGGATGCAGGGAGAGTTCCTGGGCTGAGGGAATTATGAGCAGGAATTGGTGTCGAAGGTCATGGACAGAAAGGGGGTGGCCTGACACCCAGCCAGATGCCATGGTGGCCAGTGGGAAGGTGGGATCTGATGACAGAGAGCCCTGATAGAGACAGGATTTGGATAGGGTCAGGAATGTCGGAACAGCACAGCAACGTGAAGAAAGTCACATTTCAGGCTGGACTTGATGGCTCACATCTGTAATCCCAGCACTTTGGGAAGTTGAGGCAGGTGAATCACTTGAGGTCAGGAGTTCGAGACCAGCCTGGCCAACACGGTGAAACCCCGTCTCTACTAAAAATACAAAAATTATCTGGGTGTGGTGGCGCACGCCTATAATCCCAGCTACTTGGGAGGCTGAGGTAGGAGAATTGCTTGAACCTGGAAGGCCGAGGTTGCAGTGAACCGAGATCACACCACTGTACTCCAGCCTGGGCAACAAAGCAAGGCTCCATCTCAGAGGAAAAAACAAAACAAAACAAAACAAAAAACAGAAAGTGGCATTTTAGGAAACTTTACCTGGCAGTTGTACACAGGAGACCGAGCTGGGGACAGCTCGTACAATCCGGGTATGCGGCCCGAGTGGTAAACCCAACCTGAGTGTTGCTGATTCCCAAGGAAGCTTCTTAGAGGATTTCTTTGGTAAGTGGTTTATAATCAATTATAGAAAGACCACAGGGTGCTCACGTGACCTCACTGAGGAAAAAGCATGCCAAATGAATCCCATTTATTTTCTCCATCACATTCTCAGAAAGTTCTGGCAAGGAAATAGCAGACAAATCCTTACCTTTATACGGTGCTTTCCTGCTAAAAGTACATTCTACATTTCAACTGGGCACTTGACAAGTGTGTGAAATTCTTTGAGCAAGATGGAGAAATGTGGATTGGAGAGTGGTGCCACTGGGTGGATTTTAGCTAAGGGCTGTCCTCAGAGAGTGTGGATAGAAAAGGTCAATGCCAGGCGCAGTGGCTCACGCCTGAAACCCTAACACTTTGGGAGGCTGAGGAGGGTGGATCATGACGTCAAGAGTTGGTCACGAGGTTGAGACCATCCTGGCCAACACGGTGAAACCCCGTCTCTACTAAAAATACAAAAATTAGCTGGGTGTGGTGGTGCGTGCCTGTAATCCCAGCTACTCAGGAGGCTGAGGCAGGAAAATCACTTGAACCCGGGAGGCAGAGGTTGCAATGAGCCGAGATCACGCCACTGCACTCTAGCCTGGTGACAAAGTGACAAAAAAAGAAAGAGGGAGAGGTCCCTTGTAGATGCTGCAGGAATCTATGTGAGTGAATTGAATGAAGACATAAAAGGCTTTTTATTATGTTTGTGGGTAACACCCTTTGAAAGAATAACTAAGATCCTGGATGAGGGAATCACAACTGAAAAACGCCTCAGTAGGACAGCAGCCAAGCTGACCATGTACCATTTGGTGAGAATAATACAGTCTTAGCAAGTGTATTTTAAAGATCAATTAATGTGAAAAACCTGAAATAATATTGAAAGACTTTGGGAGGAGAGAGTTATGTAAGGATAAATGATTAGTATCAGATGGCTGTCAAAAGGGTTAATGCAATCTTAGGAGAGTAAGAAAAACATAGTATTTAGAGCAAGCTTGCCCAGCCTGCGGGCTGCATGCAGCCCAGGACAGCTTTGAATGTGGCCCAACACAAATTCACAAACTTCCTTAAAACATTATGAGATTTTTGTGTGTGTGATTTTTTTTTTTTAAATCAGCTATCATTCGTGTTAGTGTAGTTTATGTGTGGCGCTAGACAATTCTTCCAGTGTGGCCATTATCATCCCTGTGGCCAGGGAAGCCGAAAGATTGGACACTTCTGATTATAGCAAGGGAGAGAATGGCCCCATTGTGTCATGTTACCTATGGGACATTTTTATGTTCATTTCATTGAGGAAGGGCCATTATACTTTTGCTGGGAAGGGGATGTGTTTCAGCATGGAGAAGAAAGGAGAAGACCTTAAGGTTCGTGACCACTGTCTTCAAGTATGTAAAAGGTTGCCACGTTGAAGACACAACAGATGGGTAGATTTACCGTGCACCACCGGGCACACTTAGGGCATTCTAAGCTAGGCACATGTTGGACTTCATGGGCAGCTCGTCAGTGGAAAGCAAAACAGGTTTGGTGTGCAGCCGTCAGGGGTTCTGTGGAAGAGACACTTACATTGGGTGTAGGATTGTTCTCCAGGGCTTCTAGTGTGTTAAGTATTACCCAGTAGTGTGCTGGAGCCAGTTCATACCAGCTTGCAAGAGCTGCTTGTTAAATAATCAGGATTTTTAAGGGCTAGTAGTTAAAATGTTGTTTGCCTGAAATGGGCCATGGAGAGGCAGTGTTTATGCCAAGGAAATTTACAATAGATCAACCCCACCCCACTCTACCCAGCGTCAGTATACCAGCATACCACCAGTATTACCCGCAATAAAAAGGTGTCTATTAGAAGCCAGTATACTTTGGAATGTGGAAGAGCAGACAGGGGTGGGAACGTCCCTGTGCATGTTCTTTGGAGTTTTCAGATCCTGTTTCCTTGTTAATGGTGCGTAGCTTTCCTTTTGGTGCTCATGCCATTTCCCGTCTCCTGCCAAGAGCTAGGGCCTGTGAGTTTCTCTGTCAGTGGATCTGCCAGGAAAATGCCGATACCTTCTGTGACTTGGAATAATTCTTCCCTTGTTGGGTATCTAGACTGGCTCGCCCTCTGTAAGAGGTGCCTTCCACCTCATTCTCAGCACTAGCCTCAAGGACTGTGAATATCAGATAAACTGAACCAGTGAAATAGGATTTAGAAACAACCTGGGCTGTTGAGAACAAGCAATTATAGGAGGAAGGTCCAACCCACAAGTATAACAAAGCCTCACAGGCCATATGGCAGTAACAGCCCAACCGATGGGGCCTTTGGGTTGACCTCAGATCAGCCTCTGTCTCCATGCTGCCTGGCAGAGAGCAAACAATGACTTTATTTCTGTTGTTCTTATCTCCCTTATTTCTTTGTTAAAACAGAGGATTTAAATAAAGTCTGAGTCATGATGTAACCAGGAAAAGCAAATGTCCTGTGGTATACATGATAGGCAAATTCAGCTGTGGTCATGCAAATTGTATTTGAGTTTGTTTGAGGCTCTAAGTTAACAGCAACAACAAAAAAACCTGGCTGTTTTTACTTGTCTTAGTTCCCTACTGTGTTCCATTTGAAACCCTAGAGGCTGTGCCATTTCCCCGAGGACGCCTGCTTCCTCCTCTTCAGTAGTTTCCCAAGAGACAGGCAGGAACACCCATGACCAGTTGGGCTTCAACCAGATAGGAGCTTCTCAAACTGTGGGAGCCCATTCCAGTAAGTGTGTATTGCCAGCCAGTGAAATGTTTGTTTTTGATAAAAGGTTTTCTTGGGAAAACAACCCGCCCAAAGGTGACTTTTGAACCATGGAGCCACTCCGAATCTCAAAATTCAAATTATAAATAAGAGACTTGAAGTATAGGTGTTGCATTTAACATGCAGTTATGTATTGGGAAGCTATAAATAGGTCTGGTTTTGAAGGGACGAGATCCAAGTAGAGATTAGCTGTGGTGGAATATGTAGAGGGATCAGGAGAACTGAATAAAGGAAATAAAAAAAAAAAAACCCTAATTTTCTAATAGGGTGGCAAGAAGAGAGCAGAAAAGAGATAGAATACAGCCCTAGCCAGCCAAAAGTTCATGGGCTGCAGACACACCCTTTAAAGGAAGAATCTGTGGTATAGGCCAAGGGCAGGGAATAAAGAGGAAACCGAATTCCTACTGTAGAGGCTACGGACGGCAGCAGTGGAGGTGACAGTGACAACCATATTAACCGGAGTCCCGACCTGGGACACTAGTAGCCCAAGCAAGAACCTCTCTCTGGCTGTGCACAAGCTTCAGCTGCACTGTGGGTCTCTGCTGGGTCTTGTGGCCAGAGATCTGACCCCTGGGCTCAGAGCCAGGGAACCTACGGGCACAGAAAAGGCAGCTCCTACTTGAAGGGCGCAGAAAGAAGCGGATGTCATGAAATCATGCCTGTCGAATCTTCAGCTCTGTGAAGTGGCGTATCTGTGAATGCTTTTAGAGTAGAAAGTTTGGTTTGATTGGCCTCATTGTGATGCGTGGCAGGGAAAAGGTTAACACAAGAGACACTCCCAGGGAAGAAGTAGGGCAGTGAGGGAAGTGTGGACACAAGGGGCATAGAAAAGCAACCGAGTTCATTAAGGTAGTGCTCTTCAGTAGAGAAATCCCTCCCGGCCCCCTTGCAGCAGAGACAGGGCCCTATTGTTTTTGGTCAGCCAATACCAATACCACATGCCCTCAGCCTTAGTCAGAAATACGTCCATCAGTCAGTGTTCAGCCTTCCCCAGTGAGGGTTCCCAGGGTGAAATAAGCCCTCCTGCTTTAAGACATCCATTGGAATGAACTGACTCCTCTCCTGGCCACTGAGAGGGTATATAGGAAGGTTACAGTCACACAGACCATTTTCTGTGTTCTGTAGTTGAGATAGAGAACCCTGGTTGAGAAAGACTGGTAGTGCAGTGACCCAGAACTGGCCTTCCAACATAAAATTAGCATGCACTTCGGCAACCTGGGGTTTTGCCTGAAGGAGATAGCAGGAAGCAGTTGTGATAAAAGGGCCCTTGGAATTAGGATGTACAAAACAAGATCTTATGCCCACCTTCACACCACCCCCCAGCTCTGCTGTGTTGGGAGAGTTTAGAGTTCCACCAGAACTCTAAACAAGATGCCTACCTGGGTTGCATCTTGTATGAATAAGCCAAATGTATATTGTCAAAGACTCTTCTCTGTCCAAATTTCTAGTATTTGGTTTATAAAATAGTTAGTTGAAGTAGTCAGGGCATTACATTAGTTCCTATGGAGAAAATTTTGGTTTTGCTTTCCTACTTCTCATGAAATTACTTTTCAGGAAAATAGTGCCGTGGCATTGAAAACTCTTGGCTCATCTTCATTTCATAACATGGCCACATGTGTAGCATACATGCATTGAATGATTTGAGTGAGTGAATGAGTTAATTAAGCGTACAATGAAGTTTGTCAAATACGTCGACATTCTGTTGGTCTTTTCCCCTGTTAATTTTTTTTTTTTTTTTTTTTTTTTTGAGGCAAAGTTCCTTTCTTGTCGCCCAGGCTGGCATGGCACAATTTCGGCTCACTGAAACCTCTGCCTCCCGGGTTCCAGCGATTCTCCTGCCTCAGCCTCCCAAGTAGCTGGGACTACAGGTGCACACCACCACACCCAGCTAATTTTTCTGTTTTTAGTAGGGACAGGGTTTCACCATGTTGCCCAGGCTGGTCTAGAACTCCTGACCTCAGGTGGTCCCCTGTTAATTCTTAAGGTGATCAGGTAGGAATGGCTGCCTCCCATCTTACAGCTGAGGAAATAGGCGCATAACATTTAAGTGACTCAACCAGGAACACAAAGTGGATAGCGACAAGGTCATGTGGAGAACCCAGGTCTCCTGATCCCTATGCAGACCCCTTAAAGGGCATTTGGAAGGATGATGGCCAGTCACACGGTGTGACACAAAATAAGTCAATCAGTTGTGTTTTCATGAGCACCTATTATACAGCACTGTGTTCAGTGATAATGGCTGTCCAAGAAAAGATGCTTTGTTTTCTGTTTGTTTTTTAATCAAGAAATTTATAGCTTAATTGGAGGGATTAAACTGCTACACCTAGAAACAAGTCCTGGCATGACTCTTAAGTTTAACGGAAGGTGTGTGAAGGGAAAGAAGAGACTTCTGGAAGGTACCAAGAAATTCCTCGGGAAGAACTGAAACTGAACATAGTGCGGAGAAAGTACCGGGTAAATCCAGAGGCAACGAGAGTAAAGGTCCACCCAGGCTGGGGATTATGGCCAAGGACCGTTTAGGTGGAGGCGGAATGTACCAGTCCCGTCTCTCTCTAGAGATGTGAAGCTGAATGTGAAGTGTGATAAGCTCAGCATAGATAAGGCCTGGGGATTTGGGACCAATCCAGGGAAAATTGAATGGACAAGGTCTGAAGGGACATTTGGTCCCCACAGGCCACCCTACCAACACAATCACTACCTGTGATGCTAAGGTGAACGCTGTCTAACAGGAGACTCGGACTGATGCAGTAACTCCCACGGAGGGTCAGCGTCCAAGCTGGACAGAGTACAGTCTAAGGCTCTTGACTGCAGCAGAAGCCTGGGCGAGCTGTTGGGGCACTGCTAAGAGAAGAGCAGGCAGGGCGGGGCGTGGTGGCTCACAACCGTAATCCCAGCACTTTGAGAGGCTGAGGTGGGCGGATCAGGAGTTTGAGACCAGCCTGACCAACATGGTAAAACCCAGTCTCTACTAAAAATACAAAATAAAATTAGCCAGTCATGGTGGTGTGCGCCTCTAATCCCAGCTACTCAGGAGGCTGAGGCAAGAGAATCGCTTGAACCCGGGAGGCGGAGGTTGCGGTGAGCCGAGATCACACCATGGCACTCCAGCCTGGGCAACAGAGGGAGACTCCGTCGCAAAAAAAAATGAAAAAGAAGAAGTGGAGGTAGAACTGGTAGGCTGGGTGCAGTGGCTCACGGCTGTAATCCCAGAACTTTGGGAGGCCAAGGCAGGAGGATCATTGGAGGTCAGGAGTTCAAGACCAGCCTGGGCAATATGGTGAAACCCTGTCTCTACTAAAAATACAACATTTAGCCAGGTGTGGTGGTACAATACAACCCTGTAATCTCAGCTACTTGGGAGGCTGAGGCAGGAGAATCGCTTGAATCCAGGAGGCAGAGGTTGCAGGGAGCTGAGATCGTGCCACTGCACTCCAGCCTGGGTGACAGAGTGAGACTCTTGTCTCAGAAAAGAAAAAAAAAAGTGAGGGTAGAACTGAATTCTGAGGACGTTTAGGATTTGAATAAGAGGAGAGAGCATTGCGGATGAGAAAAGCAACATGCACAGTAGTATGGAGTAAGGAGAGTGTTGCCGTGGTGTGCACAAATGACAGGGAAGAGTCAGACCGACAAGAGCATGTTATGAACTGGACACGGAAAACCATGAGGGGGTGAGGAAGAGCAGCTCCGGGGCCGTGGGAGCAGGCAGAATTTGGATTCCATGTGATAGGCAAGTTGGTTCTTGAGGAAAGAAGTGGGATGGCGAACGTGAGTCCGGCAGCAGGCTGTAAATTGGATTGGACGGAGGGACAGAGTAGAGGCAGACAAACTAGCCAGGAGACTACTTCCGAAGTCTGGCCCAGGCCAACTAGTGGCGTTGAGAATAAAGAAGAAAAAGTGACGATGAGGTACATGCTAAAAGGAAGGCAGAAACTTAAGAAATAAAGGCAGATGTGATAAGCAAAAATGACTCTTGAGCATCCTAATTTTGGAGATGAAAAAATAGTGGTTCTGCTAGAATAAATGGGGCGAGCTAGAAAGGAGCCCCATTTTGTGGGTGTGGAGGGACATGATGACTTCGCTCTGAGGCATCCAATTAGAGATACTTAAGTCAGTGAGAATATGGTCGTAGGACCCACGGAGACATCAGCCTGCGAGTGCATCCGGCCAGCGGTAAGTGCCTGGCAGTGAATGAGTTCACCATGGAGGTGGACCAGGGTTCAGATGAGGGAGGGAAAGAAGGAAGAGGAGAGAGAAGAGTGTTGGAGAAATGAGCAGAGACCAGCAAAACACATTAGCAGCCCTAAGGGGACTTGGAAAGCGAGTTGAGGTCAACAGGGTCAATTATCAAAGAGAAGCAAGGCTGAGGTGGGAACCACGGGAAGGCCCATGGGTCTCAAAAGCAGCTTGGTGGTGACGCGCGAGGGTGGCCTCTCCAGCTTCCCTGGCATGAGCCTCCTCACCCTTGGTTAAATCATCATCAGATTATCATGTGAGCCTCCTGACTCACCTCCCCACCTCCAGCCTTCTTGACCCTAATTCATTCTCCAGTTGCCCATCACAAGAATGCCCTTCCTTTAACATCATAACCACAATCAACAGTCATGTTTCCAAAGTACAAATATAACCATACCTCTTCGCTTGAATTTGTGGGTTGCTTAGGAAATGCAGGAGGGGTGTGTGGACCCTGCACTTGCACGTCCATCAGGGCAGGGCAGGGAGCAGGGAGGAGCATCACTACCTTAAAGGAAGACGGAGAGAAAAGGAGAAGAAAAGGAAAAGGAAGTGAGCAGGGCAGAAGCAAGAGCCAAGAAGACCCTGCGGCGTGGGATAAGCGGAGACTCCAGAGGAAGACAGGGTTCCCACCACCTTCTGTCTGCAGCCACCTGCAGAGCTGCGGGCAGCAGCCTCCTTGCCCGGTGGGACCCTCTAGCACAGGGATCCTCCCCATTCACTCTCTGCTGGCCCCTCCATACTGCAACTTACACCTTTGTCCCTAAGGGAAGACTGCCATTTGTGTGTTTCTCATAACTTGCTTCACTTGTTCTGAATTTATTTGTGTGCCTGCTCAATCTATCCTTGAGTTATTTCCTGGTTTATGTTTGTCGTGACTGTGGTCCCTTCACTGACTGTGGTCCTTGTCGTCAACTCTGTACCTTATGGGCACTCAGAATTCAGAAACTGGCTCATCAGTACCTCAGCTCCAGGCTGGGGACCCTAATTCTTAGAGACACTGTCTTTTTTTTTTTTTTTTTTTTTTTTGAGATGGAATCTTGCTCTGTCACCCTGGCTGGAGTGCAGTGGGGCAATCTCAGCTCCCTGCAACCTCCACCTCCTGGATTCAAGGGATTCTCGTGCCTCAGCCTCCTGAGTAGCTGGGATTACAGGCGCCCACCACCACACCCGACTAAGACTCACTTTCTTATCCAAGTGAATTCCTCCCATAGTCAGAGCAGCCCTTCATGTGATTAGCTATTTTCTATTGCTCTTTGTCGCCTGTGAATGTGTAATTGCATGGGATCGGGAGGAAAGCAGTGACGAAATCCTAGAATCGTGTGTTGGCAAGGACTTTAGAAATCACCCTATTCAACCTCCCACTCACAGGAATCCCTTCAACAGCTTTTATTTAACTTATTAATAGCTTTTCTCTTGATTTAAACTGTTCCCAAAAATAAATACTGGGTGGGTGATCCAAGGGGATGTTTGAGAGTTTATATTACCAGGAATATCACAATGAACAAGCCTTCTTAAACGCTCAGAACTTGGCTGGACCCGTGAGCATCCGTGTTGCACTGGGTCCTTCCTGTCTGAGTTTTGTTCTCTTGCCATGAAGATGGCAGTGGGGCAATCTCAGCTCCCTGCAACCTCCACCTCCTGGGTGGGGCAAGGCCCCAAGTCTGTAACAGATCATCATAAGTACTCCATGCTTCCTAAATGCATTAAACAGTTCCAAAAATGTGTTTTTCGGTTTGGGGTTTTTTGTTTTTCTTTTTGTTTCTTTGAGATAGGGCCTTGCTCTGTCATCCAGGGTGGAGTGCAGTGGCATGACCATGAGTCACTGCAGCCTGAACCTCTCAGGCTCAAGAGATCCTCCAGCCTCACCCTCCCAAGTAGGCTGGAACTATAGGTGTGCTTCCCACACCTGACTAATGTTTTGAGTTTTTTGTAGAGACAAAATCTCGCTGTGTTGCCCGTGCTGGTCTCGAGTTCCCGGGCTCAAGAGATCCTTTTCCTTCAGCTTCCCAAAGTGCTGGGATTTACAGGCATGAGCCACTGTGCCTAACCTCAGATATGTGTTTTTAATTATGTTTAAGCGCCTCACTTGTGTAGCAGCAACTTTTACGTGTATCTCATGCTGTAAACCTTTAGGAACGGGGGCCCACCAGCCCCTGTGTCACCGAGGCCATTTTGCTGCTCTGTCCTTCATCAAGCTGGGCTGCATACACAAAACTGTCTCTGCAGTAAAGAAACAGTCTTGGCCGGGTGCAGTAGTTCACGCCTGTGATCCTAACACTTTGGTGGATCACTTGATGTCAGAAGTTCGAGACCAGCCAGGCCAACATGGTGAAATCTCATCTCTACTAAAAGTACAAAAATTAACTAGGCATGTTGGTGAGCACCTGTAATCCCAGCTACTTGGGAGGCTGAGGCAGGAGAATTGCTTGAACCCAGGAGGCAGAGGTTGCAATCAGCTGAGATCGCACCACTGCACCCAGCTTGGGCCACAGAGTGAGACTCTATCTCAAAAAACAAAACCACTCAAGCCGGCCAGAGGAACATGTTTTTGCTCCCCCCACCTTTGGAAAGAGAAACGCGTTGTACACGTGGAAAAGCTTCACTAATGCAACATAAAACTTGGCGACTTTCGTCGCACCAGGTCAGGTGATCCCAGGCTATGCTTCTTGATTTCCTTGGCTCACTTATCACCTGTGCCTTTCAATGGCCTGTCTCTAACAGGAGGCAGAAGCCTCCTTGCAGAGGTCCGTGGGTCAGACTTTCACCGTACAAGGTGGCAGTGTGGGAGGTGTGATTTGTCCCATAAGATCTCTAAATCCACCACCCGTTCTGTAACAGTTGATACTCCTCAGCACTGCATTTTCCAGTTACTCGTGTTTAGAGACAAATGCCCCTTTGTCTGTAGTTGCCATCTGAAGAAATCAAGAAACAGCTGTTGTCTTGCCTCAGCACTGTGGCATCGGAGGTCCGGAGTTAGCATCAAGGATGACAGTGACTCTGTTTCCGCCTGGTGTCAGTTGCCCTTGCTCCCGCTGCCCTAGCCCTTACGTTCCTTCCTTGTTCTCCTGAACAGTCTCCTTTTTTTGAGACAGAGTCTTGCTCTGTTGCCCAGGCTGGAGTGTAGTGGTGCAATCTCGGCTCACTGCAACTTCCGCCTCCCGTGTTCAAGCGATTCTCCTGCCTCGGCCTCCTGAGTAGCTAGGATTACAGGCACCCACCACCACGCCTGGCTAATTTTTGTACTTTTTTTAGTAGAGGTGGGGTTTTACCATGTTGGCCAGGCTGGTCTCAAACTCCTGACCTCAAATGATCCACTCACATGAGCCTCCCAAAATGCTAGGATTACAGGCATGAGCCACCACGCCGGGTCGTGAACAATCTTCTTTATGTTTTCCTGCCTCTGCCCCTCTGAAGTCGGCTGGTCCCTAACAATTCTATTTAAATTCTGCCTCTCGAATTCTCTCCTGTTCTTCTCGGCCTGGAGCGGAGTCCACTGGGGTCTACTAGAGTTCAGGTTCCATGAGGGCAGAGACTGTCTCTTTTGTTCACTGCCAAATACTTAGTGCCCAGCACATAATAGATGCTTAATAAATGTTTATTGAATGAGAGAGATTCCTCCCTCTAAACGTAACGTAGCTGGCATCTGACATTGATGACTTCTGTCGGTATTCTTTTCTCTATACACGTGCACGAGATGATAAGCTTCTTGAGAACAGAAAGCGTGACTGTGTATCACCCTCTAGCAGAGTCTTGAACACACTGGAAGCTCAATAAATATTGGTGATTGAGCTTACTACATAATCACTCAATAATGCAATCATGTTCCCGGAGCTCAGGGGAAGGGGGAGGCAGGCAGAAAGCCTTCCTCCTGCTGTCTGATATAAAGCCACCTTTGAGCAGCATCTTACGCAAACACAAGGCCCCATTCTCCCTCCACCCAGCACTTGCCCACCTAGGAAGGATATTCTCGAGAACCGAGGCTGTTGACATCACATTCCTTTTCCAAAAATGTGCAGAAAACTACAGAATTGTTCAAGAAGCAGCGATCCAGTGCTCGGCTAGTTAATTCCTGAGTAAGCCACTCTGAAAACTGATTATAATCCTGTTTCAAATGGAGAATTGGGAGAAGGCCAATAAAGGGTATATTATTGTATCTTGTAGGAGGGAAGAATCCAGCAGATATTCACTGAGTTATGGCGCCAGAGCCTTCCTCTCTAATGTTATTGTAAATAATTGTTAGAGTAGAAAGCCAGATCAGCAAAGTGAGACTCCAGCATTGCGCTTCCTCTCCACAGAGGTCTTATATAACGAAGACCTTCATAAACAAACATTGCAGAAACTTAACATAGGATCTCTCGTATTAAAGTTCCCGCTGTTTCATGTGAAGTGGAAGAATCATTTTACATTCCTTATAAGTTCTAAAGAGTCCCTTCTGGTTCAGCTGTCTACTAAACCTTTTTTGTTTATTTAATAAAAGAAAACAAGTTGTATATCCCTCCCCAGTGCCCCCACTATAGAGCTGAAAACAGTAATTTCCTAGAAGTACTCCATTTGTTCCCCTCCAGCTCGCCTCTCTCCTGGGAGTCACGAACTCATGAAGTGCGTACAGGGCCGGGCGGGCAGTCAGGGGCTGGTGAGGTCTGCAGCTGGTGACACACACGTGCTGAGGGCAGCGTTATCCAGCCCCGGGTCACTGTGGCTGTGAACCGACAAGTGACCCAGAGTTGCCAGAGCTTCCGATTTCCAGCAGGAAATCCAAACTTTCGGGAACTATCACCTGAGTTCTCAATAGCTAGTTGAAAAAACATAGTATCTATACAGGCCAAAGAGGGTCTGTCCCTGTGCTGGGTTCATCCTGTGGGATAGCAGTTTGCAAACCTCACGCCATCTGTTCGGTCTTGCCTGCATTTGGGTACTTGGAGGCCTCCTCAGGCCTCGTTTTCCCTGTGCCTCCTACCTGTTGAGAAGGTGCTTCATGCGTTACCGTCAGGGCAGGGGCTGGATGGAGGAGCCAGCGCCATGTCGGGTATCAGGCGGTGCTCACCTAAGGCTTGTCAGCAGCCCGAGTCCGCGTGCTCCCTCCCCTCTTAGAGCCACCCAATCAATATCTGTCACTGCATAACAAAGTACCTCAAAATTCCATGGCTGGCACAATAAACATGATCTCACAGTTCCTGTACTCCAGGAATTTAGGGGCCACATGACCGGACGATTCCCACTCCAGTTCTGTCATGAGGTGGCGGTGAGCTCTCAGCCCGGGCTGCAGTCACCGGAGGGGGTGCCTGGGGCTGGAGGGTCCTCTTCCCGGGTGGGGCACCCTTGTAGCTGGCAAGCCAGCACTGGCTATTGGCCTCGGTTCCATCCACATGGATTTCTCCGCAAGACCATTGAGTGTCCTCTTCTGGAGTGAGTGATTCAAGACGGGGCAAAGCAGAAGCCATGTCTTTTATGACCTAGTCTCAAAAGCCCCACGTGGTCATTTCTGCACTGTCTTATTGGTTACACAGATTTGCCCTACTCGGTGTGGGAGGGGACCATACCAGGGCGTTGACTTCCAGGAGGGCAGGGTCCTCGTGGGCCATCTTAAGGGCTGACTGTCACAGCTATGATCACAACCCTAGTCAGTCCCTTATAACAACCCTGAGAGTACTTTTAAAAAAAACCAGGGGAACAAAATATATGTCATAGTGATTTGCACCTGATATTCAGCCCACTTACTACTGTGTTCCTGAGATCAGCCTCAGAAATTAAATACCCCCTTTTTTTTTTAAGACAGAGTCTCATTCTGTTGCCCAGGTTGGAGTGCAGTAGCATGATCTTGGCCTACTGCAGCCTCTGCCTCCCAGGTTCAAGTGGTTCTCCTGTCTCAGCCTCCTGAGTAGTGGGGAGTACCGCTGCCCACCACCATGCCTGGCTAATTTTTGTATTTTTAGTAGAAACGGGCTTTCACCATGTTGGTCAGGCTGGTCTCAAACTCCTGACCTCAGGTGATCCACTCACCTCGGCCTCCCAAAGTGCTGGGATTACAGGTGTGAGCCACCGTGACCAGCCTAAATATCCTATTTTTATACCCCATCTAAAATCACATTTTAAACATAAATTTTCAAATCCTACCCATACCACCTCTTCAAGTGATGGACTGGGTGCACCAGACGGAAGAACCCTTGCTTCTCAAGGGAACCCTTTGGCTTACCCTTATCCCGTCTGCTTCCGGGGGTATTCGTAGGGCGCTCAGTTGCCTGAGCAACTAACCCTAACCAACCTATCTGCTAAACCTAATGCTTTGTAAAGATTTGAATGGAAAATCAGCATGAACAAAGGGTATTCCCCGCTTTTGTATACTAGTAGCACTTGTAAAGTGAGGTAACCCCAGAAGTTTTCTGGGTCCCTCTGAATTGGTAGGAGAGGGGTACCAGTTTATCAGAGGCATACACAGGGAGGAACGGGGTTGCTCCCGTTCTTGACGCAGAATCCATTTCTGGAACCGACATTCCAGTTCACCTCCAACTCAAAGAGCAGGACACACACACACACATACACACACTCTCAAGCTCTACGTCACCTTTGCCTCCTTCAAAACCACCCTTTATATATATATATATATATATATATATATATATATATATATATATATATATATTTGAAATGGAGTCTCCCTCTGTCGCCCAGGCTAGAGTGCAATGGCACCATCTTGGCTCGCCACAGCCTCTGCAGTTCTCCTACCTCAGCCTCCTGAGTAGCTGGGATTACAGGCATGTGCCACCATGCCCAGGTAATTTTGTATTTGTAGTAGAGAGGGGTTTCTGTGTGTTGGTCCGGCTGGTCTCGATCTCCCGACCTCAGGTGATGTGCCTGCCTCGGCCTCCCAAAGTGCTGGGATTACAGGTGTGAGCCACCGCACCCAGCCAGTATTCATTTTAACCAGATTGTGCCTGAATAAAAACGTGAAGGGGAAGGAAAGGTGGCCCAGTGTGTTTTCCCCTAGGGAAATCCCTACTGGTAGCTAGTCTTATTTGCTCAGTAAACAAAACCTTAGGCTGGGAACTGAAGGTCAGCACGAGCAGCATCCACGGGTGTGCACCGGGGCTCTGGGGCCTTGTAACATTTGCGCGGGTACCTGGGGAAAGGGGCCCTGCATCAGCCCACCCGCCACACCCGCCCGCCGAGGCAGTGGTCACCGAGTCGGGGCGTGGGGAGGTGGAAATGAAATGCATAATTCATAGGCGCGGCGTGCAATCTGTGGGAGGGGTGGTAATTACAGAACTGAGAAATGAGGCTGCAGTGGGCAAGTCACCTCTAGGTTAGAGGCTGCTATGATAGATGGCCTGCATTGTTCTCTTCCTGACCTTTTTCTGAACTTCCCCTTAGAGGAACAGAGGAAATACAGTGCTGCCTTTTTCCCATATTGTTTGTGAATAATACCTTCAGACGCCAGCTCTCAGAGTTTCTGTTCTTCCGTTTGGGGTTTTGCTTCCCCCTCCACCCGCCCCATGCTTTGCTTCTTCCCATAGAAAAATCGAATCACTAATGACTTTAGCCCAGTATTAATGGTAAATACAGACTACACAAATATTTGTCCACCTTAAACACAATACGTACGGGGAAAGGGAAAAATAAGCCGCAGGACCCTTTCCCTCCCTCTGCTCCGCCCGCCGCCGCCAAGCAAGACCGTCCCGAGAGCGGTCCTCCGATCCTCCGTGGTGATGGGACGTGTGGGGAGCGTTGTGGCTCGGGAGGAAGCTCCGGCTTGCAGAATAGGATCGTCGTAACCAGATGTGAAGGCGCAGGCTGGAACGATGCTCACTCACATTAAGCTATCGATACAATCGCAAGGGGTCGAAAATAACAAGGCTGGGGACTGTGCCGTGTTCCCTTCCTCAGCCTTTCGACTGTGCAGCCCGAAAGCCTCCGCATCGTCTCCCTCCGCGCTTCTCTCTGGCGCTATTGATTTCCTGGTCTGAACTGTGACTCCCTCGGGATGGCCTCTAACTTCGGGTTCTGTGATCGTCTGAAGTCTATCAACTTCTGGACAGTCGGGGAAACCCAGAAGAGGGAAGAGAGAAGGCTTCTGTGTGATCTTCACACAGGCAAGAATTACTAAAGAGTTAGGCAGAATTGTTCACCTAGCCTCAAAACTGAATCTCAGCTTGAATCTTTTGGGGCGTGTGGGGTTGTTTTGTTTTTTGAAAAACGTACCCTTTTTGAGGCCAAATGAAGAGGAACTAGACAGTTCTGCCAGAGCCTTTCAGCCCGGGGAGGGAACTTGGTGGGCTCCATGTTGCTGGTTCACGTTGATTTATCCCCTGCCATGTGCACCTTCACCCTGAGCTGTGCGCCAGCGCAGCACTTCCTTGGGAAGCAAATATTGGTTCTGTCTCCTCCAGGAACTTTTGATCTCTTGGGGGAATCCAGGACAAGCCGAAATACATCCATGCAAAGACCTACTTACACAGCTGACACTCCAGACAGGCCTGCCCGGGAGGCGGTCGCTGATTTCCAGTGATGCCACAAAACTTTTCTTCCTGGCAAAAAAGAAACTAGGCGGCTCACACCGATGATCACTGTCATTCTTTCAAACATCTCACAGGTTTCTTTATGGGTTTAATTGCTTATGGGTGTTTTTTTTTTAAATAGAATTTTCCAAATTTCCCTAGCTGCCTCCTTCCTGTCTCCACCTATTCTCTCTTCTTCTTCAGGTGGATAAATAGTATCTCCTTTGTTACCCACTTTCACCCATTATTCCTCAGCATCTATACACACACACACACACACACACACACACACACACCCTATTAAAAATTAGGGCTTTATAGGTTTCTATTCAGACTTCACCACTGAAATCCCTATTATCAGAGAAGATCTAGAAGAGCTCACTCTCTACCACTTATTTCCTTGAGAGTAAATAAACAGTAAGAAATCCCAGTTTTCGCTTCTTCTTCACACAGTCAGCTACTCAGTTCAGCAAACATCTGCGTATTGGGTATTTACTGTTCTTGGCACAGTGCTTGGCAGTAGGAAAGAAGATAATGAAACCACAGCCTCTTCTAGCTCATGAGTGCGAACGATGACGCCCAGTATCTGCAGACACCTACCCTCTTACCGTGGTAGACAAGGCTCTATGCTGGGTGCTGTGAGGTGTACAGAGATCAGTCATGCACTGGCCATGGCCTCGGGATGCTTCCAGTCTAGGAGCTGATAATAGATGATTCTCATTAAAAAACAGCAAACTATCCGTGCAAGGATGAGCGAAAGAGCTGACTGGAAGTAGATCCGTAATTAGCGTTGTAAGAATAGAGCACAGGAGAGTTTCAGTCAGCAGGGGGTGCTAGAGCAGGTAAAGTTTTCGTAGAAAGCCTCGAAGGATTTCCATGAGAGCCCCGGGAGATGCTCTTTCCACAGGGTCACTGACAGGGGTACAGAGGGGAAGCCTGGGTGTGCCCAGCGACAGAGTCCTGACCGCCAGGAGTCTTGGGTGCTGCCTCACTGCCCCTCACTCTTTCTTCTCTGGCTTGCCTCAAGAGTCCCTCCCTCCCTTCTTCCTGCCTCCCTTTCTTCCCTTCTCCACCTGAAGCCCCAGCTAGCGTGTGACAGCTCCCTGATTCCACAGGCTGGTTAGCTCAGTTGGCTGGAGTGGTGCTTGGGGCTCATGAGAACAAAATGAACATTCTCATCTCTTTTGCTGAATGTTGCTCCATTCCAAAGGCATTGTAGGAGAGTCTCGGCTCTTAGATTACAAAGAGGCCCCATTGTTAGGATAAGAAAACCGGTTTATGAGAGGATGAAGATGGAGCAGTGGTATCCTCATCTGAACATCTTCCTTTTCTTCCTTTTTTTTTTTTTTTTTTTTGAGGGACAAGGTCTTACTCTGTCACCCAGGCAGGAAGGAGTGCAGTGGCATGATCACAGCTCACTGCGGCCTTGACTTCCCAGGCTTATTTACCTGAACCTCCTGAGTACCCAGAACTACAGGTGTGCACCACCACGCCAGGCTTTTTTTTTTTTTTTTTTTTTTTTTGAGTGATGAGGTCTTACTATATTGCCCAGGCTGCCCTTGAACTCCTGGCCTCAAGTGATCCTTCTGCCTTGGCTTTTCAAAGTGCTAGCATTACATGGTATTCCCTTACCCTGTGGATCGCATCCCCTGTCTCCTGCACTTCAGCGCCCCCTAGTGGGAGGTGTAAAGAGCCAGCTTAGTATTTCCTGCGTGACCCAAACTTTGGTTTGGTATATGGTTTGTTCTTTTTCAGCTCCTTTAGGAAAAGCTGAGTGTTGGAAGGTTTTTCCCTGAGTAAGCTGCCCTTAGCTGGAGACCCGGAGTCTATGCCCATTTTGTCTGGCAAGGTCTTCCTATTCCTAACTCCTGCTGGAGCAGCCAACCAGGCACCGTGAGAGCTCGCTGTGGTCCGGACCCCAGCAGGTCCTCCCCAGGTGTGCTGTGAGCAGACGGGCATGGCCACACTGACTCTGTGGATGCTTCCTGCTCTAGAATTGGGTTAAAACACGTACCCTCGTGAGTCCTTTTCTGCTTTGATGGTGTGCACGTCTCCGGAGAGCAAGGCCCACCTCATCCACCTGGCTCCGCTCTCCCCACCCCTCCTTGGAGTCAGACTGCGTCCTGTACTTACAGGATCAGAGCCTACTCCGTCGGCCAGGAGTAGTGGCTTTATCTGAACACTTGCTTAGGGTAGGGTATGAGTGAGTTTCGGCCCTGCTTTTTCGGTAGTTTTCCACCTAACGCACCATGCAGAGAGTGAGACCCCCTCAGATGATACCTATCTTGTTGGAATATCCATGAGACTGCAGTGGAAATTCACTCTCTAACTTGTGTTTGCCATTTTTACTCAGTGGATTCCTTTTCATTGCTCAAGTTTCTGTCCTCTGGTCTCTTAATTGGTGTATCTCTGGTTGGTGACACTGAATGTATCTCCCCTTCAAAGAAGGAGCACATTTCTGTCTTGTATCCCAGACTATCAGCCATAAAGACTGACTGTGACTTAGCTCCACAAGCCACATGATCAGATGGTGCTGTAAGGAAGGAAAATACCCCAAAGATGACCTGTCTGTGGCACAGTCCCTCATCCGAGAGTTGATTCGGGGCTTCTCCAGTGCAGGCACAGGGAACCCTGGAAAGGAAAGCAGCTTCCTCTGCCCGTTGTTGGTTCATTCATTCATCCAACAAACACTTACTGAGTACTCACCATGAACCACAAAGCTAAATGTTGAAGCAATGAGAAGTTCTGCATTTCAATCAGCAAAGTTTCACATATTTATCTAGAGTAGAGGGTGAACTTTGAATTAACAGGTTAGTGTGGAAGAGGCCAGCTTTTCCCCAGCCTCACAGCTCATGATCACTGTGAGTGGGTAACAACACCAGGCTGAATAAAGTGAAGATGCCACATGCAATTGATCCACAGGAACTGAAATTGCAAATTCCTTGCCCAGAGCAGAGAAAAGAGGGGTGGCCCCAGAAAGCTGAAAGGTGAGAGCAGGCCATAGTGGGACTTGGTTTAGGCCTTCCCAGAATCAGCAGCCTTCCCAGCAAAGCTCTAAATGCCCAGTTTCAACCCTCGGCTGCAGTGAACAGGCTAGCAACAAATCCGAAGAAAATCAACAAAAGGATCCATGAAAAGGACCATCGTAAAAGAATGGCCGAGGCCCGGCTCCTTTCTCAGCCTCCGTGTTAGGATTCCTGGCCTCAGGCCTCTGTGCTCACCTGGTCAGAAGCCTCATCTGTGCACAGCCGCAGAGCACAACAGAGGCGTGGGGTCCGCTCCACCGATGCGCACCCACACCTGGGCTTTTGTGTCACCTCCCACACATGCCGCCTTCAGAGCCCCTTTGGGGAGGAGGGACAGTGGATGGGAGGAAATCCGAGAGGGCCTTGGTGATGCTGACGGTGCTCTGTTTCTTCACCTGGCTGGTAGTGACACTGGTCTTTGTTTTCCGATAAGTTGTTAAGGTGTACATTTTTGTTGTATACTTCTTTGTATATGTATTCTCTTTCATAATTAAAAAAAAATAAGATAAAATGTTTAAAAAGAGCCTTGAGCAGTATACATGTGAAAAGATTACATAGGTAGGCACCTGCAGAGACGCGTAATTCCATTTCTCTGGCTTATAGGTGCTTCTGCAAACATTTGTTGAGCACATTCTTGGGCAAAAGTCACCAAGCATAAAGCCTGGCCTGGTGACACTGTAGTCCAGTAGAGTGCTAGGAGGCTGGAACAGGCTTTCTCCTGCAACTCAGGGCTTCATGGTAAAGCCACCAGAGACCAGATTGGGGAATACTGGGCCACCCACGCCAGAGATGGGCAGAGCAGGCACAGCATGTGTCAGGAGGATGAGGGTCACAGGAGTCACAGGGCAGCAAGCGTACCTTTGAAATGACCCATCATGGAGTCCGAGCTGGTTCTTCTAGGAACATTCCTCACTGACACTACCATTTATAGTTTTCTTTCTTTTCTTCTCTTCTCTTCCCTTCTTGCTTTTCTTAGTTCACCAAGTCGAGTCAATATCACTTAGGTGGGTCCACGGCCCTGGCTGTAATCTCTTCACTCTGGTTACATACACAAGCACATCACCACAAATTTAGAGGCCAGCGTTCCCTGGACATCTGAGAACTGGTTTCCAGTTCACACCGACATCACCAGAAGCCTTTGGAGATTCTTTCGTTTAAGTTGCAGATACAACCTTCTCCTCTGGCATGTAAGCAAGTGAGTTAGATTTTGGTGCTACACTTAACAGAGTTGAAGCAGAACTAGGAACAAAGGATCAGCGTGAAAAATGTGTGTGTGTGTGTGTGTGTGTGTGTGTGTGCGCGCGCGCATTTAGTACATATTCAGAGCCAAGATATTCGCTGCCAATATGAATAGAAAAAACCGCCCCTCTGATTCTAACATTATCCAGGGAATGGCCAGTCGAATCAAGGAAGCTGGCATCCTTTAGGATGCTGTCCAAGTGTGGCATGAGAATGATGGCAGCATCTAGACCAAACTGCAATCGTGTCAACCTCCATATGGAGATGAGGGTTCGTCCTGAAGCCTTGAGCACTTCTGTTGGTGACAGCTGAAAATACAGTGAGGGTCTGAGATGATCCTCAGTTTTATGGACATCGGCAGCGGCCCCCAGGTGGAACACCTCTGCAACAAAGGTGCTGCATGCGTCACGTCAAGCTCCAAACAGCCAGAAGTTTGAGTGGGGCGTCTGTGCCCCCAGCTCTCCTTTTGGAGTCAGAGCCCTGTTCCCTTGCAGCAGCTACCCACCCTAATTTCTTCAGCTGATAATCAGGCAAAAGCACCCTGCCGCAGAGAGTACAGAGATCTTGGGGTCCACGGTGTTCGGCTGGGCCCCGTGGAAGCCAGCACAATGGGTGGGCACCTGGTCAACCTCCCCCGGTGTTTTGCTCCTAGAGCTTCACCTCTGGGTCCCATTTTCCTTTTGCTTGTCTACCTAGCACCGTAATCAAAGACAAAGCTATGTCTCTGCGATCTCTTGGAAGGTCTCTTTGCCTAGGAAGCTGTCTTTTTCAGAATCAACTCACAGGTTGGCCTGGGATTAGCTCACCTCGATTGCCATCTACATCTCCACTGGGACCTTCTGGATCCCCCCCAGGCATAGTGTGGATTCATCCTGTGGGGAGGCTGCCCTGTTTTCCCGGCAGGCTCGCCTGTGGTCACAGGGCTTGTGGTCTCTCCACGCGGCCGCCTCGAGGTGCTCTCCAGCTGTTGCCTTTCTGCTGTCTTCTGTGCAGCTCTCTCCTACCTCTGGCTCCAGTTCCTCTAAGTAGCCTCCCTGCCACCTCCTCCTCTTCCTCCTTCTCCTCCTCCTCCTCCTTTCCTCCTCCTCTTCCTCCTCTTCCCCTTCCACCTTCTCTTCCTCCTCCTCCTCCTCTTCCTCCTCCTCTTCCTCCTCCTCTTCCTCCTCCTCTTCCTCCTCCTCTTCCTCCTCCTCTTCCTCCTCCTCTTCCTCCTCCTCCTCATTCTCTTCCTCCTCCTCCTCCTCTTCCTCCTCCTCCTCATTCTCTTCCTCCTCTTCCTCCTCCTCTTCCTCCTCCTCTTCCTCCTCCTCTTCCTCCTCCTCCTCATTCTCTTCCTCCTCCTCCTCCTCTTCCTCCTCCTCCTCATTCTCTTCCTCCTCCTCTTCCTCCTCCTCTTCCTCCTCCTCTTCCTCCTCCTCTTCCTCCTCCTCATTCTCTTCCTCCTCTGCCTCCTTCTCTTCCTCCTCCTCCTCCTCTTCCTCCTCCTCCTCCTCTTCCTCCTCCTCCTCCTCTTCCTCCTCCTCCCTGCTCTTCAGATCTCTGCCCCTGTTTTTCGGGTCCTGGGCTGCTTCACTGTAATCCCTCGCCTCCCACTCCCAGACACCGGCTCAAACAGGGGCTCAGAGCCCAAGACAGCAATGCAAGTCTCCTTATTTTTGCAGTGGAAACATAAGATTTAACAACCCATCTGAAATACAATTTTACATTTTGATTGCTTCTGCCCCAGCCATCCTGAGGTTACTTTCAATCTACATATATTTGTGGGAACAGGCTTTTTCACTGCAGTTCAATTCAAGTACACCTTATAATATCAGTGATTATAAAATACCATGGACTAATAGAGTGTCGTGCTTCCAGGGAGTTCAAACTGCTTTATAATTCTGCCAGCCATAATTTATCTTCATAAGCTGCTGTAGAGACAAGAGAAAAAGCGAGATTGATAATCACATTTTATAGATGGTGAAATAAAAACTCGGAGAAATTGAGTAACATTTTTCCAGAAATGCACAGCTCTGCCTGTGCGCTCCGATTAGAGTTGCAGATTTATTGCCCAAGTTGGGAGTGGCAGTGAACCCTGCTCTTATTTTATCAGTGAACTGTGTAAATGAGCAAGACATTGACTCTGGTCTCAGGCTTGACCAAAGTGTTTGGGGTGAGCAAGGGATTATACCCTGAGTCCTGCGCCCTCTGTTGCCTCTGACACTATGAGCGGACACAGTAATAGTTGTTGACTCTGCCTGCCGGGGTCCACAGACACACGGGAGCACCCTCCCAAGCCTATTCCCCGGGCTGTGTCCCTGGCCATCACTCTGACCTCCAGCCTGGCACACAGTTAGGACTCGGAGCAGCCCGAGGGCTGTCTTTTCAGTCCTCATTGCTTAGTGCACTGCATGTACCCAGCACTCCTGTAAGATCATATAAAACAGACACCAGGTTAGGGTCATATTTCTCTACACAAGGAAAAAACAAGAAGATTGTGGATAGTAAGTTTTCTTTCTTCTTTTTTTTTTTTTTTTCCTTCCTTTCTTGTTGGGTTTTTTGTTTTTTGGGGTTTTTGTTTGTTTGTTTGTTTTGAGACGGAGTCTCACTCTGTCACCCAGGCTGGAGTGCAGTGGCACGATCTCAGCTCACTGCAACCTCCGCCTCCCAGGTTCAAGCAATTCTTCTTTCTCAGTTTCCTGAGGTAGCTGGGACTACAGGCTTGCACCACCACGCCCGGCTAACTTTTGTATTTTTTAGTAGAGACGGGATTTCACCATGTTGGCCAGGATTGTCTCAAACCCCTGACCTCAAGTGATCCACCCGCCTCAACCACCCAAAGTGCTGGGATTACAGGCGTGAGCCACCGCGCCCAGCCAGGGAGTTTTATTTCTAAATCTAGGTGATAGGTACTTCATTGTTGGTTATATTAATCTTTACACCTTTTTATGTAAATAAATGAAACAGTTGTTTAGTACATATGCTTTAATATATTTCAACAGAATGTTCTGTATCAGAAAGAAAGTGACTTTAAAAAATAAGGAAGCTGGGTGCAGTGGCTCACACCCGTAATCCCAGAACTTTGGGAGGCTGAGGAAGGAGGACTGCTTGAGCTCAGGAGCTCAAGAACAGCCTCAGCAACGTGGTTGAAATCCCATCTCTACCATAAAATACAAAAATTTTCTGGGTGTGGTGGTGTGTGCCTGTGGTCCCAGCTTCTCAGGAAGCTGAGGAGGGAGAACTGCTTGAGCCCAGGAGACGGAGGTTGCGGTGAACCATGATCGTGCCACTGCACTCCAGCCTGGACAACAGAGCAAGACCCTGTCTCAAAAAGAAAAAAAATAAGGACTTAGACGTATTATGGATAAGTGATTTAGCATTGTTTGGCTGCCTACTCTATGCCAGCCCTATGCAAGGTGATGCTCTGTTTAGCCTAATCCTCATACCATTACCCAGGAGTGGGTACACAGCCAGTACCTGACAGGGCTGGGATTCGACCCCATGAACACTGGGATCCCAAGTGTGGGCCGGGCCCTCTTCACTTCTACAGCCTCCACACCTCCATTGTTGGCCGTTCCCCTGCAGGGTCACTTGAGCTGGACATTACCTGGGCACGCTTCTCAGTGTTTGCAGTCCAGAGAGCGAGTGGGGTTAAATTACCCAAGTTTCCATATTGATGGTGTCCGAAATGACAGTTGTTTTTTTCTCTTTCTATAGAAAAATAGAATTTTGAGTATCTTGCTATGAGAATGTTGGAAATAAATCATCTCCCTCTTTCTTAGGTGTAGATTTTGTCTGACACTTCATGTGTGTTTAAAGTATTTTGGATGTCCCAAAATAGTCGTGAGGCGATTCTTTAAGATGGTTCCATGGGGTGGAGCTGTAGCAGGGAAGGTGGGGAGCAGCAGATGAGACCTCAGTCGTCACAGAACCCGGAGATGCTCACTCACAGCATTCAGGAAGCAGCCCTACCTGACCGAAACCAAACCAAGAACAGAAACAAGCCCCATGGAAGCAAGAATGTGATGATCAACCCAAAAACCCATGTAAACTCTGAAACAAAAAGGCCAAGCTGTCTGCCTCAGACATAGGAGGTATTGACAGGTGGCATTGCCAGCTCTGGGGAAAACTGGCAACTGCTGGGGGTGTGCACTTGGCATAGATTCATTCCTTCTACAAATGTGTATGGAGCACCTATACGCTCAGGCTGCGTGCTAGGCACTGGAGATACAGCAGAGACATGGGGGTCGGGGGACTCGCGCTGCCCTGCATGTGGTGGCCACCCCCGCCTGGCCACTTACAGGCTCCGCTCAGACCCCTCATGGGAAGCCCATCCTGCTTTGCCTCTCCTCCTCAATGCGCCCCTCCTTTACGTACTGCATACACACTTCACACACTGTATGTCAGCTGTCGTATGCTGCTGCCTTGGCTGGACAGTGAACTCCTGGAGGAGCCGCGAGGTTTGGATTACTTTTTGATCTTTAGCATCCAGCACAGTACCTGGCACGGGGAAACACTTAGTAAATAGTGGTTGAATATTCTAATACGTGAATGAGGACAGCTTGAAACAAATTCTGGCTCCCAAGGACCATCCCTAAGAATGAGCTTCCCTGAAGACTAAGCACACGTTAGTAACCACCCAACCTGCTTCAGGCGGGCTGGATGAAAAGAAACAGATTTTAGACTTGACTTTGAACTTCTAGGACCTCAGAGCCTTGTAGAGTAGCAGAGCAGGTGGGCAAGGCCTCTGCAAGATCAGGTCACAGGAAAAATGGTCTGAAGTCCCCAAAGATTCCCAGGCACCAGCTGGGGAAGTACCTTCCTTGCTCAAGGGTTTATGGGCTGCGTCTTGAGCAGCTGTTTACAGAGCAGCTTCTCTGTGCCAGCCTGAGGATCGAGTGAGATGCACTCCAGGAGGTATAAGTAGGGGCAGATATGCAGATGTATTTATGTGTCAAAAATGGCAATTATTGACTCTGGTTCTCCAGAACAAGAATGTTTAGTGGCTTGATTTGGAAATGCTGGAAAGGCATGAGTCCTCTTTCTTAGGTGCAGATTTTGTCTGACACTTCATATATATGTTTCAAGTATTTTTGATATCCCAAAAGAGCAATGAGGAAATTCTTTAAGGTGGTTCTGTGGGGCCAGTGGGTGCTCAGTTAGTATTTATTGGACCAATGTGGTCTCAGTATGTCACTGACCTTTGTATGCTTATCACCTGGTAGAGCCAGCATAGAGACAGTGGGCAGTTTCTGTTTGAACGGAAAGGGGTGGTAGGGGGGCAGGCTGCATCCGAAATATGGCTCATGAGTGCAGAGAAAAGGCTGGCACCCTGAGGGATGGGAAAGGGATTCAGAGTGGATGGAAGAGGTTGAAACCGAAGGCGAGAGAGCAGCCGGCAGTTGTAGTGAGGCCTAGATGGGAGAAGACGTGGTTTAGCGTGTTGCAGTGGGACGGCGCGGGGTAAAGGCTTCAATATGAGAGCTAAGCTGTGGGCCCTCGAGGGCTTAGTAATGACGATGGCCATAAAATAAGAGAGGTCCCAAGTTCTAACCCTGCAAGACTCAGGTGCCACTTCCAGCCCTCCTGCTCCTCCTCTCTGTCATTTTTGCTGTCATTCTTCTGTGAGCCACCTGCAAGTAGCTGTCCTCGGCTCTCCTGCTGTCTGCCCCGCACAGGTGAGCGTGAGCCGGACGCTTGTGCCCCTCTCTGGGCCTCAGCTTCTGCCGTTCCTTGGGCTACACCTGCCCCTTCCTGCCCAAGCCTTGATTGCTTCATAACGATTCAGCCCTTCTACTCTTTTCTGCCTGCACTGCCCTAGAGCTTTGTCTTAATCACATATTTTGGCACTTGCTTGTATTTAATAAAGGTTTATTTGATCAGCAAATGCTTATTGAGTGGCTACCAAATGCCTGTGCTGCCCTCACGGACTTGGTCAGGGTAGACAGACAGTGAGCAGGTTATTAAGGAAGTGCTGTGAAGTGGCATTTATGGCACCATATATGAAGACTAACTGCTGTCAAGGGAGGCCCGTCTGTAGCGTGACAGTTGAGCTGAGATTTGAGGGATGAGAAGGAGGCAGCCATGTGACAGCCAGCAGGGAGAGCATTTAAGGCAGAAGCAACAGCATCCCATGAAGACTCTAGCTCCAGAGGAGCTCCGGGTACTCTTGGAAATGGAAAGGAAACCGATGGGCCTGGAGCCCAAGGAGAGTGGTTGGCAGTGATGGGTGGAGAGGTGGGCAGGGTCCCAATCCTGGAGGCCCCATGGCCGTGGAGGGGTTTAGATTTCATTCCAAGTCCAGTGGGGAGTCCCTGAAGGTTTACAGCAAGGCGCGGCGCCATCTGTTTCCTGTGGCTGCCATGGAAGAAGTGGGCGGGAGGAAGGCAGAGGAGAGGCTGCAGTGGAAGCTCCAGGTGACGCCGGGGTGGTCAGCGCCACTGCTGTGGCAGGAGGGGTGGAGACTTGAGACTTTGGAGCTGGCCATGTTAGTGGATAGATGACGGGGATGAAGGGAGAGCAAGGAATCAAAGATCTTCCCCAGATCTCTGGCTAAGCCGCTGGAGGGTGTCGATTCCATTTCATAAAATGAGGACAGCAGAAGGCATATGTTTAGAGAGGGGGGATCAGAGAAGAGTTCCCTTCTAGACATGTGGAATTGGAGATGACTGTGAGACATTCCAGAGGCAATACTAGGCTTCCAGAACCTAAATCTAGAGCCGGAAGGAGAACTCCAAGATGGAGACAAACCTGGAAATACAAATGGAATTTAAATCCGTGGAGAGAGTAAGATGACTGTGTCAGATTCCTAGGGCTGCTGAAACAGGTACCGCAAAACATCTGGTTTAAAACAACCCACTTCTATTTTCTTGTAATTCTAGAGACTGGACATCCAAAATCAAGGTGCAGCAGGGCCATGCTCCCTCGGAAGGCGGTAGGGGCGGAGCCTTCCTTGTCTCTTCCCTCCACTGGTGGCTCCAGGTGTTCTTGGCTTGTGGCAGTATCACTCCAATCTCCTCCTCCCTTTTCACATGACCATTTTACTGCCGTGTCGGTAACTATGTCCAGATTTCCCTCTTACACAGATGCGAGTCACATTGGACTGGGGCCACCTACTCCAGTATGACCTCATCTTAGCTAATTACATCTGCAACAGCTCCATTCCTAAATAAAGTCACATGGTGAGGTGCCAGGAATTAAGAGTTCAACATACCTTTCTTGGGGACACAATTCAACCCATAACAATTAGCTAGGGCAGGGGTGGAAGGAGAGAAGAGGCAGGAGCCCGGGACTTGGCCAGCACACAGCAGTTGGGTAGAAGAGAGTGGCCTTCCAGAGGAAATGGGCAGGCCACAGGCAGAGAGGCGGGACAGACAGCGGCAGCGTGCGGCATCATGAAACCAAGAACAAGTGTTTCAGGACAGGAAGGAATGGTCACCGTGTGAAAGAAATGCAGCTCCCAGGTCACAGAGCTAAGGAGTTGATCAACAGATGTGACAGCGTGGAGATCACCACTGATCTCAACAAGTGCAGCACGTCAGTGGCACAGGGTGTCTGACTCCAATTAGAGGAGGCTGAGACATTGATTCGAGGTGAAGAGGTGGGAGCCGCGGGGAGACGGCTCTCTGGAGAGTGGGCCTTGAAGGGGAGCCGAGAACGAGAGGGGCAGCTGTGCGGGGATGAAGGGATTAGGAAGGGTTTGTGTTTGGGGCTTTTTTTTTTTTTTTTTTTTTGGTCTGTTTTGTTCTTGCGTTCTGCTTTGTTTTCTAACGTGGGAGCCGCTAGAGCATGTGTTGTGCTGTGTCGGCTCGTTTTTTATGTCTGTGTGTTTCTGTGACACGCGTTGTGTATTCGACTTGAGTTGTCCTGTGTGCTTTGACGTGGCGTTTCCAGCATCGGAGGACTTCAAGGACAGTACTGTCCCCCAGCCACCTAGCCAGATGCCTGGGCATTGGTTCTTGGTCACAGCAGGAACATTCTGCCGCACGTATCATGGTGCCACGAATGGCTGCGGTTTCGTTTTCTTGTTGGACTACAAGCAGTTGTCACAGGCCCTGTCTGTGTCATGTCAGTCGTCAAAATCTATGTCTGGTGTTTCCTGCTAAAGAACATCATTAAAGTGCCTTTGTGTGGCCGTTTTAGTTGTTGCAGTCTGCCTTGTTACTCACCGGGGAACAGAAACTGAAAAACGAGGTTTCCGTGGGTTAGGAACAGCCTCTGGGCCATAAGAATCAGGTAACTAACCTGACAGGAAGGGCAGGCCCATAGTCAGGTTCAGAGACGTCCCCTGGGACTAGAC
Organism: Saimiri boliviensis; assembly: GCF_048565385.1. Classification (NCBI taxonomy): domain Eukaryota; kingdom Metazoa; phylum Chordata; class Mammalia; order Primates; family Cebidae; genus Saimiri; species Saimiri boliviensis. Next base: position 17,999,172 of record NC_133458.1, read on the forward strand.
TGGCCTCTTCCTAAGACTTGAGTGGCCAACATCCAAACATCAGGCTGCAAGAGGGCAGGGGCCAGCCACGGAGCCAGGTGACAGGAATGTGGGGGCAGAGGTGAGGATGCATGTGATCCTTAAGCCAGCAAGTCCAGGCCAGAACTCTCCTCCCACCAAGAGGCCTGGATCCACGTGAGAGGAGGCAGGAGGCCACCCCTGACTCCAGAACAGGGAGGGCAGAAAGAAAAGCAGGTTCTGACACCCTAATACTTTTTTTGGTAATGTTCTTTTCAGATATTCCCTTCCTTTTGGGCTGGGTGTGGTGATTCCCACCTGTAATCCCAGCCCTGTGGGAGGCTGAGGCGGGCAGATCACTTGAGATCAGGAGTTCAAGACCACCCTGGCCAACATGGTGAAACCCCATCTCTACTGAAAATACAAAAATTAGCCAGGCATGCTGGTGGGCACCTGTAATCCTAGCTACTTGGGAGGCTGAGGCATGAGAATCACTTGAACCCGGGAGGCGGAGGTTATAGTGAGCCAAGATCATGCCACTGTGCTCCAGCCTGGGCAACAGAGCGAGACTCTATCTCAAAAAAAAAAAAAAAAAAATTCCCGTCTTTTCTAAGGGATGTGATTTTTTTAAGTAAACTGAAACTATCTCTAAAGGCACTGCTAGTGGCAATCTGGCAGTAATCTCATCAGTTACATACAATGAGGAGTGAACCTGGAGGCCCTGGTGTGTGGGCAGCCCTGACGCAGGTGGCAGGCTCGTGGTTACATGAAAGAGGAGGGTGCAGCAGAGACACGTCATGGAGCCAGCACAGGCATCCCCAGCTCATCAGTGCCAGTGGGTAAGAGTGGCCCCTGACCCTCCACACACAGTCCAGTGTGGGGACCAAAGGAGACAAAGGCCAGAGAGGGGGTACAGTGCCAAGCAGAACACTGGCAGCTGAAGATGCCCAGCAGCGAGGGACGGGGACAACGGAAGGCTCACTAAATAGCACCAAGGCAACTCGCTCCTCCCTGCTGTGGTCACTCCTTCTTGCTGCCCAGACCAGCAACCGTGGCTGGCACTCTAGAAGCACCCGGTAGCCAGTTCCCAGTCTCCAGTTCTGAGGAAAGCAATAAACTCTTTTTTTCTCTCTCTTTTTGAGACAGAGTCTTGCTCTGTCACCAGGCTGGAGTGCAATGGTGCAAATCATGGCTCACTGCAGCCTCAAACTCCTGGGCTCAAGCAGTTCTCCCACTTCAGCCTCCCAAGTAGCTGGGACCACAGGTTCACACCTCCATGCCTGGCTGATTTTTATTTTCCCTTTTTGTGACGGAGTCACTGTCACCCTGGCTGGAATGCAGTGGTGCTATCCCAGCTCACTGCACCCTCTGCCTCCTGGTTCAAGCAATTCTCATGCCTCAGCCTCCTGAGTAGCTGGGATTATAGACATGTGCCACCACGCCCAGCTAATTTTTGTATTTTTAGTAGAGATGGCATTTCACCATGTTGGCTAGGCTTATCTCCGCAACTCCTGACCTCAAGTGACCCTCGCATCTTGGCCTCCCAAAGTGCTGGGATTACAGGTGTGAGCCACTGTGCCAGCTTTTTTTTTTTTTTCTTTTCTTTTCTTTCTTTCTTTCTTTCTTTTTTTTTTTTTTTTTAAGACGCACAGTCTCACTATGTTGCCCAGGCTGGTCTGAAACTCCTGGGATCGAGCAGTCCACCCACCTCAACCCCCCCAAGTGCTGGCATTACAGGCACGAGCCACCATGCCTGGCCAAACTCCATTTTACATGTGAAAAATCAACACTTTGTAATAAGACATTTTTGGGTTTTGTTTGTTTTGTTCTTTTCAATACTATTATATAAAGAAAAAAGATGAGCAATGAGAACAAATTCAAAGGGGGAAGAGGAGGTGTTTTTCAGCAGAGAAAAATTCAGCTAGGAGATCCAAGACCAGTGGGGGTTTTTCTGATCACCCCCTTCCTCCCCACTCTCGTGCTAGGTGGGTGAAAGGTAACCAACAGAAAAGTCTCCCCAGCTCCCTTCACGCCCACTCTAGCCTGCAGAAAGGGTGGGAAAGTCGCCTCTTCTAGCATTGCTTAGTCAAGTGGAAAATTTATAGAGAAGACAAAAGTCAGCCTAATGCATTTCATTATCAGCAGAATGCCTTGAGCCACATTATTATTATTATTATTATTATTTTGAGACAGAGTCTATCTCTGTCTCACAGGCTAGAGTACAGAGGTGCAATCTCAGCTCACTGCAGCCTCTGCCTCCTGGGTCCAAGCAATCCTCCCACCTCAGCCTCCCAGGTACCTGGGACTACAGGCATGCACCAACACCCCCTGCTAATTTGGGGGGGGGGGTTGTTTGTTTTTGGTAGAGATAGGGTTTCGCCATGTTGCCCAGGCTGATCTTGAACTCCTGGGTTCAACAATCCACCTGCCTCGGCCTCCCAAAGGGCTGGGATTACAGGCATAAGCTACTGTACCTGGCCTTGAGACATACTATTTTTAAAAAGATAAGCTGTGTCCATAACTCAGACTTTGAGCCTGGTTTTGTCCAAAACATACCCCTACCTAATCATGACAAATTCTTAGAAAGGAAGATGTACCTGGGTGGTCTCTTTCATGTTGATTACCAACTCCTTGGGAAATGTTCTGTTGGGGTTTAGGTGATTTCCTTGAAGGGGCAGAACTACATTCAGGAACAGGTTATTGATGGAGTTTATGCTGGAATCCTAGTTGATGCCAGATTCTGTACTGATGCATGTGGTTCTGTAACTATAACATTAGATAACTTTTAAAGAGATTAGCTTTTTAGAACCCAATAAAAAAAATAGCAATATTTCCTTAAGAAAGTGTGTTGTAAATTTTTAAGAAAGGATAATTGGCAGGCCAGGTGTGGTGGCTCACGCCTGTAATGCCAGCACTTTGAGAGGCCAAGGTGGGTGCATCACCTGAGGTCAGGAGTTCAAAACCACCCTGATCAACAAGGTGAAACCCCTCATGGAGGGGACCAAGCCAAAGAATGGAAGGATTGTTGTAGCACCGTGCCTCTCCTAAGAGCCACAGGCCCTTCCGAGGAGGGGTCAGTAATGGTACCCCAGGTTTGAAAGATAGTGTTCATATAGAAACAGCTGCCTGCATTTCCAACCTGCTGACAGTTTCTTCTATTCTTCCTTTCAGGGCCCCTGAGATCATCCTTGGTTTACCATTTTGTGAGGCAATTGACATGTGGTCCCTGGGCTGTGTCATTGCAGAACTGTTCCTGGGTTGGCCGCTATATCCAGGAGCTTCAGAGTATGATCAGGTGGGTCCGGATGACACCGATATTCACGAGACTTCATTCTTCATCTGGAAAACAGCCTGGATTTGCATTTCATTGATTACATGACAGATGGACCGGATTCTGGAATGCCACGTTGTCTCCCAAACCTTGCCTCCCTTAACCTTGCTATTTTTTCTTTATTCCTTTCTCTTTCCCCTTTTTCTTCTTTTTGTTAACTTCTTTCTTTCCCTAAAATATTGTCATTTTCATTTTTCTCAAAGCCAGCAGAGCCATTAGTATACCATATGTATGGTGACAGGAAAAGCCCTGACCTCATTCTTATCTTTTCTTGCAGATTCGGTATATTTCACAAACACAGGGTTTGCCTGCTGAATATTTATTAAGTGCAGGGACAAAGACAACTAGGTTTTTCAACCGTGACACGGACTCACCATATCCTTTGTGGAGACTGAAGGTAGGAAGAGCGTCCCCTCCACGCCTCACAGTGGCCTAGTGCTCAGAAAAGAGGGCCATAGTCCCATTAGTGGGGAGCTTTTGATTCAATCAGCAAATGAGGGTGTGGGGGGGGAGCTATTGTTAATACACAGTGTGGCTGAATCTGAATGCTCAAAAGCCCCTCTTTCCCTCGGCCTGCTGCCGCCTGTGAGAGTCCCCACGTTATGATTGTTGAACTCCCAGGATTGAATCCAATAAGCCTTGATGACTGTCTGATTTGTGCTAGGGAGAGACACAAACCCCACTCTACCCTTGAGAGCTCGCAGTCCAGAGGGAGACGGGACCGTGTGCCACAAGCTCTCGCCCACTGTAATCAGGGCCCTGTTCCGGGTCGAGAACGGGTATGGGTGCCAAGGGGAAGGAGCATTTCATTCTGCCTGCAACAGAGGGGCAAGGAGGAGCTTTTGAATTGGGCCCTAAAGAATGAAGAGGGGGCGCCCTGGCTCACGCCTGTAATCCCAGCACTTTGGGAGGCTAAGGCAGGCAGATCACTTGAGGTCATGAATTCAAAACCAGCCTGGCCAACATGGTGAAACTCTGTCTCTACTAAAAGTACAAAAATTAGCCGGGCATGGTGGCATGCGGCTGTAATCCCAGCTACTCGGAAGGCTGAGGCATGAGAATCCCTTGCACCTGGGAGGCGGAGGGTGCTGTGAGCTGAGATCATGCCACTGCCCTCCAACCTGGGCGACAGAGTGAGACTGTGTCTCAAAAAAAGAAAAGGAACAATGAAGCGGGTTTGCCCAGTAGAGAAGTGTCGGGTAGCGGCCAGGGCAGTGCAGGTTGGGGAGAGGTGTTCCAGGCAAAGGAGGCTGCCCAGTGAGCACATGGGAATGTTCTAAGGCCCAGGGAGGCATCTGGGTCACACCGGTCACCATAAACCTTCAAACCAGGGGCAGGAGCTTTGCTTTAACAGAAATATGTTTTGCTTTCACTTTGATCTGTGCCTAGCAATTGAAATTAAAATATTTTCCTGGTAAAAAAAGAAACTAATAAAGTCTTAAGTATGTTTCATTTTAGATAATTTCTTTTTTTTGCCATGGGTGGGTGGGTGTTTTTTTGTTTTTCTGAGTTTTTTTTTTTTTAAAGGAAAAATTCTAATATGGTTTAAAGATAATGTGTGTCCAGTAGTCACCAAAGACTCAGAAAAGAGATTTGGGAGTGAGCAAGCACTCTTAGGCTATTGATGGGAGGCCTGGCATTTGGCAACTGTGAGGGTGAGTGTCAAGGTCAGGTCCAGTAAAGAGAGTCCTCCGGTGAAGGAGGGTGAAACTGGAGTTCGCTGCTGTTTTACTGAAGAGCCTCAGTCCCGCATGTCCAGCTGTTCCCAGGACTTAAGCTTCTCCAGGTGTGCTGTTCTTGAGTGAGATTTTGAGGATTAATTACCTCTGGATTACCTCATGGCTGAGTCCAAAAACCCACAGTAATTGGAAACAGCAGTTTCCCCAGCCATTGGGGAATGTATGTCTGTGCCTCAGCCACCCATGGAGGGGCAGCCCAGACACAGACTCTGGGGCCAGCTGCCACCTATTGGCCATGTGACCACTACAAGTGCCTTGAGCTTTCTATTCCTGTTTCCCCATCTGGAAAATGGGGATAGTAATTGTGCTACCTGATGTGGTTGTCAAAGCTATTAAATAAATGAACATGCTTTAGAATAATGTCTGGCACGTAGCAAGAGCTGTGTGCATAAGGGTTTATTAGATAAAATTGAAAAATGCTGGAAAAGGCCCCTGCTTTTCCACAGTAGAATCTTACCTTATTCCTTAAACTCAGGGAAGGCTATAGGCTGATCAAGGATGCGACATACCTTGATCAGCTTGTGCTGTGGAGCAAGAACGCTCCGTACCTGACTCAGAGCTGGCCCCTGACACATGTGCATGGGAAGGAGGGATGGGCTGGTGTGGATGAAGAGAGAAAGGGATTGCAGGTGTATAGGTCCTTGAAGAATCAAAATCGCTTCTGAAAGGTAGGAGGGAAGCCATCTGTGAGACACGGGAACTCCAAGGCTTGAGTCCCAGTGACAAGGAGATAAGTCACATTACCAATTGGCTTTTGCCTCTCTTGACAGACACCAGATGACCATGAAGCAGAGACAGGGATTAAGTCCAAGGAAGCGAGAAAGTACATTTTCAACTGTTTAGATGATATGGCCCAGGTAAGCTTCATGGGTGAGTATGCAGTGTAAGCCCTTTAAAACCAAGGGCACCAAGACTTCTGCAATAGTAATATAAGATAATGGGTTGAAATCCACATTATTCAACTGCAGTGGTTAACTTTGACCTTAAACAATTACAGCCAGCCTTAGTAAAAATACCATTTGGTTTGTGAAACATTTTTAAAACTTTATACCAGTTCCTTAAAAATTGTTCCAGTTGGCTGGGCGCAGTGGCTTATGCCTGTAATCCCAGCAGTATGGGAGGCCAAGGCAGGTAGATCACCTGAGGTCAGGAGTTCAAGACCAGCCTGGCAAACATGGCAAAACCCCATCTTTACTAAAAATACAAAAAGTAGCTGGGCATGGTAATCCCAGCTATTTGGGAGACTGAGGCAGGAGAATTACTTGAACCCAAGCGGCAGTGAGCCGAGATCATGCTACTGCACTCCAGCCTGGGCAACAAGAGCAAAACTCCATCTCAAAAAAAGAAAAAAAAAAAAAAAAGGTTCCAGTTTATTGGTTCCCACTTGTAATGTAGTACTGGCCAATCATCCTGATGTTATCGTGAGAAGAATGTCCTCCCATTAGTACCCGTGAGTTTAAGGCCCACGATTCCACGTAGATGTTTTTCCTGGGGCAGCCGTTAGAAGGTACTGTGAACTGGATGGCTTAGGAGAGCAGAATTTCCCTCCCCCACAGTTCTGGAGGCCAGAAATGGGAAGTTGGGCTTCAGCAGGCCCACGTTCACTCTGAAGGCCATAGGGAAAGAGGAAAGAGCATCCATGTCTGCCTCCCAGCTTCCGGCAGGTCTCAGTGTTCTTCGACTTGCAGCTGCATGCCCCAATCTCTGCTTCCTCCTTCACATGGCTTTTATCCTGTGTCTCCTCTGTGCCCGCATCTCCCTTGCCGTGTCCCTGGGTACACCCTAATCGAGTATGACCTCATCTTAACTCAATTTGATTACATCTGCAAACACCCTATTTCCAAGCAAGGCCACATCCACACTTACTGGGGACTGGGACTTTACTGTATCTTTTAGGGGGACACAAGTCAATCTGCTACACAGTCTCAGCTCACTACCAGGGACCACAGGCTCTTGCCTTTGTGACCCAGAGAAAATTCTAGAACTTCAGTTATTTTTAGTGTGAAAACTAGTCTGAAACCAGGACAACCCGGAGTGAGTTTTGTCTTTAAAGCAATGAGAAACAAAGCTATACGCCAATAAACACTTAGCACCCTTCTTACTGTAGATGAGTATCACCCAAAATCATGTTTCTCAGTAAAGTGTACTTGTCAGGTGATGAGTAGCTTAGATTGTCCGAGAAAACTGAAATTGGTTTCCAGACCATGTCCTGGAAAATACAGAAGTCACCACAGAACAAGCCTTTTAAAGGCTATCCTCGTATAGACTCACTCCTGGAAGAAAAATTCTGTGTTCAGATATCCTGCCTGTCTTGGCCAGAGGCGACTCTGTTGAACACAAGGACTAAAATAATTCTGGCCCTAACTGGGGAAGCCGTGAGAAGGATGATACACTGTCGGTGCAGGATGGGCACACTCGGGCCCTTAACCGTCCCTCTAAAGGTTAAACACATACATACACTTTTTTGCATCTTATTTCTACTGCTTGGCTGCAATTCTTTTTCAAAAATTGTGGCAAACACACACATAGCATAAAATGTATCGTCTTAGCCTTTTTTAAGGATGCAGTTCAGTAGTGTTAACACTCCCATTGTTATGCAACCAGTCTCCAGAACCCTTTTCATCGCGGGATTATTTTTAATGAGGGGCGATGAAAGCTGCATTTCAACCTAACTGATTAAAGCAGGAGCAGTTTGCTTTCTGTCATTCAGATATATCTGCAGATCCCAGCAGCGGCCCTCTCCCCTTCCTGGGGCATAGTCCCTCTCCACCTTTCCTGCAGAGAGAAAAACCACATTCTGTGGGCAGTGACAACATGCGTCTGGTGCCTCCCATAGGGGCGGAGTTCCTGGGAACTGAGAAAGGGGGTTTGAGCGGATCAGGAGGAAGTTGCAGGGCACAAAGTCAGGGGAGCCAGGAGGGGGAGGCACGCTGGGCTCGTCCTTGGTAACCTGTCCTTACTTGCATCCAGGTGAACATGACGACGGATTTGGAAGGGAGCGACATGTTGGTGGAGAAGGCTGACCGGCGGGAGTTCATTGACCTGTTGAAGAAGATGCTGACCATTGACGCGGACAAGAGAATCACTCCAATCGAAACCCTGAACCATCCCTTTGTCACCATGACACACTTGCTTGATTTTCCCCATAGTACACAGTAGGTGTCCTGCTTGATGCTTCATACCAGGGGTCGGCAAACTTTAGAGGTCCAGACGCTAAATAGTTTAGATTTTGCAGCCATAAGGTCCTAGGCACAACTACTCAGCCCTGTCACTGTAGCTGAAAGCCGCCGTAGGTACGGTACATAAACAGATGAGTGGGGCTGCATTCTCTAAAACATTTATGAAGATGGGCAGTGGCTGGGCGGGACCCCTGGCCTGCAGTTGGCTTCACAGTGAAAAGGAGAGAAGAGGAGAGCACAGAGCTGGATGAACCTGACTCTGAGTATCTGTGCAGGAGGAGAGGTCCCCAGGACGGCAGTCTCTGTAGATAGAGCAGGGCCAAAGGTGGCTCCCGGAACCATCCCAGAGTGGGCCCAGTCTAGTTTGGGTTTGGATTTGTTCATTCATTTCCTCAGCATGCTGTGTGCGGGGTTACAGTGGTGAGCAGAGGAGACAGCCCTGCCCACCAGAGCTTATGGGCAAGGGTGCAGTGGGCAGCAGAGCCAACGGGCCCCACCCACTGGAGCTTGCAGTCTGGGAGAGAGAATGGTAAGAAACAAGTGATGCCCAAATCACCAGGCTGTTACCAGGACAAGTAGCGGGTGCGATGAGAGCATACCACAGGGGAGCCTCACATGGGGCCTCAATACCAGGAAGACTCAAGAAGTGACCCATGAAGGATGAGGAAGAGGATGGGCATGAGCAGGCAGGGTGCTTCCTGTGTGGACAGGACTCTTCCCCCATGGGCAGGACCATGCACCCATCCCAGAAGACAGCAGGTGAGGCAGGGAGGCACTGAGTCGGCCAGGGCAGGCCCTACATGTTAAGGTTTTGAATCTTAATCCAAAAAGCAATGGGAAGTCATTAAATGATGCTTAAGCAAGGGAACAGCTGGTTAGATCTGTGTGGAGCAATGATCTATCTGCTGCCACACAAGTCAGATGAGTCTGGAAAAAGATGTCCATTGGCTTTACCAACTTGAAAGTTGTCAGTAACTCAGTGACAGCCACTCAGTGGAGTGGTAAAAGCAAAAACCAGTAGAGCAGGTTGAAAGACCCAGTGAGAGGTGAAGAAGGAGCAGCCTTTCATGAAGTGAGGCTGTGCAAGGGAAGAAACAGGGGTGACTGGGGAGGGGTCAAGGGGATTGTTTTTAAGACAAGGTTCAGAGCACAGGGATGGGCCGGTGTTGCTGGAAAGACAGATGGAGGAGGGGCGTATGGATGGCAGTATATGTCCTGGTCTCGTGGAGAAAAATGGATGGAGTCCCATCAGACAGCTTCTGTCTCTCAGAAGTAGGCAATGAGGTTACCTGTTGAGAACAAGATGGAAGGAGGTTTAAGAAGGGTAGAAAAATCAGGAAGCTGGAGCAGAAGGTGGCAGAGCAAACTGACCAGAGAAATCCGGTAGAATTACTGTGCCCTGAGGTTGGACATGAATTGTTCATAGTGTCACAGATCTCCCCAGGTGAAGGCATGGAGAAGACAGATCACTGGGTTTGTCCAGGTGGAATTCTTGCCAGGCTGATAAGAAAAGAAGACAGATTGACAAGGAAGCGGATGAGGCTGGCCAGAGAATAACTGGAATCCAGAATGATGGCTATTGGAGGCTTAGCCCAGAGGGAAAGGAAGTGAAGATGGGAGGGGGTCCAAGTGAACACTGTGTTCTGGTCAACACAGAGAAGGGTTATCATAGTCATAGTGGAATGAGCCAGATGGATGGAGAAGGTGACTGGAAAAATAGGATTCTTGAACTTGTAGTTTCTGGAGGTAGAACAATTTCAGGTTTGACAGTCCAGGGCACTAGTGGCTGTACTGGTTTGACGACAAGGGTCACTCGACATGAGAAGCAAGCAGAAAGCCAGGGTGTTTGACAAAGAATCCGTGACTTCCAAAGCCTTCCTTGCTAGGCCGGGAATGGCTTGGAGAGGAAGATCGAGCCAGTGGTCAAAGGCCTCAGTGAATAAAGGGGAAAGAAAAGGAAATCATGGCCAGGTGTGGTGCCTCACGCCTGTAATCCCAGCACTTTGGGAGGCCAACCCGGCTGGATCACCTGAGGTCAGGAGCTTGAGACCAGCCTGGCCAATACGGTGAAACCCCATCTCTACTAAATATACAAAAATCTGCTAGGCATGGTGGCGTGCCTGTAATCCCAACTTCTTGGGAGGCTGAGGCAGGAGAATCGCCTCAATCCGGGAGGTGGAGGTTGCAGTGAGCTGGGATTGTGCCCCTGCACTCCAGCCTGGACAACAAGAGGGAAATTCCATGCCAAAAAAAAAAAAAAGGAAGTCATTGGTGGGTGGGAAGTCGATGGAGGGTCTCAAGGCTGCACCCGCCCCTTCGCGGCCTGCGGGAAGTGAGCGGATGGCCCCACCGCGCATGGTGCTGCCTGTGCCTTACTCTCAGAGAAGCAAGTCAAATGGCATTGCAACAACCAGACAGTGCCTCTTTAATGTAAAACCATGTTTGAAACAACTAAACTCCAGTATAAAGAAGGAATCTGGAGCCATCCTTCCCCTACTCTTGTTGGATTTGGATTTGTCCTGTTTCTTTTCCTTTTTTTTTTTTTAAGATGGAGTTGCTCTGTTGTACAGGCCGGAGTGCAGGGACACAATCTCTGCTCACTGCATCACTGCGGCCTCCACCTCCCAGGTTCAAGCAGTTCTCCTGCCTCAGCCTCACAAGTAGCTGGGATTACAGGAGCCCGCCACCAGGCCCGGCTAATTTTTGTATTTTTAATAGAGACAGGGTTTCACCATGTTGGCCAGGCTGGTCAAAATCCTGACCTTAAGTGATCTGCCCGCCTAAGCCTCCCCAAGTGCTGGGATTACAAGTGTGAGTCACTGGCCTGGATTTGTCCTGTTTCTGAGTGCCACAGGGGTCAGCCACGGAGCTGTCCGTCTGTACCACAAGAAGAAGAAGGACAAACCTGGCAATTTACTGGATCAGTCTCTTGATATCAGGAGTAAAATAGGATGACTGAGAAACAGCTCTAGATGGGAGACTGAGGGTGGGGGTGCCCTGTACAGAGGTCCTGTTAGCTGTCTGCACCCAAACAGTCAGACAGTCACCCTCATAAAGCCTGGGCTTTAATGACCTCAGAGGCCATCCACCTCTGGGTTCTGTAAGGAAGCATCAGTAGGGTGTTTCATGGCTCGGTCACATGAAGACCGTGAGCATCAGCAGTCAGTTCAGAACTTTATCTGGACCTAAGGGGGGCACTGACAAGTTAGAACTTAGAAATGAGCCTAAGAAGGAAAGGTGGGTCTCTAAACACCTAGGCTTCCTGAGAGTAGGCCTGATCCCTACAGTTCTCCAGAACTTGCTGGAAAGACCTTGAAGAACTCCAGGGCAAGGATAAATCTCCAGGCCCATGTGGCTGTAGCGCCCCTGCCCTGGGAGCTGAGCCACAGTTACTGGATTACTAGATGAAAGAGACACCACTCCTTTCTCCATACCAGGATTCCAGTGCAATTTTTTAAAACCAATCTTCTTAGAAACCCAAAGTAAAAGTACTTGCCCCTTCCTAAAACCCAAAACTTGAAACATTTCAGTTAGAAAATTCTGGGCCAGGTATGCTGACTTGTGCCTGTAATCCCAGCACTTTGGGAGGCCGAGATGGGTAAATCATGAGGTCAGAAGTTTGAGACCAGCCTGACCAACATGGTGAGACCCTGTCTCTACTAAAAATACAAAAATTAGCCAGGCGTGGTGGCGCACACCTGTAATCCCAGCTACTCAGCAGGATGAAGCAGGAGAATCACTTAAACCCAGGAGGTGGAGGTTGCAGTGAGCCAAGATTGCACCACTGCATTCCAGCCTGGGAGACAGAGCAAGACTCCATCTCAAAAAAAAAAAAAGAAAGAAAGAAAGAAAGATAGATAAAAAATTCTGAAGGAGTCTGAAACTTTTGTGTTGAATTATCACGAAACCGTCAAATCCTTTAAACCCATTCCGAAAAGAATACAAAATGCATTGGTTTTATGCTACAGCCTCCACACCCAAGGCCTTGGAGTATACTTGGTACTTAGTAGGAGCTCAAAACACACTGGCATTAGCAGCATTATTAGGAGTATTTTTGATATTGGATACTGTAGCATATGTTTTCTTTTCTCTCCAGTGTCATCGGTCAGTAAATGTTTATGTTGTGTGCCTGACGTGGCCAGTTAAGTGGTCAGAATCTTAGAAAGAAGTAGGACTCTCTAAGTCATGTCTCAGTCAGTCGTTTGAAACTCAGAATGCACATTTCATAGAAAGGATGTTTGGGACTAGCCCACAGACACCTGCTGAGCCCCAAAGATAGCATCCCCACAGTATGCTGAAGTAGTACACGTTTGTAAACCTAAAACAGTAGAAAACTTTTACTTATATTCAATTATTACTTTTTTTTTTTTTTTTTTTTTTTTTAGATGGAGTCTCACTCTGTTGCCCAGGCTTGAGTGCAGTGGTGCAATCTTGGCTCACTACAACCTCTGCCTCATGGTTTCAAGCAATTCTCCTGCCTCAGGCTCCTGAGTAGCTGGAATTACAGGCACCCACCACCATGACTGCCCAGTGTTTTGTATTTTTAGTAGAAATGGGGTTTCACCATCTTGGCCAGGCTGGTCTTGAACTCCTGACCTCGTGATCCACCTGCCTCAGCCTCCCAAAGCGCTGGAATTACAAGTGTGAGCCACTGTGCCTGGCTGTTACATTCTTTTCTAATTAAAATAGACATTTTGAATCGAAAGTTAAATGGAATTTTCTTTTTTCTTTCTTTTTTTTTGGAGGCAGGATCTCACTCAGTCACCCAGGCTCGAATACAGTGGCATATTCATGGCTCACTGTAGCCTCGACCTCACAGGCTCAAGTGATTCTCCAACCTCAGCCTCCTAAGTAGCTGGGACCCCGGGCATGCACCACCACACCCAGCTAATTTTTATATACTTTTTTTGTAGAGAATGCGGTCTCTCTGCGTTGTCCAAGCTGGTCTCAGACCCTTCAGCTCTTCCCACCTTGACCTCCCAAAGAGCTGGGACGGAGGCACGAGCCACCACACCCAAACTAAAAGGGGTTTTATTATCTTAAATACTAGCATTTGAGGAAAAGTAAGTTTAACTAGAAGTGAATGAGAAGTACTGTATAAATTCTGAAGGACACTTTTCGTGGGTTTTCAAGAATCTTGAGTGGTCGAAGCTACTTGTGGCTTTTCTTTTCCTTAATGCTGGTTTCAGCACCACCTGTATACTTTACCTTTGTAGTTGGAGTTTTGTTTAGATACACAGATGCAATGGGGGAAGAAGAAGGAGAAAATTTCCATTTCATGTAACTGGACAAGACTTAGACAAAAAAATAAAGGCTGAAGTTGGCAGAAGAGAACATACAGGTATATACGCGAGGGTAGCCGGTGATTAGCTATCCTTGGGAAACTGCCTACCTCCCTAAGCTTGTTACTTGTAAAGTAGGAATGAGAATCATGTCTTCGTCTTATGGATGTCACCGGACCAAGTGAGAAGTTGCAGAGTATTATTATTGTGACACTAATAAATATTAACCACTACTATTAATTGTTAGTATTATTACTGTTTCCATTACCCACCTGCACAATTCCAGTGGGAGAAAGTATGGCAATAGTCACCATACTGGGTTGAAGAGTTCCTTGGCCGTCCCCTAGGTGGTGCTGGTGACCCAGGGTGGCTGAAGAAGGTGCCCACCAGCGTTGTCTTTGGGAAAGGTGGAGGCGGGTTGTAAGCTGCTACTTCGTGTTCCTGTTCGGAGGGCTTATACATAGGTTTATGGGCCAGAAACCAGGCTGAACGTTGAGGATGAGCAGTGATGCTGCAGGTGGATGTGATATGAGAATGTAGTGTGAGCAGCCAGTTCTCTTGTGATGTATAGAACCTACATGGAGAAAATTCATCTAAATAACCGTGCCTGTTGCAAATGCACGGACTTTGCACAAGCAATCCAAGAAACTTAGACCTCAAGTTTAGTTTCCCTGTTTGTACTGTTTACTGAATTAACCATTCTCTCCTTTTTCTTTCTCCGTTTTCTCCCCTTCATCCCATGACCCTCTTCCCTTCCCCTTATGTCTCTGTATGCCTCTGCCTTGTGTATGAACAGCGTCAAATCATGTTTCCAGAACATGGAGATCTGCAAGCGTCGGGTGAATATGTATGACACGGTGAACCAGAGCAAGACCCCCTTCATCACACACGTGGCCCCCAGCACGTCCACCAACCTGACCATGACCTTTAACAACCAGCTGACTACTGTCCACAACCAGGTAAGTGGGGAGCAGAGGGGACAGAGAGGCGGGGCTGCATGGTGTGAGCCTCAGGACTTAGATTTTCCATCATACCGAGTCAGGAGACAGAATTCCTGCTGTCATATTCAGCAACTGAAGAAAGTATTTGCATCCATGGTTATTTCCTTTGAGGGACCCAGGCACATTTTGTGGTGACCGCTGGCCCCATTGACAGGTCCCAGAAAGGACTGGTGAAGGGCATTCTCTCTGAGATGGTTCCTCTTACTGCCCTCCTCTGTCCTGATGTGGGAAGACGGGGAAGGAGGTGCTGTGATCCTATTATGCCTGATACTTGCCTGGTAAAGAATTCCAGAACTGGCCAGGCACCGTGGCTCATGCCTGTGATCCCAGCACTTTGGGAGACAGGGTGGGAGGATCACTTGAAGCCAGGAAGTTCAAGACTAGCCTGGGCAACACAGTGAGACCCCATCTCTACAGAAAATAGAAAAAGCAGCCAGGTGTGGCAGTGCACGCCTATAGTCTCAGCTACTCAGGAGGCAGAGGTGGGAGAATTCCTTGAGCCCAGGGCTTCAGGGTTACAGTGAGCTGTGATTATATCATTGCACTCCAGCCTAGGGGACAGAGCAAGACCCTGTCTCAAAAAACAAAGAAAAAGACCATGGAAACGGATTTAATCTAAAAAAAAAAAAATTAAGATTCTAGAACTGGGAAGGACTCAGGGAATCACCCAGTTCAGGCCCCTCCGTTCGTCCACATGGCTGGATCTACCTCATCTCCTTTTGGGACAGATAAAACCTGTCCTTTCTCCGAGTCATGGAGAAAATCAGTTCATCAGCCTGTTACCAGAATCCCAGCAGCTGGAACTAAACGGAATCAGGAAACTAAGGTTTTCTTCCCACAGATTTCCAGGAAATTGGCAGAACGAGCAGTAACATACTGCTTGAAACTTGGATGATACTCAGGCAATATTTATTGAATGAATAATCTCCAAGTTTGAGCTGAGACTGCCTCTAGTGTCTAAGAAACTCTAACTGCTACTCCCATCTTTCAGTCTTCCTGGTTCCCCCAAAGAAGGGTCCCTAGATTTTTGATCTTAATATCAATCCATAATGACAAGACTTCTGTGTGGATGTGTGTGTACCTGAAATGTCAATACCTTATGTCCTTTCTTTTTGAAAGGTCCCTCCTGTCGCTGAAGAGTCACTGTCCCCTGCTTTTCAGCCCCTCCCCTTCCCACCCTTTTCCCCTTTGTGGCACACTGAGCGGCTAAGGCCTAGCTTTTCTTCCCAGCCTGCCATCTGCCTTTGCCCAAATTCTAGGAGAGGCCACCTGGAATCTGCTGCCCCCTGGGGGCCATTTGCATTATTGATGCTCTCCTTAGGGTAAAAGAGCTATTGAAGTCCAAAATACAAACATTCTTGCCCAGCCCTAAGGCTAAGGCATCCGCAGTCAGACCTGTGAGCTTCTTGACAAAAATCTCCATGGTTTTGTTCATTACCTCCTTGAAGATTTTTTTTTTGGTCCCACCATCCCTCATGAGACACCTGATGTTAACTCCCTAACCCCAAACTGCCTATCCCTATCTGCCATCTGCTCCATGAGGTATCAAAGGCATCTGAGATATAGAAAGAAAGAGCACCCCTCCCCTGTGGGCATCATGTCAGGAGGAGTCTCCCCAGCAGGCTGGCCTTCCCAGGGAAGTCTTTCTGCCAGGCTGGAGAACTGTGGTCCCTGACCAGGCGGAGGGCAGGATACGACAGCCAGCACATCCACTCCAAAGAGTGTCACAAAGACTCTATAAAACTAAAAGGGGCCGGGCGCGGTGGCTCACGCCTGTAATCCCAGCACTTTGGGAGGCCGAAGCGGGTGGATCATGAGGTCAAGAGATCGAGACCATCCTGGTCAACATGGTGAAACCCCATCTCTACTAAAAATACAAAAAATTAGCTGGGCATGGTGGCGCGTGCCTGTAATCCCAGCTACTCAGGAGGCTGAGGCAGGAGAATTGCCTGAACCCAGGAGGTGGAGGTTGTGGTAAGCCGAGATCGCGCCATTGCACTCCAGCCTGGGTAACAAGAGCGAAACTCCATCTCAAAAAAAAAAAAAAAAAAAAAAAAAAAAAAAAAAAAAACTAAAAGGGTTTCTCATCCAAAGATGGTTGTCAAATAAGAACACGCCTCTTCTCCACAGCACTGAGACCATCCAGATCTGGCTTGGGACCAGGATAGAGTAGAAGTGGCTGGTAATGTAGTAAGATTGGGCCAGAGTTTGGGTCAGGGTCCAAGAACAGGATTTCCATTCTCTTGCATCGGATTCTACTATGCCTTACTTTAAAATACATCAGAAAAAAAATTACTCAGGACATACCTAGCCTTAAGTACTAAGGCATGCCTTCCCTTCAGTGATAATATTGTTAGCAAATAATATCATTACTAATAGCTAACATTTATTATGTGTCAGGCTCTACTAATCGTGCCGTAACTCTTAGTCCTCCCAGCAACGTTGTGAGATGGGCATTGCTATTATTTCCATTTTAGAGGAGGAAACTGAGGCACAGAGTGATTAATTCTCTTACCCAAGGCTCTTTCTTGTCCTTGAGAGATGGGCTTGGGCCTTGAAGCCAGCAATCTGGCTTCAGAGTCTAGACTCTTAAAATAGGCACACTCAGCAGTATAAGTCAGTCCTAAGTAAGTCTTACGGAGGTCCTCAGATGCCTTTCCCGGGTGACAGCCGCTGTTTAAATCCAGTAAGACTTCTTTTGTTTGTTGCTGGTTCTAGTAGCTTGCTTTCTACATGAGCTCCTTGGAACTGTTTGCCCATTTAGATAAAATAAATTATATGCATAGTTTTATGTTAGAAGTTGAAGAACATTAAACTACATAAAGAATTCTTGCTGCCTTTAACATATATCCAGTAGACTAACCAACGAACCATTTCCCAAATGGTCATGAATCTACAGTCCTTTATGTCTCAAGCTGGGTCAATGATTCATAACCCTGTATGTCTCAAGGCAGCTGAATTCCTCTACTTTCTAAAACGTTCAGGTTACCCAGTTGGTAACATAGTGAATAATGAGCCTTCTCCCATGGATCAGCCACTTCTCTAACATTTCCGTGGAAGTCTAATATTTGGACCCAGCCTTCTACCAAGAATTTGAATTTGGGTTTATAGGCCAAGCTAAAAGCCCTCCCTTCTGGATGTCAAACCATTTGAACGTCTACTACAACTGCTTCTAGGAATCACTTCTTCCATTTTTGGAAAACCTGTGTTACCAGTAAACTTGCTTTTCCACCAGGCACAGTGGTACACACCTGTAATCCTAGCTATTTGGAAGGCTGAAGCGGGAGGACCACTTGAGTCAGGAGTTGAAGTCCAGCTTGGGCCACATAGCGAGGCCCCGGTCTCTAATTTTTTTAACTTGCTTTTTCTTGTTATTACTGTTTGTCAGCTGCAAGAGCTCTCCCCAGCGCTGTGTGCCCCTCTCTTGTGAGTGATGGCTGGTTACCTTTCTGAGAGCTGCAGGAGGATATACAGGGGTAGAAAACGCTGTTGCCCTCACATGGGCTTCTTCAATTGGTCCTTAAGCAGGATTAGAAACGGGGGGAAAACCTTATGCCTATCTGATGGTCACACTGGAGACTGGGCCCATGTCAGGACACAAGTGCCATTTGTCCTTGAATCTACAAAGAGCTGTAAGATTCAACCTCTCAAGGAGCTCGTGGTCTCCATGGTGAGACAGGCTGTAAGCAAAAATAGATCAATCAAAATGCAGAATAGCATGCACTAGGGGCCAGGCAGACAAACAGATCATGTGTTACAGACCTGAGAGGAAGGAGAAACCACTGTAGGCTGGAGGAAAACACCACCAAGACACAGCCCCTCCCTCCCAGGAGACTTCAGGCTGGAGAGACCACTGTACTGTAAGGCAAATCATGACAGAAGCTAGAAGACTCTATTGTACTATGTGATAGCAAAGGAAGGAGCCATTCATTTCCACTGATGGGGCCCGAAAGGGTTTCACCATGGGGCACATGGGACCCAGGCTAGGTCTTAAAGCACGGCAGCTTGGCCAGAATGCTATGGGTCAGAGAACTTGCATGAGGGGAAAGGCCTGTGCTCACAGAATGCTTAGAAAACAATGAGTAAACTTATCTTCCTGGTGTTAGAAGAGTGGAGAGCAGAGGGAGATAAGCCTAGAAGGTAAGTTTGGCCAAACCAGGGAAAACAGGGCATGCCAGACCAAGGCACATATACCATGTTCATCAAGCAGTGATTGGGGTTTTGGAGCAGGGGTGCCGACATGCACAGAGGAGTCTTTTGGAAAGAATGATCTAGACCCTGTGTCCAAGAAGACCAGAAGGGAAGTAGAGACCAGAACATCACTAGTCAGGGCCTTACACGTCCCAGGCACCAGGAAGGCACAACTGAAGAGTCAGTGGGTTCCAGGGACATCTGGAAGGAAGCAGCAGCAGGAGCAGTGGCTGGTGAGAAGGTGGAATTGCTGAGCACAGGCTTGGGAACCTAGAGGATACAGATGCCAGGACCCCAGCAGGGACACCCAGAGGGGCTAAGGGCTGGGGGGAGTCTGGATCTGAGAAGATCATGGGGAATGTGGAGGGTTGAGGGGGAAGAAGCCTCCAGAAGAGATCGTGATATGGAGAAAACAGGAAATACAAGTCATGTCATCTGACAAAACACAGACACTGATGCCCACATGTGTGTACACATGTCCCAAGCAGACTGTGATGCTGCAAAAGCAAATCCCGCTTTAAAACACGTGGCTCCAAATCAGACATTCAATTTCCTGATTATTTTCAAACAAATCAATTTGCTTTGCAATGAAATTTAGCATAAAATCTTTCCAAGTGTAGAAAACATGTAAAATAAGACTTTATCCTTTTTATCAAATGTGACACACATACATGCCCTATTTGAAATTCTATTTATGGCCAACATATTTTCGTGGTTCCTTCCTCCATATTCCCCAGTCCTTAGAGCTTCTAGAGGCAAAACCTCTTGTATGTCTACCTGAATGTGAAACCACTGGTAACTTCCACCTGTCTTGCTGAAAGATCGGTATGAAGGCTGGGATGAGGGAAACGAGAATTTCGAAGTTAGAATGTATTTCCCTTCTGCAGTCTCATTTCACACGCAAGTTCAGTCTCAAACGATGTGTCTTTCTGAAAGAGAAAGGCGGGAGGACATAATGTCAATGGCTTGTGTTTGTCAGAGCCACGTCCATTTCAGTTATCTGGACTCACCAGCATCTTTTCTGTCTGCCGTCCAGCCTTCGTCACTGCATACTAACATGAGTGCCTGGGATGCAGGCACACAGTCCCCAGCTCAGCATGTCCCTCCCCCTCTCTGCATACCTCTCCTGCACGTCTCTTAGCAGTAACCTGCTTTGCAGCCATTGAAGGACATCTATAAACAGTACTGCCCTGTTTATATACTACTAGTATAAACCACAGACCTGAGCCCCTCCTCGGCTCTGCTCTCCGCCCGCTTCATGTGCTTCTGTGCCAAGCTCTGGGGACTGGAGACCATAGGCCTTTAGAGCCTGCAAGAGCCTCCCACATGTGGACTGCACCCACCAGGCCCGAGGGGAGTGTGAGCAGAGCTTGCACGCGCAGGCTGGCAGGTCCATGCACCCAAAGCCCGTTGTGTTGTGGGACAGAATGGAGCTAGGGCAGAGAGAAGGAGGGTGAGGTTCAGCTGTCTCCCTGTTACCATGTGCCAGCCCAGAACCCAAGGAATCCCGGAGTCCTCAACTCACACCTGGTCTTCCAGGTTATTGTGAAGGTGTATTTGTGAAAATGAGAAGGCAGAACATTTTGTTAAACAGTTTTCTAGCTTAATTTTTAGCTTGTCAGCATTTAGACATAGGGTAGTAGGCGTCCGTGTGTCCCCTGGCCCGGGCCCCACAAATGTCAGGAGCAGGTCTGCACATGAACACCAAGGTGACTGTCTCCCATGCCTTCAGGGGCCTGCTTTTCCCTGCGACTTGCAACCGTATTTCCACTCCTCTCTGCTTTTGCCTTTTTGCTCTCACTTTTTGTTTGTTTGTTCTTCTTTGAGATCATTTATTTGATTTAGATTCGTGTCTCCCAACATATCACCTCCCTCATTTTTTATTTTTGTTTATTTTTGTTTAATCCCCATCACTCCTTTAGGCTCCCTCCTCTACCAGTGCCACTATTTCCTTAGCCAATCCCGAAGTCTCCATACTAAACTACCCATCTACACTCTACCAGCCCTCAGCAGCATCCATGGCTGCAGTGGCCCAGCGGAGCATGCCCCTGCAGACGGGAACAGCCCAGATTTGTGCCCGGCCTGACCCATTCCAGCAAGCTCTCATCGTGTGTCCACCCGGCTTCCAAGGTAAGGTTGAGCAGCCGCAGCCTCTCACCTGCTTCTTACAGGACACCCTCTGGGGCTCTGGCACCTGCAGTTTTCTGTCACACTCATTTTCATGGAGCAAGGCCTGCCTCATTTCTCCCAGTGAGAGTGCTGGTGTCACTGTACTTGAGGGCTCCTTCCTGTTGTGGCCAAGCTAGAAACAAAGGGCTTATGCCTCAGCACCAAGTCAATTCATTGTGACTCTCACACCTGCCAGGGACTGTGTCCTCGGCCAGCTGTCTGCAAAGAAGGACATTGTTTGTGCTTTCGTTGTTATGCTGATGTCAGCTCTTGCTTTTCCTCGCATGAAATATCCTCTGTGTGGGTTATCTATAGAAAACTGCCAATCTCCGACAGCCAGCAGTCCCAGCTCCCGTGAAGAATATCAATCAGTCTGAAAAGTACTTTCCTGGGACCCCTCCTCAAAACGATTCTTTGGCTGTGACCCCAGCACTCATCTCCTGTAGACTCTAAGAAGCTAGACTATGTACTTTGTTACAATTTACCCAGAAAGCTTAAGAATTTATTTTTGCAGGCCTCATGGTGAAAACCGTGCGGTTATAGTCGATGCAGTTCCCAACAGGTTCATACATCTCTCCCCGACACCCCTTATTTCGACATCCACAGGTCCCTCTCGTTGGTTAGAAGCCCTTGTTTTCCTATTGTAATCTATCAGCATTAACTGTCCTACTTTTGACCTTATAGCCTCCTTCATTTAATCTTCTAGCCTTTGAAAACATTCAAGGTTTCGAGAGGAGTTTTGCTTTTTGATTCGTTAGAAGCTAAAGGGGAAACTTCCCAAGGACCAGGCAGTACTTAGTTTTTGGTCGGTGAGCGGTGCAGAGAGAAGCTGAAAGACGGTGTAGCCGGCTAGGAAGGTTCTCTTCGTGCAGCTGTTCGCAGCCTCTCGGCTAACCCTTCTCTCCCTCGCCCTGTCCGGAACAGGCTTGCAGGCCTCTCCCTCTAAGCACGCTGGCTACTCAGTGCGAATGGAAAATGCGGTTCCCATTGTCACTCAAGCCCCAGGAGCTCAGCCTCTTCAGATCCAACCAGGTCTGCTTGCCCAGGTAATTCTTTCTCCTTTCTTATTACTGGTATTACCCGTGTTAATGGTGTTCACAAAAGATATATATCTCCACTCCCTCTCTCCCTAGTCATGAGTTAGGTGCTTCTAGTCATTGGAATGTATCTGTAATATTATAAATGGTCCCCAAGTGAATTACCTTCCTAAGTATCTGCTTAGAATTCCAAGAAGAAATTTAGATACAGGGAGAGTCTGGGGAAATTATTATTATTATTATATCTTTGAAATGCAAATTAATCTGGGAGACCTAGGTTTTAATCCTAACTGCTAGTAACTCGTCTATGACCTAGGGCAAGTCAGTTAATATCTCTTTGCCCGAAATTTCTTTCTTGTAAAATAAAAATGATTTTTAAGAGCCAAAAGGATCCTTGGCGATTATCCTCTCATTTTATAGTTGAAAAACCAGCCTCATGGAAACTGTAAGCGGGAACCTTCCTTATCTATCCATGTAGGTGCTCTGATGGGAGAATGAGATGGCAGAGATGAAAAACGGTTGAAAATTTGTAAAGTGTTATGTAAACGTAAGGTAACAGTCGTGATGCCATGATAATAGTAATAATCCTTAATGACACTCAAACCCTAATAAGAAATACGTCATCATTATGCCAGGCACTTTACAGTTGTTATTGATTTAATCCCCACAATGCTACTGTATTTTTCTCCATTTGACAAACAGGGACGCTGACACAGAATAACTTGCTCATCAGAGTCACATAACAATTAGGCAACAGAACCAGGACGCAAACCCAATAAGTCTGATGCCAGCATCTGTATTTCACCACCATGCTATACTACTGTTGTATAATCATTCCTACTGTTGAGTGGCTTGACCTAAATGTTACTAGTTTAGAAGCAACTTTATTTTTAAATCAGGCAGGTTCATAAAGGCTCTTCTCAAGTACACTATTTGTGCTGTCTTATTAAGTGGAAGTTGTTTTTGTTGTTGTTTAATTTTTAATTTCAAAAATTAAAAATTTAATTTTTATGTCATCAAATTGCATAGGTTTGTTCTTCACTCTCTTCTATTCCATGGGCTTCTCTAATATCCTGTTGTCTTAACCATTGTAACTTTACTCTGTCTTGGTTTCTAGTAGGGAAGCCCTGTTCCCATACAGTTCTCCAAATTTTCCTTGTCCTTGTCCCTTCACATTTCCATATGAATTTTAACATCACTCTTTCATAAAAATTTTAGTTTCAGAAACCAAAAAACCTGTATTTGTTGGATATACATTGAATTTATATTTACTTCAGGAAAAACTGACATCTTTAAACATAGAAGTCATTTTCATCCATGAACATGGTATAACTCTCTGTAATGGGTGTAGTTGTGCACACCTGTAGGCCCAGGCCTATAGTCCCAGCTACTACTCAGGAGGCTGAGGTAAGAGGATCACTTCAGCCCAGGAGTCCAAGGCCAGTCTGGGCAACATAATGAGACCCTGTCTCTACAAAAAAATTTTAAAATTAGCCGGGCATGGTAGCACATGCCTATAGTCCCAGCTACACAAAAGGCTGAGGCAGAAGGATCACTTGAGCCCATGAGTTTGAAGCTGCAGTGAGCTATGATCATGTCATTGCACTCTAGGGTGGGCAAAAGGGTGAGACCCTGTCTCTAAAAAAAAAAAATAAATAATAGAAACACTTTATCATGTTTAAGTTTTGTAATGAATATTGAATTATGTCAAATGTTCTTTCTGTATCTATTAAGATACTCATGCTTTTTGTTCCTTAATCTACTAATGGACAAGTTATGTTAATATTTTTTTTAATATTAAACCATCCTTTTATTTATGAGATAAACTCCATTTGCTCATGTGCTTGATATGGTATGCTTTTTAATATTGGATTCAGTTTGTAAATAGTGTAGTTAGTATTTTTATATCTATGTTCATAAGTGAAAAATGGCATATAATTTCCCTTTCTTATAAAATCCTTATCTGATTTGAGTACAAGGTTACACCAGGCTCATAAAATATCTTCTTATTGTTATTACCCACATGAGCAGCTTTGGTCACGTGACAGGTACCAACCCAGTAACCACAAAACCAAGGAGGAATTAGCAAGGGGATTTTATTACTTGTAACAAGTAAGGAGAACACCAGAGATAGTTCTCAAAGCAGTGTCTCTCTGAGAGAAGGGCTGGGTCAGGTTTTATAAGCATAGGGTAATGAGGCATGATCAGATTGGATCCTGCAATGAATTGATGCAAGAGGCATGATCTGACTGGATCCTGCCATGGGGTGATGCCAGAGCTCGATCTGATTGGAACATGGATCCTGCCATGTGGTATCCATTTCTAAATTCCACCTACTCACCTCAGTCCAGGCACTTAGGTTCTGCCTGTGGTTACATACCTGGCTCATCTGGGCATGCTCAGGTTACATGACCTTTAACCTGTGGATCCATGGCAAATTAAAAAAAAAAAAACTCACAACTTTGTTAAATAAAAATAGAACCAGATGGATCTGATGTGGTTATATTATTATCTGTTCTGTTTTCCGGAAGTTTAAGTTTTTTAAGTTTATAT
This sequence comes from Saimiri boliviensis, assembly GCF_048565385.1. Taxonomy (NCBI): domain Eukaryota; kingdom Metazoa; phylum Chordata; class Mammalia; order Primates; family Cebidae; genus Saimiri; species Saimiri boliviensis. The sequence goes on from NC_133458.1 coordinate 18,023,651, forward strand.
TAAACTCTTCATCTCTTTGTTCTTATGTCCAAAATGACACTGTGCAATTGACCACTAACGCCAGTCACTGGTGGCACACAAAGTTTCGTCTTATTGAAAGTTTGTAAACAGAGAACCTTTTGTATTTAAAAAAGGCCTTCTCTTCCTTCCTCTCTCACCAGTGGGTCCTTGGAGCTTCCTTTTATTTGCATAGTTCAGTAGTAGGGAGTTCAGAAAAGACCAACATAGATCAGAAGAAGAACTACAGCTCAGTCCAGGGGCAAAAAAGCTTGTTCATACATTACATGAGTGGCAAAACTCCACACCAGTCTCCCAATGCTCTGCCTTTGTGAGTCCAAATCTACAAAACTCACGTGTACTTTTAAAGGATAATTACAGATCTTTTTTGTTTGCACACTTAACCCTAGTAAGCCAGGAACCGTCTCTGAAAGAAATAATTAGCATCTCTTATTAGCTAACACAGGCATTCTTCATTGTTAAGTTTGGTGGAACCAGTAGGTTCGGCAGTCAGAATTTGTTTCAGTCCTTTAATCGTAGCAAGGGAGAGCTTTACCTTTTGCTTACTTGAAAGAGGGTCCCTAGAGTGTTGTAAATCTCCAAGTAGATTTATCCTAAAGCTGTAATTAGGAAAGTGAACAAAAAATATATGTGTAAGGATTTTAATTGCTACTGTATTTATAACAGGGATTGTTGGAAGAAACTTGAATGTTCATCAGTAGGGGATTGGTTAAATAAGTTGATATACATGTAAAATGGAACACCATGTAGCCATTAAAAGGACATGGTAGACCTGTGTGTCTTGACATGCAGAGATTTCTAAGATATATTAAGTGAAAGAAATCCTGTCCTATCCAGTATTGTGTTGTGTCTTTTTGTCAGTTGCTTTTTATTTTTCTCTCCATTTGTCACTTAATCTATGCCAACATGTTAGCCTGTTGAGATGGGCTCTCTCCTAGATGTTTTTAAATGTTCCCTTCAAAGGAAGAAAATAAGTTAATTTATAAAAGTCTTATGGTGGCTATAAAAAAGCAGTAATTAAGCATTTAAACTGAAGCCTTCATTTTTCTATGGTTAAATTTCTAGGCACCGGGCAGAGGCATTCCAAATACTATTATTTGACTTAAATGTATTCAAAAAGTTGACATTATTCTTTTTTCTCTAAATATTGAAAATCTTTTAAAGGATTTTACCTGTGAACATTTAGACATGGAATCTTTGAATCCACTCCTCATGTTAATTTCATTTTCATTGCCCTTTTCCTCCCCATCTCCCAGCAGCATCACATAAAACTTTCAGGAAAACGAGCCTCTCTGGGGTACCCAGAGGATGTGCGATGGCAGGTGGAAACGGTAACCATACTTCTTGTGTCAGTGATATGGGAGTGATCCTTATGGATCACCTTACAACAAAAGCTTTTTTGGTACTGCCTAAAAGGAGCTGTCATCTCCATCCTCCCAAGCCCCACGCTACAGCTAGCATCTTGGCCACCAACAGAAATTATGAATGAGTAGGTAATGGTGGAGAGATGGGAGGCATAGTTCTTGATTGAGACAGTATTGAATTTATCTCACTTGTCAAATGGCAGGATCTAAAATCTCCCTTGAGTAGCAGGGCTAGAGAAGAAATTCAGAAATGCCAGATCACTGTAGACTGCACCCTTCCATGAAGAAGTGTTTTGCATTCTATAGCCAATCAAATCATATCACCTTCACCTCTTTATTTTTTACTTATTTATTTTATTTCTTGGGCTCATATTTGACCAACTGAACCTTTAAATGTTTCCCTAAAAGCAAATTGTTGGCTTGAACTCTTTAAAGTGTCCAAAATATGAAACTTGAACGTTTGTCACTCAAAACTCCTCTGAAAACATTTTCAGCAACCAGTCTTTCCAGCTGTTGTCCTGCTATGTGCTTCTCTCTTGACTGGCACCTGATTTTGTTAGAGAATAAGGAAGACTCATTCGTGCCACCTTTATGCAGTTACCACCAAGGCCTGATCCTCAACAAGGGGCATTATTTTTGTGTATAATTAACACAAGGAGAGGTAGTATGTTGGCTGAAAGCATAGGCACTGGGATTAGATTGCCCACATTCAGATGCCTGCCTCACCATGTACTGGCTGTATGGCTTTGGAGAAGTTATTTTTGAAATTTAAATTTAATTCCTTTTCAGAGTAATACATGTACTTTTTTTTTTTTTTTTTTTTTTTTTTTTGAGATGGGAGTCTTGCTCTGTTGCCCAGGCTGGAGCACAGTGATGCAATCTCGGCTCACTGCAACCTCTGCCTCCTGGGTTCAAGCGATTCTCCTGCTTCAGCCTCCCAAGTAGCTGGTATTACAGGCACATGCCACCATGCCTGGCTAACTTTTGTATTTTTTAGTAGAGATGGGGTTTCATTATGTTGGTCAGGCTGGTCTCAAATCTGTGATCCAACCGCCTCGGCCTCCCAAAGTGCTGAGATTACAAGTGTGAGCCACTATGCCCGGCCAGATGTACGTAATTTTTAAAAGTTAAATAATACCATAAATTTATAGGAAAATTATAGTCCTTTGCTCTATCCCATTCTTAATGTCTACTCCACATAACTATGTATATATATATATACATATATGTATGTGTGTGTGTGTGTGTGTATATATATATATATATATATATATATATATATATTTTTTTTTTTTTTTTTTGAGACAGAGTCTTGCTCTGCCACCCAGGCTGGAGTGCAGTGGTGCAATCTCAGCTCACTGGAACCTCTGCCTCTTGGGTTCAAGCAATTCTCATGCCTCAGCCTCCCAAGTAGCTGGGATTACAGGCATGTGCTACCATGCCTAGCTAATTCTTTTGTATTTTTAGTAGAGACAAGATTTCACCATGTTGGCCAGGCTGGTCTTGAACTGCTGGCATCAAGTGATCTGCCTGCCTTGGCCTTCTAAAGTGCTGGGATTACAGCTATGAGCCACTGTGCCCTGCCCATAACAATAATTTTTAACTTAACTGTTTAATCTGTTCTTTAATTCTGTGTTTCTAAATAACATGCCTAGACTGCTTTTTATTATTTTTTTTTCCATTTTAGGTATTATCCATTGAATTCCTATTATGGAAGATGAAGATTTAGCTTTCTAGCCCACTGCCATCACCATAACACACACACAGTTTCTCTCCTGTTCCTCCTCTCACACACTCTTCCTTTCTCCTATTCCTCCCATATAATTTTTATTCAAATCCTTTGTAATATGTACATAATTATCGATATTATATAACATTATTCTCAGTTGAACCTTATAATATACCGTGATTATGTTTTCTTTCTTACACAACTTTTTGTTTTTCCTGGAGTTAATGATTGCCTCATTTTTTCCCACTGGGTTTGTTTTCTATATATCTTATTATACAGTCCCAAACCCTTCCAGAGCTATAAAAGCTTTCTATGTTTAATGTGTTGATGTATTTGAGCATACTGATCTCAGTATGTTATGCTTTCTCTCTGAAAGCTTTTAAGACTTTCTCCTCATCCACAGTGGACTCACATTTCATGACTACATGTACATGCCTTCTTATGGGTCTTTTTTCTTACATTGTCCCGAACACCCTATTTGCCCTTTTAATCTGGGTTTTTTTTTCCTTTGATAATTTCTTCCCCTCCATTTTCTCTGTTCCTCCTTTGCAGAATTCTTATTAATTGGGTATTGGTACTTCTAAATTGATCTTCTAATTTTCTTATCTTTTTTCCTCTATTTCCTATATATTCTCTGTCTTTACTACTTTCTAAGAGATTTCTTAAACTTTTAAAAAATCTTCTTTTGAATGGTTAATTTCTGTTGTCATAGTTCTCATTTCTAAGAGTTTGTTCTCTGTCCCCTCCCCACCAAAAAAAGAGTGTGTTCTCTTAATATATTGATTCTTTACATGATCTTGTTTCATGGATATATTTTTTAACTCTGCAAAGGCATCAGTTATAGATTTTAGAAAATTTTCTTCTGATTCCCACACTACTTTTGTTTCTTCTTTCTTTTGTTTGCTTATTTTATTTTCTTTCAGGTCAGAAGCTTCCTTTACTGTGTAGTGTTCATTAGCTGTTCATTCCTATTTAAGACTGAAGCACTAAAATACAAATTGGAAATCTGGTGGGTAGAGGAGAGACTATTGAATGTGGGGTTCTCTATAGGCTGAAAAGAGGCAAGTCCAGCACTTTCATTGGCAGATCTCCTGATCCTTAGATGTCATATCTGCAGTTCTTTTCTCTCAGACTAATCATTTCCCCTCGAGAGAATCCTCTAGGCTCCTGCTTTGTTGGGGTGAGGCGTGGTATAAGCATGCACACCAAGGATCTGGGAACTAAGTGGAAATGAAGACTTGACCTTAGATTCCTTCAGTCTGTTAATTCATCTAGTTATCTATCAGTTTTTCAGCTTCTAAAATTTTATTAATGGTAATTGCCTCTCCCCTACTTTCTTTGCCCTTATGAATCTGTATATTTTTATTCCTTTACTATCATTTTAGTTGAGTGTAGAGAAGGCAATAAACGTGTATGTTTAATTTATCATATTTCTGGGAAATTTATTAATATTTAACTTCTGTGTCTCAATTTATTCATCTGAAAAAATAGAAGAAAATAACAGTCCCTACCTCATAGAACTGGTGTTAAGAAGTCAGAAAAAAAGTAGTAGTCAGAAACCCATTTATGACTTAACTCTGTGCTTGGCAAAGAATATGCATTAAGAAATGTTCACTCCATTCTTGGTAGTAGTAATAAATTATAAAAATGTCTGACAAAGTATTGTTGCAAATGAGCCAAGCATATCAATCAGTGAAGTAAGTCAAAAATAGTCTTTCTACACCATCTCTTTGAGGTAAAATGTTAATATCCGCTTCAGGGAAATAGAAAAAAATGATAACCTTAGCTTAATATCAAGATTTTTTTTAATGACATTAGTTAAAACTAATGTTTTTCATGAGATCTGAAATGAGTTCCAACTGACTAAGTCATTAGAAACCTTACTGCAAATGAAATTGTTACTCATTTAATATTTGGAATTTGCAACTCTTTGAATCAATTAAATTATTTTTCTGCTTTCTATTAATTAAGTAAACCCAAAATACAATTAACTGTAGTTGCTAGCCTTGGTGGAGTTGCTTCTTTCATTTTATCAACAGATATTAAGCACTGATGGTATGATATGTGGTCCCTGAGCTTTCTGCCTACATCAAAAGCAAACAAACAGCATCAGAAACATATAAGCGATCTCACTGGGCCTCATGTGCACCATGAAATATTGGAACAGGTAAACCGGTCCACTCAGCTCTCAAATGTGATTATATCATTTTTCTAAGCATCAATGTTTTTTAAACCATGACTCAAATCTGTAATCCATTTTCAGAAGTGCTTATTTGTACATATAAAACACATTGAGCACATGTACAGTTTGTGAAGCACTGCACAGGGTAAATTACGCAATGTTAGGCACATCCACTCTGATAGAAAGAGAGAGAGCTAAGACAGCAAATCATTAAATACTTGATCTGTCCAAAAGGTATTTTACTTTAGTGGCTACCCTTTAAGTGTCCAGCTTTAGACAGTGGCATTCAGTCTGAATCATTTAATAACCAAAAACAAGCAGGATAGTGATCATGGATAAAGAGAGCTTAAAACCAACAAAACACACACACACACACACACACACACACACCAGTGAATCTATTAAGGAGGAATCACGAAAGTTCATTTTAGATTTCTTAGAAAAATTAGATTCAAGCAGTGACTTCCACCTCTCATTTTTGCTTTGAGGAATCGAAGTAATTGTCACTTAAGCTATCGTCACAGCTAAGAATTTTACTTCATACTTGCTTGCTCTCAGATGTAGGTTCCAGATATTCAGTGATCTTCGAATTGCGTAAACTTTGATTCCAAAGATAACACAAGCTGGAACTTAGAATCGAATTGATAAACCAAAGGTAAAATGTTAAATAAAGGATACTAGGCAGAAAGCTCCTTGAGGGCAAGCAGTCATCCTCAGCTAGCCCAACTCAACTACCCCAATCCCCTGTTCATAGTTGTGAGACAGAACAATTAAATGAACTTTCAGAAACTTCAAACATCCCTCATTAGAGCAAACTTACAAAGAAGTCATTCTTCAACATGAATGAATCCCTTCCATACAACTGTGTCCCTGTACTTAATTATCTTCTACTTAGTTCATATATGTTCATTTTTTTATCTCCCCTTTACTTTAGTTTTTGAGGCCAGAGACCAGCCTCCCACTCTCACACCCATAAGAAGGTCTAGCACAACCCCAGGCACAGAATAAGTGCCGGATTCATGCAAATTAATTATATGGTTAGCAAACATGGTCATTGCACATGTCCTCTGTTCTACAGCAGGCTTGGCCAAGTGGGACCCAGCAGATCCTGCTTCCCCCAGCATGGCAGCAGCTTACTGGAGTGGCCACCCACACATCAGTGCAGCATGCCACCGTGATTCCCGAGACCATGGCCGGCACCCAGCAGTTGGCGGACTGGAGGTAAGTAGGAAACCCCTCTAGGGTGAGTGAATGTGTCTGGGATGGGAAACGTGGCCACTGTCAACTCAGGGCTGCCAGGCTGGCCTGTACTTGAATTCCTTGTAGAGAGGTTTTTAAAGCTTTAAAAAAATATTGTGTGGACTATGAGTGCAATGTGACAAGAAGCAATTTTTAAATAATAGACCAGGAGACGAGAAAATCTGCTTCATTAACTTATGCTCAGTTGTCATTGCCACCCCAAATTCAGTTATGTCATTTAATCATCAGTGCAAGTCACCAGACTGGGTTCTGGATGATGTTTGGTAGTTTCTCCAAATCAAATTCCACTTTCAGAAAACAAAGTCTGTCACCAGTGAAAGAATGCAGAAGAGGGTCCCCAAAGCCCCAAGCAATTCTAGAAAGTGTTCTGAAGATGTCCGTGACGGGGGTACTCTGGAATCTATCCGACCTCCCATGGGAAGGCTTGACAGAATGGGGTTTATTTGGAAGGGTAAACCCTGGCGTGTTTGCAGAGTGTGCTCTTCAGCTAATAGTCATATCTTATATATCCGAGTCTACTTCCCATACACCCCAGAGGCATCCACCCGATGCCTGCCAGCACACCGTACCCCCAGCATCTGCTTCCAGAGCTCCACCCTCCCAACTCATGACTTCCCCACAGATGCACTCCTCTGTTATTTTTATGGCTTGATGTCCTTGTACCTCCCCCCAACGCCACCATACTGGTCCCCTCTACCAGTGCACAGCCAGATGGCAACCCTGCAAGTTGTCCCCAGCTCCTCATGGCCCTTTTGGGTTATCTCTCATTCTGCACGAATATCAGGGCAGGGAATTCCCCTCAACTCCCTGACAGTCTCCGTATCACCCAGGGAGCCTCCCACAGTTCTTATTCTGACCTACGAGGTTATGATAAATTAAGATCTCTCAGGGAAAAAGTAGAAAGGTGGTGATATAAAGCCCCAGTCAGACCCCTACCGCAGCTTCCTCCATTCCTCCACTTAATTTTCCGCCCAGTACACAGTAGCCGGGCCCTTTCCCAGGGTCCCACTCACTCCCCACTGGCAATACCCTCATGCCACCCCCATTCACTGGAAGCAGTTTCTCCAAACCAGGTGGTGCTGGGTTCAGTCCCAACTCTGCATGACCTGGGGCCAGTTAACCTTTATGCACCTCAGTTTCTTCTTCAATAAAGTGGGGACAGTAATGCCTACTTCATAGGATTGTTGGGAGGTTTAAATTAAGATAAAATACAAGGCGCTTGGCCTATGTTTAACATGTACCATCGCAGTGCCTGGTACATGACAGGCATTAAATAAATCTGTCATCTTCCCTTCCCTCTTATCACTTCAGCCCATGCTCAGCAAGATCGCCTTTCCTCCTCCAGCTCATTAGGAGCAGCCAAGTGGAAAGCTGTCTGACCAGCTGGGTTTTTTTCCTCACCCCTTTCTCCCTAAAAGACCACACACATGACATGTTCCTTTTTTTTTTTCCCCTTTGTCTTTCAGCATTTATAGCTCATCTAATTTCAGAAATACATATACACTCAGAAATACATAAACGCTAATTTCTACATATTTTCTTATTCTTCCTCCCTCCTTCCTTTTTGACATCTCTTACCTAGTGACCACAGAAGACATCTAAAGCCAGCATACTCTCTTCCTGGTCTCTCTCCATTTCATGTATGAGCCAAAGAATATCCATAATTGTGGCTAAAAAACAGAAGTACCAGTGCTGGGTTGGACTCAAAGGAGACAGAATGCCACCTGTCTATAGGAGAAAGAGCTGTAACAAAAGAAAGAAGCCATAGTATCAGTTTCTTGGCTGGATGCATTGGCTCACGTCTCTAATCCCAACACTTTGGGAAGCCGAGGCAGGAGGATCACCTGAGGTCAGGAGTTCGAGACCAGCCTGGACAACATGGCAAAAGCCTGTCTCCACTAAAAATATAAAAATTAGCCAGGCATGACAGTATGTGCCTGTAATCCCAGTTACTCAGGAGGCTGAGGAAGGAGAATCGCTTGAACCAGGGAGGTGGAGGTTGCAGTGAGCCGAGATCATGCTACTGCACTCTAGCCTGGGCAACAGAGCAAGACTCTGTCTCCAAAAAAAAAAGCCCTAATATCAGTTTCTAAAGTCCATGTAAATACCCAAAAGACGCTATGAGAATCCCTACAAATGTGTTCATGTACTTTTTTTTTCTATTCATCCTTTTCCCCATGTTGCAACAATAGGATCTTATAGTTTTTTAAAATTCAAATGAATTATCCTTTAGCTTTTAATTTTATTATGTGTTCAATGGGTTCTTATGGGCAAATCTCTGAGTCAGTCACCACCTTTAACATTTCTGTGGGAAAAAAAGGCTTAGAGCTTCATACAACTCAGATTATAAGAATTTTCAAACGTAACCCATTTTTAGGATGAGGGCTGCCAGTATTTCTATCATGACTGTTATTAATTTTGATTTAATACCAACTTTATACTTGTCTAGTCAACCTTCAGTTAATCTAATTGTTCATTCAACAAGCGTGTAATTAATTGATCAGCTGCTACATGCCTGAGCATTGTTCTAGCCACTGAGGGAATTCAAAAGAACATTAACACTTCCTCACACCAGAAACATATGGTTCCCAGGCTTCAAAGTTTGTTTTTCACATAAAGTACATTTTCTTCATTGATAAAATGGTATTGCTAAGACATCCTGCCTACATCACAGAGTGGAATAAAATAACCCATTGAAGACACTTTGAAAATTCCCCTTTTACTTCATTTAAAACTTTTTTTTTTTTTAAATAAAATTAAGGTGAAACTTTTTTGATTTTACTTGAGACAGGGTCTCGCTCTGTCGCCCAGGCTAGAGTGCAGTGGCACGATCTTGGCTCACTGCAACCTCCGTCTCCCAGGCTCAAGTGATCCACCCATCTCAGCCTCCCGAGTAGCTGGGCCCATAGGAGCACACCACTACAACCGGCTAATTTTTTGTATTTCTGGTAGAAATGGGGTTTTGCTGTGTTGCCCAGACTGGTCTCAAACTCCTGAGCTCAAGCTGTCCGCCCACCTCAGCCTCCCAGAGTGCTGGGATTACCGGCATGAGCCATTTAGAATATCGTCCAGCATAACCATCTTGGCGCTCAGGGACTTTAAAAAGTTGGAGGGAATATTTATCTCTCGTCCCTAGAACTTAAAAACTCGGAGCTGGCACACAGCATTCTTCCTGCTTGAAAGCCCTCTTTCTCACTGACAAGTCAGATGTGTTTTTCCTGCTGCTTAAGCACCGCGCTTCAATTTTTCCGCACCCAGGAAACCCACCTAATGAGCACGCCTAGCCAGGCTCATCCCTTCAGCAGCTGCCCAGCTAGTGAGATAACCAAGTGCAGTCAGCGTTTCATGGGGGAGGAAGCTTGCACTTATAGAGGAGCTCTGCTTTTAGAACACCTCTAAGGCACCTTGTCTCGGCTCCCTCTCAGGAACACGCATGCTCATGGAAGCCATTACAATCCCATCATGCAGCAGCCTGCGCTATTGACCGGTCATGTGACCCTTCCAGCAGCCCAGCCCTTAAACGTGGGTGTGGCCCACGTGATGCGGCAGCAGCCAACCAGCACCACCTCCTCCCGGAAGAGTAAGCAGCACCAGTCATCGGTGAGGTAGGTGGTGAGAGCCACCCTAGGGAAGAAAAATCCTGGGAGGTGTGAGTGCTAAAGAAATGCAGTTTAGGATTAGGGAGTATCAGCAGCACTCTGAACATGGGACAGTTGCATGGGACATGAGGCACTCCTCTTCCTGCAGTGCCAGCAAAACACCCCGTACCACATGGACTGGCCTAGGGTTTGCAGGAAGCACTCACTCCGGGCTCTGTGCACTTGCTAGCCCTGCCTCTTGCCTCAGCCTAGAAGCAGTGCTGCCGGCGCCCTAGGGGTAGGTGCTTGGAATCACTGCATTTCAATGCCGTGAGAGCTTCAGTCCCTTTTGTTAATTACAAAAAAAAAAAAAAAAAAATGTAGTCACTAATACTTCTTAAATCATAGTAAGGAAGACTTGGTTTAAACTCGTGGCAATAGTATAGGGATGGATGCAACAGAATTTTGCAGTGAGCAAGAGAGATTGGACTCAACTCCATACAGCATGGGCAAGTGAAAATTTATAGCCAAGGCGAGGCTGGGGGCGTCAGTGGATGGGAAGTTACTAAGAGGAAACATTAGGAGTAAGGGAGGTTCTGCCTAAACTGACCTAACAGGATTCTTGCTAGTGAAAGGGCCAGGTGATCAGACATCACCTGGAGAATGAGGAACCTAATCAGATATCAAGGGTCATCAGATATCCAGGATGGTGGGTTCTTGCTAAACTGACTTAGCAGGGTTTTTTGCCAAAACTAGATTGTGCAGCAGAGTGCACAGCTAGATCTAGGAGAAGGTTCACAAGCCTGACTAAAGTTTGGTGAAGCAAATGATCTTTGTCACTTTCTCCTTGTCCAGAGAACACTCAGCCTCACCTGAAGTTTCATTTTGGAAACCATTTACCATAATAATTATTTTAAAATGTTAAAAATTGCTTAAAATGTTTTTTAAAATACCAAAGAAATGTGCTTTCTTTGTATCTAAGATACAGAAGTTTAACTGATTCAGCACCTTGCTTAAATGCAAGCAATAGCTTATTTAATCCCAGACACTAACCAGCAGAACACGAATCTTTCCCATTCCCTTTAAATCCGTTCTTATCTCAACACTTTTAAAAAATCAAGGCCAACAAAGGGTTGCATGATGTATGATTCCACGTATATGGCTATTTGGAAAAGGCAAAACATAGAGACAGAGATCCGCTTAGGGCTTGCCAGAGCGCATTGGAGAGGAGGAGACGGACTACGAGGAAGCCTGCGGGAACAAGCTATAAGCCTGGATTGTAATAGGGGGTTATGACTGTGCATTTGTCAAAACTCATCCAACACTTCAAAGGGAGACATTTTACTATATGTCAGTTATACCTTAATAACCTGACTTTTTAAAAACATAGAGATTTCCAACCCAAAGAGAGAGAGAGATCTTGTGACTGCAGGATTGCTCCTACCTCTTTTCCTAATGCCACGACTCGGAGGTGCTTAATTGCTTATTTCAATAAGTTAATCAAGAGAAGTCTGGTTTACAAAATGTCTAGTGGATTTTGGTTTTCTGCCTCCTCATGGAACCAGATACCAGAAACTAGGCCTTCTTCTTTTCATTCTCGTTCAAACACTGATCCAAGGGCTGAAGTTGTCATCCTTCCAGATTCCTTATTTGGGTGTTTCTGACAGCTCAGGGAAATTTATCTCAGAACGTTGGCTGCTTTCCAGAATGCTTTTGTTTGGCAGCCTTGTGACAACTCACCCATGTCATTATTACACTGGGTGGCACCAAAGTCCACTGTCTCCATTCTCATGGGCTGTCATGCCCAGCGAGGTCACATGGAGCATGAGTTCACCTTGGCTGAGTAGAGGCAGTAAGAACCCTCAGCCTCCCAACCTGTTTAGCAAGCCCCTCCTTTTTTGTCAACTCACCACTCAGCTGGCCTCATGAAGACTCACTGCCAGTACACTTCAAGATCGATATAATTATAGTGAAAGTTATGTATTTGCTTATTTTTAAGACCAGTGCCTTCAGCACAACAGTCTGAAAGACCAGAAGTCTCTCCCTTGTTGGCGATGTGGCCAGGCGTACTTTTCCTTAACAATGCCAAGTGGAGATATTAAAACCGCTGGTAGTGAAAAACATAATCTTAAAATTGTAATGTATTAGCAATAACAAATACATAGGTTTATAGTAAGTACAAACAATGATACAATCTTACCAGCGAAACAGATCACCAGTCCCCCGGAAGGATCTGGCACTAGCTTGACAGAAAAATAAATCCACCTTTATTGAATTATTTTCATTTTACTGCCATCCCTTCAGCTAGAAGGTGCTAGAATCTCCAAAGACATATAAAAGTCTGAGTTTCATTACACACTGGCATTAGTCTCTCACTGCATAGATATTACAGGTTGAGCATCCGTAATCCACACATCCAAAATGGTCCCCAATTTGGAACTTTTTGAGCATTGGCGTGGTGCCATAAGTGGAAAGTTCCACACCTGACATGTGGTCTCAGTCAAAACTTTATTTCATGCACAAAATTATTTTAAAATAATGTATAAATTACCTCGGGCTATGTGTATAAGGTATATATGAACCAAAAGAATTTTGTGTTTCGACTTGAGTTTCATCCCCAGGATTATCTATCTCATTATGTATATGCAGATATTCCAAAATCTGAAAAAAAAAAAAAAAAAAAAAAAAAAAAAAGAATCCAAAATGCTTCAGGTACCAGTCATTTGAGATAAGAGATACTCAACCTGAACTAGAGTCAGTGAGGATTTAATGGAGAAGGGGAAAGCTATTTTTCCCCTAAAGTTACCGAGAATCACATTAGCTAATTTAGTAAGGAATTTCAAGTTGATCAAAATTAAGATTAAAAGGTCTCTTTTTAAGAGTACTTTTTCCTCTTGCACTTTTCCCAATTCTGTATTACAATTCAAACTACTGAGCCTCCCATGAGGCTCCATGAAGCAAAATCCAGCAAAATCATTTTTAAGGATTTTAGCAATTATATGCACACAAATACTTTGACGTTCGTGTTCTTTGTCCAGAGAAGGAAAGAAGGAAAACTGAACCATTGGCCACCAAGGTTAGGTCCTTTAGATCCTGAAACTCTTAAAGAATGTTTCAGTAGAATAATCATTAGTAAGAAACCAAAGCTTTGATGTGGCAAACATCAGTTCTTTCCCTACCCCCAAAACAAGACTTAAGTACCTTTGAAGGGATGACACAAGACAGAGCTCAGAAGTAGGGCCTTGACCCTGGAGGCAAGGGGGGTGTTGGGGCAAACATAGCTGGAATCCTGGCATGACATCTGCTCCTGTAAGACATGTAGAGCTTGGGGCACTAGAGCCCCCTCCCTGCTCCCAAAACCCTGGCTGCTCCCTTTGTCCTGCTGGAAGCAGGCACGTAGATCCAGACCAGAGCCCAGAGAAGGACTGTGTAGCAGCTCACTGAATGGTCCCTTTTCCAGTCACGGATGGAGACTCATTGGCCAGCCGCTGTTTTTTAGAGATGTGGCAAAGCAGGTGCTTCTCCTTTGAAGGAGCTGTGGGCCTGACCTTCCTCTGTGTGCGAGTGTGGTTTTCTCATTACAGAAATGTCTCCACCTGTGAAGTGTCCTCCTCGCAGGCCATCAGCTCCCCACAGCGATCCAAGCGTGTCAAGGAGAACACACCTCCCCGCTGTGCCATGGTGCACAGTAGCCCGGCCTGCAGCACCTCAGTCACCTGTGGGTGGGGCGATGTGGCCTCCAGCACCAACCGGGAGCGGCAGCGGCAGACAATTGTCATTCCCGACACCCCCAGCCCCACTGTCAGCGTCATCACCATCAGCAGTGACACGGACGAGGAGGAGGAACAGAAACACGCCCCCACCAGGTGAGGTGGTGCCACCTTAGCCAGGAGGGTTTGCATTGTGTGTGTATATCTGACCGTCTTCCATCGTCAGACATAGGAAGCCCTCTCTCTGACCCCTCTTCTTTGGGTTTTGCCATCTCCTATGGTCCAAAGGTTATTTTAAGAGAATGTCAAATAGGTTTTCCATAATTGTTTAAAACCAAAATACTGTTGAATCACTTCGGTCTTAAAAACTAATGATAGGGGCTGGGCGCAGTGGCTCATGCCTGTAATCCCAGCACTTTGGGAGGCTGAGGTGGGTGGATCACAAGGTCAAAAGATTGGGACCTACTGACCAACATGGTGAAACCCTGTCTCCACTGAAAATACAAAAAAATTCGCTGGGCATGGTGGCCAGTGCCTGTAGTCCCAGCTACTTGGGAGGCTGAGGCAGGAGAACTGCTTGAACCCAGGAGGCAGAGGTTGCAGTGAGCCAAGATCGTGCCACTGCATGGCAGCCTGGTGCCAGAGCAAGACTCCATCTCAAAAAAATAAATAATAATTATTATTATCATAGGCCCTATACATTTGGGGAACTTGAGATCATAAAAATTGGGCACACAATGCCAGTGTATTTCATCCTCTATAAGTTTAAAAATCTCTGCCTCAAGCTAGTGAATTTATCCCCAGTTGGTCGGGATATTTCTCTAACATTGCCTTGGCTCACTCAGAATACGAAGTAATTGTCCAATTAATCAGAAATTTCCCTGTGTCTGATTAACCCAATCTTTCAAAACTGCCAGTTGGCACTTCACCCAGAGAGCATTACTGTTTATCCCCAACGTAATACTCATTCATTTTACTCTTTATGTGCTTCCCGGGGAGAGGGAAGAAATCTTTATTATATTTACAAAACTCTGAACCCTGGCGCCAGGGCCTCTTTCTCTGCACTGCCCAGCCAGACTTCAGCAAAATGTGGTTTTTGTTTGAGCCGCTCAGCTCAGGTTCTGAGCAACCCCGTTAGAACAGTTGGCCCCCTGGCTCTCTGCACCCCTAGTGTCCCTGCGGCCTTATAGAGCCCAGGGTCGTCTCATGAGCCCACCCTGTTGACTCCTTCACATTGGTACCGAGAGCCAAGGAAGGGAGGCCTGCCCCTCCCAAGCCCAGCGCTGCCAGTCAGCACACATCCCGAAGCTGGATGTGAAGCCTAATTCACAATTAGGCTCGAATTATTAATTCCTGATTGGATACAATGTAACTAATTAGTAATCACAAATCCTTTGATTAGGTAATACATTCTCACATCTGAAATCATGACAAAATGTATAGCTAGACTGATTAAAACATTCTCATTACAACTATTCCTGCATGGGACATTCCTTCCCTCTTTATAATGAAGTCCTGTGGTTTTAGTTTGTTTCAGGGAGGGTCAGTACATGTCTCATTCAAGTGTCCTCTTCCCATTGAATGGTACAGCCTGTCATTGTATTTCAGAGAAAAGCGTAGTAGAGTGCTTGTGGTCATAGCATTGTGCCCAGTACCAGAGGGGACACGGGTCAAAGGTCCAGGCATAGCACTGCATACATTTACAGCCCAGGACTGCCTTACTCCCCATCTGTCTAGTCCAGAACTGGCCTCAGTCCCCTTTTTGATGACAGCCCCAAGTCGAGTCCATGGTCCATTCTCCCCATGCCCCACCCCACCCAGGAATACTGTGGGTTCAGTCCTCATGGAGGCTCAGCGGTCTCTTCGCAAAGAGGACGGCCTGGAGCAGCCACCCACAGGTGGGTAGCCTTGGTCATCAGAAGGGTCCAGGAGCCTTGCCCAGCCCTTTGCCACAAATGGAAAAAAGCAAAAGCAATTTAAAATCTGACAATCAACTAGACTGGAATCTCATTCCTGGTGTATGAGATCTGAGTTGACACAGACTCTCAACGTCTGTGCCCAGGAGAGAATTGAATAGCATGTCTGAGGAGGATGAGAGAGCCATCTCCCCACCAGTCAGACAGCTGACAGGCCTGAGAGCAGAACGCAAAGCCAGAGCATGTCCCTGCCTCCACGGCAGTCCCTAAAGCCCCCAGAAGGAAAGGATAGAACCAAGAAGCTGGGCAACAGGCGAGGACCTTCATGGGTACAACTCAAAGAAAGGCGGGAGAGGGAGGCAGGCGTACAGGTGAGGGCCAGCCACACACAGTAGCAGTAGCCACTGAGTCCCACGGCATCCTGCAGTGAAGAGTGGCAGGGACCACCAGTCTGTCAGGGTTGTGAAAATGTGCCGGACACATCAGGCTGAATGGGGAAGCTGCAGACTGAGGCTAGCAAGTCGTCCAAAAGGCTTCAGCTGTCCACAGTTGTGACTGGGAGCTCCCAGAATAATGTTTTCCAGAGAGGTCCAGTGCTGTTGCCTTAGAAAATGTCTTCGTACCCAAGAAGGTGGGAAAGTGTATTTGAGTCAGAGTAGGATAAAACAGAAACCAGTAGCTGTTTTGTTTATAGAGAAACCACTGTGTAATTGTGATCACATTATCGTGACTACATTTTGGAATGAGAAAAAAAAATGTGGGGAAATGTGATTACTTGTTCTCAGAAGTCAGAATTATCATAAAATTTAACACAGCAAGTATCTGCTGGCCCCACTAGTGTAAGATATTATGCTGGGAACTGCAGGTGTGACATAAATAAGGCAGACAGTCTGTGTCCTCATGAGGTTTGCAGGGTAATATGCAAGACGAAACACATACGAATCATTATAACACAAAACAGGGTATCAGTCCCATAAAAACAAGCAAAGTACCATGGGGACTCAAAGGGAAAATAGCTTAAGGGAATAGCAGGGGAGGGGGGCTTTTGAGGCCAAAGGTCTAGGCAGGTACACACAGTAGAGGAGGTGGGGTCGCAAATCCAGGTGAGGTGACAGATGGAGCAGGGCCTCTGAGGCCGGCGAAGAGGAGCAAGAGCTCTGTGCTGGAGCTCATCCAGAGGGGCTTCCAGGTGGAAAGGGGGTTGTGGAGGGATCTCCCCTTAGAGGGGGGTGGTCAGCTTTCTCAGAAGATACTGAGGGGCTCAAGGGGAAGCATCAGTCCTGGGAAAGCAAGGATGCACCCCCAAGTGCAGCCACATGGAGGGGTCACCTGGTCCCCCTCCAGCTGTAGAGCTTCCCAGCCCTTCTGAGTCCCAGCTAG
This sequence comes from Saimiri boliviensis, assembly GCF_048565385.1. Classification (NCBI taxonomy): domain Eukaryota; kingdom Metazoa; phylum Chordata; class Mammalia; order Primates; family Cebidae; genus Saimiri; species Saimiri boliviensis. Next base: position 18,040,788 of record NC_133458.1, read on the forward strand.
AACAACGGAGATCTTCCCTCCTGCACGCTGATCATCCTAGTTCCCGAGCCTGATTCCTCCCGTGCCGCGGGCATGTTGATTCCCACCTTCTGTGTTCCCAGCCTCATTTCTTATTTGCTACTTTCCCCAATGGCAGTCCTATAACTTTGCCTGCCGTGCTGGTTAATTCTCCTAACACGGCTCAGCCTCAGCTTGGCAGCCAGAGTCAGGCAGTCAATGACCTTCAGAGGGATGGCAGTGCCTCCACCACGAAAGGCGCTTTTAGACCTGATTGAGGGTGTCACTAAACCTCTAGGCCCAGATGATATTGCCTAGAATTTTTAAAAGAAAGCCAAGGTAAAATCATTATGCCTGACCCCAAATACGTGGCACCGTTAGTTGCACAGCACATGGCAGGCCAGCAGCTCCACTTGTAAGAACTCCAGAGCGTGTTGGAGGCAGACGCTGGGAGACGCTGAGCTCAAGACGGGAATCATAGCAAGCATCCACCCAGTGCTTCGCCCACACTGTCTCCTGCATCATTTGATGGGGCATGCAAGGCTGGTATTTCTATTCCCATTTGATAGATGAAGAAACTGAGGCTCGGGAAAGGTAGGTGACTCACCCAAATTGATTCTAATAGGTTCTAAATAGCAGAATTGGGACTCAGGTACCATGCTGTTGAAGAACTGGCAAACTTAATTACTGGCAAAAACAACTGATTTCAGTCATTCACTCAATGAATACAAATTCCATCCTGCTCCCTCCTGTGACTACCACTCTGCCATGGTAGCTCCCACTGTGTGCAGGGCACCATGCCAGGGCCATAGGGAGTCTAGAGGATTGTCCACTGGGCCCCCACTTGGTGCTGGGCATTTGGCAGGGTGCGGGAGCTGTGGCACTGAGAAGGGTGGAGTCAGCTCTTTTAAAAGTAGGAAAGCCTGGGAAGAGCAGGGGACTCCTTTTCAGTGAATCACTGTTGGACTAGGGGACTCCGGTTATGGCTAGAAAATCGGCCAAAAGATGAAACAGACGGATAATGTTCTGGGTCCCTCAGGATTAAGTAGTAGAACTAGTCTTTTAAATATTTATAGACGATTTTGATTAGAAAAGCATTTAATTGTCTGCACGTACTGAACAAGCCGTCTTTTCTTTCCTGGACCCTCTTAAGACAGTTTATAGGTACACGTCTCATGATCTAGACCCTCCTGCTAACCTTACCTTGTGCTCTTAATCGTGTAAAGGCTGTAACATATGACCTGTAGTCATGAGGGTAATTTTTTGTATTTATGTAAGAACTAGAGACAGTGTCTCACTACGTTGCCCAGGCCGGTCTTGAACTCCTGGGCTCAAGCGGTTTTCCTGCCTTGGCCTCCCGAAGTGCTGGGATTACAGGTTGTGAGCCGCCATGCCCGGCCAAGAGTAATTTTTTAAGTGTGTAAACCAAACAGGCTTATGTCAACTGATCAGCTAGAAATGATTTTTTCCAGTCTCCATTATTCATTCATATATTCACTCATTCAGTTACCTGGATATTCTGGTAGGTGGGTTGTTTTGCTCAGGTCATCAGGGCCCTCCTGCAGGCTGTTTCACTGCACATGTGTAAGCAGCCACTGTTCTAGCCAATGTCACCAAAAATGAAAACTTGAAGAAAATCAATTCATAAATATCACTCAGTATTTTAGATATAAAAACACTTACTTGGGTCACTCTTAACACATTTATATCTTTAAAAATTTGACCCAAAATGTTTTCCTTCTTTAAACAAAGTCGAAAGTCTAGAGAAATTATTATAGATAAAGCAAGGTTAGAAAACTGATGAACTGCTGTTCAAATTATATTGGCCTGAAAAATTAACATCCACGTAACAGAGGGAGCAAAAAAACACACACACTCATTTATTATTGCATGGGCAAAAAACCCAAAGTGGGATGAGCCTCCATTGCTACCTGTCACCATGTACCTATCACCACTCCATCCTGCCATTGGTTGAGAAGCTACTCACAGCCAACCTCCTGCTGTGCTCGTGGGGACGTGGGAATCAGGCTTGAGTGAAGGGACAAAGGAACCCAGACACACAGTGCCATTTGAAGGAACTTTGGTGTCTCTCCATTTTGAGTACGACATACCCCAGTTGAAAGATATTTCAGTCATGTGACTCATCTCAAGAGATGATGGATCTTTTGTTCAGCTGACTTCACCACACCCTCTTTACAGGACTCCATTTAAGACACTCAAGTGAGTTGAGAGGAGTGGCTTACGGGTGCATTTTGAAAGGAGGCGCCAGGCATGGTGCCTCATACCTGGAATCCCAGCACTTTGAGAGGTGGGAGGATCACGTGCGGCCAGGAGTTTGAAACCAACCTGGGCAATGTAGCAAGACCCTGTCTCTACAAAAAATTTGTTTTAATTCTCCAGGCACAGTGGTACCTGTCTGTAGTCTCAGCTACTCGGGAAGCTGAGGTGGGAGGATTGCTTCCACCCAGGAGTTCCAGGCTGCAGTGAGCTGTGTTCACAACACAACATGGCAGTCTGGATGACAGAGTGAGACCTTGTCTCTAAAAATAATAACAATTTGAATGGAATGTATGTGCCATATTAAAATGAGTGTTTTTTTCTCTGTAAGGACACTAAGCAGCTATCAGGAAGGAGCACGCTGGTCTGGAGGCACCCTGTTATTAACAGGCGTGAGCCGCTGTGCCCAGCCAGAAGTAGTCATATGCTTTACCACATCATCTCGCCGTGATGATTAAAGGAGATAACACATATAAAGCGCTTTAGATCCAATAAATGTTACCTATACTTAATATGATCAGCATCATAGTAATAGAACATATAGCATTGACTATGAAATGAGAATAATAGTGAATGAAGTTATTGGAGGAGATGATGAGTTTTGACCCTGGTCTTAAAGGATGAAATTGACTCAGATTAGCACATAGAAATTAGAGATACATTCCAGATAAGACCCTACAGGGAAGGGGTCACAGGTTATAGCTGATCCTCTGGCAGTGTTTTCTCCTTTAGGGATTTCTTTACTTTTTAGCTCCTTATTTATTTTCGTCATTTTTAAATGATGAAAATGATCTATTGCCATGACAACACAGTGCAGTTGTGAACTCTGACAGCTTTGTTCTTTATTCAGAAGTGACATTCTATCAAGGCCATTCCAGCAAATATTTCTCATTCTGCTCCTATCACTGTCTCTCTTACTTGCATTAACCAACTCATAATGGAATTGATGAGCTGTCAATAATAGACACAATCGTGAAATGAATCCCAGTAGTATCGATACATACGAGCCTAAAGAATCTGCAGTAGTCACTGCAAATGTGTGCTCATTTCTAAAGCAACTCATTTAACAGTGTCCCATTAGTTCTCTAATCTGCATAGTGTGTTCAGGTAGAGCACAGAGCTGTCTAACAATGGAAGAGATGAACAGCTAGCAGATGAATTCACCTTCTGCAACCCTGTCACTTATAAATCCAAAAAGCCAGGCAAATCAGCATCAAGCTGTGCCGAACAGACCTGCTCATTAAGTCAGGGGCTCCCCAGCTACAACAAAGGGATGAGACCCGGGAAGAGTTTGGAGAGGTTTTAGCCCACACTCCTTGTAGATACTTAGACACTGACGTGCAGATTCTTCAGTCTCTTTGGTGGGAGGCTCCCTACCTGCTGGGGTTCTATGCAGGAGGTGGCCCTCACTTCTCACAGATCATCCAGGCCAAGCTATCAGCTCTCACAAGACTCCCGCCAGAAAGCCATTCTTCAGTGACAAGAAGCTCAGTGACTCATGAAGTGGCTATTGTGCCTTGAGATAGTTCCAGTTGTTAGAAAATTCTTTTTCATATTAAGCTGAAGCTTCTCCACAATTTCCGAATTGGAGTAAAGAGCTCCAACTATGCCCAATTTGAATTTAACTCGAGGACAGAGTACAGTTTTGCCGAAATTAGTGTGTATGTCTTTGTCTTTGTTTTTTTGTTTTGTTTTGTTTTGTTTTTGTTTTTGTTTTTATTGCTCATTTTCTAAACTACTCAGATCCTGAGGAAGATATGATCGGCAAGAACTGGCCAGATCTGGGTCTATAGGTAACGTACATCTACTAAAAGGATCACTTTCCTCTCCAGATTAGGGCTACACCATTCCTATTTCAGAATGTCTCTAGGAGTCTTTCAGAGATCCTCACAATGGCTCCTTTAATGCCATGAGTAATCTCACAATGAATTTCAGAGTAGGTTGGAGCTGGATGGATATTACAGGTTATCCAGGCCCCTGTCCAGAGCCACAGCAGCAAAGGGACAGCAGAGCTGGGACTGCAGTGCCAGCTCCCAGGACACATTTGGGAGTCAGCTTCCATCCTCACGTGGGGTCTTCTATCCACAGAATGTGCACCTGCCACAGCGCATGTCTGCGTTTCGCTAGATGATCAGGAGTAGCCATGCCCGAGGCTGAGAGTGAAGGGCAGGGCAGCGCCATCCCCGTGGGAACCAGCAGCTGCATACAGTCTTGGTTCCCAGCTCTTCCCCTGGCCCTCGGAGCACTTCAAAATAGCGCAGGGTGCGAGGAGTTCCCTTACTACCCAAGAGACAGCAGCAGGCGGGTTGTTTCCCTTTACCCTCCCCACTCATCCCAGAAGACAGCTGCAGGTTTCGCTGCCCTCTAAGGCGGCTCTCCTTCCCTCCTGTGCTCCCTCCTCGTCCTCAGCCTCCCGTGTCTCCTTGCTCTCAGATCCCTCCTCACTCCCTCTTAGCTCAGAGACCTTCTCCTGGAATCCTACTTCCTAATTCTTTTTTTGTTTAATTTCTATTTATAAAATATTTCTAGATATTCTTTTTTGTTATTGGTGGACAGCAATCTTTTTTTTTTTTTTTGAGATGGAGTCTCGCTCTGTTACCCAGGCTAGAGTACAGTGGTGTGATCTAGCTCACTACAACCTTATTTCCCAGGTTCAAACAGTTCTCCTACTTCAGCCTCCCAAGAAGCGAGGATTATAGGCAAGCGCCAGCACACCCAGGATTTTTTAATTTTTTCTTTTCTTTTTTTTTTTTTTTTTTTTTTTGAGACAGTCCCACTCTGTGACTCAGGCTGGAGTGCAGTGGTGTGACCTCAGCTCACTGCAACCTCTGCCTCCCGGGTTCAAGAGATTCTTCTGCCTCAGCCTCCCGAGTAGTTGGGATTACAGGTGTGCACCACCATGCCTGGCTAATATTTGTATTTTTAGTAGAGATGGGGTTTTGCCATGTTGGCCAGGCTGGTCTCAAACTCCCGATCTCAAGTGATCTGCCTGCCTTGGCCTCCCAAAGTGCTGATTACAGGTGTGAGCCACAGTACCTAATTCTTTTTATTTATTTTTACTGTTTTCTCTTTAGAGTATAGGTCTCTCTCTGTCACCTACAGATGACATGATCACAGCTCACTGTAGCCTCAAACTCCTGGCCTCAAGCCATCTTACTGCCTCAGCCTCCCGAGCAGCTAGGATGATAGGCACACACCACCATGTGTAGCTAATGTTTTTATTTTTGTGGAGGTGGGGTCTCGCTCTGTTGCCCAGACTGGTCTCAAACTCCTGGCCTCAAGTAGTTCTCCCACCTTGGCCTCCCAAAGTGCTGGGATTACAGGGGTGAGCCACCGCACCCAGCTCCCACTTTATAATTCTTGTACTGGGTCTCGGTGCCCTCCCAACCCTCCAGGTGTCTCTACTGAACCCTTCTGTACAGCTACAAAGTGCCCAAGACACTGAATCTCTTTTGCTTTTTTGTTTCTGAGTGAGCCTATGGACTTTGTTTTTTGATGGAGATATAATTCATGTACTGTACAGTTCACCCATTGAATGTGGATAGTTCAGTGGGTTTAATCTATGAATTTTTAATTGTGGTAAAATATATATAACAAAATTTGCTATTTTGACCATTTTTAAGTGTAAATTCAGTGACATTAATTATACTTATCATGCTGTGCAGCCATCACCATTATCTATTTTCAGAACTTTCCCATCGCCCCAACCAAAAACTATACTATTAATCAGTAACTTCCCACTTTCTTCTCCCTTAGCTCCCAACTTCTGGTAACGTCTAATGTATTTTCTGCCTGTATGAATTTGCCTGTTTAGATATTTCATATATGTAGACTCAAACTATTTGTCCTTTTTTGTCTGGTTTATTGCATTTAATGTTTTCAAGGCCCATCTATATTGTAGCATGTATCAGAACATTTTTTTGCGGTGGAGGGACAGGGTCTCTCTGTCACCCATGCTGGAGTGTAGTGGTGTGATCATAGCTCACTGCAGCCTCAAACTCCTAGGCTCGAGGAATGATCCTCCCACCTCGGCCTCCCAAACAGGTGGGTCTGCAGACACACACCACCATCCCTGGCTTGTTTTTAAATTTTTTGTAGAGATGGGCTCTTACGGTGTTGCCCAGGCTGGTCTTGAACTCCTGGCTTCAAGCAATCCTCCCACCTCAGCCTCCCAAAGTGCCAGGATTACAGGCCTCAGCCACCCCTCCCAGTGTTCATTCATTTTTATGACTGAACAGTATTCCATTGTGTGGCCACACCACATTTTCTATCCATCCATCAGTTGATGGACACTTGCGTTGTTTTCAGCTTTGGTGTTGTGAACAGTGCCGCAGTGAACATTGACTCATGTGTATCTGAGTACCTGTTTCCAATTCCTTTGAATACGTACTTAGGAATGGAATTGCTATATGGTAACTCCATGTTTAGCTTTTTGAGGAACAAGCCTATGGACATTTCATATTTAAACTGTCATAACTGGGAGGTTTGGGTCTTTATTAATTAAAATTTATCTATTTTAAGTTAACATGAAGAGCCATAAATATATGCAGCCAATTAATTCCTCACCTTCTTTTGAGTTCTTAACAATTATCATCTGTACAAGTCATCTGACAGTTAATCACGAAGCCTTTGTGACATCCATTATTCTCTCTAACTGGTTATTTTAAAGCTTTTACCGTTTAACTTGTCATGTTTTTATACACTGAGATTTTAATCTCCTCAAGGGTAGAGACACATATTTCTTTGTATAGGTATTCCCTGTAGTACCTACCATACACAGATCTCCAAGATATGATGAGTTTCAATTTTCTTTCATTTCAATCTTCTGGTTTATTCATAGAATCGAAAGAAAGAAACTTTTCCAGCAAGTCCTTACCCTGCTAGAATTCTCTTTGCCTAGATAAGTTTTTTGCAAACCTGTTTTCACATGTTAAACAAGTTAACACAACTTATAAGAAGAATAATGGTAACAGCTGTTATGGAATGCTTACCATGTGCTGTGTACCACTTAAAGCACTTTACTTGTATTTTCTCACTTAGTTCTCAAAACAAGCCTATGACTTAGGCACAATTATTACCTACCTTTTACTGATGAGGCCACTAAATCACTGCCCTACCACCAGCACATGCTGAAGTTAGACATCTGACTGCAAGGTTCATGTTCTCACCCACAAACACAGTTGGGTACCCTGACCCAGAGAGGACAGTGTCCAGCCACTGGAAGAACTATCCAGCCTAGTGTCAGGAGCGCTGGGCATTGGGGAGCAGGGCCGACGCCTCCTCCGGACTGCACCACCTGGCTCCCCTAGCCTTCTGTAGCTCCGCAGCTGTGCTCGGTTCTTCCATCCCTCCTTCCTGGCTGCTGTGGGCTCTGGAATTTGCCCACTTCCCTGCTGCCCCTAGGGTGGTAGAGATCCATCATGGGAAGAGCCTGGCCTGGCTGTGTGGCCTTAAACAAGATACTCGGGAAATGGCTGTGACTCCATCAGGCTCTATAAGTACCAGCTGCTTCTCTCATCCAATTAGCTGGAAACTGACCTGCTTGCCTAGGCAATTGCTATTTCTTAAAAATAAATGATCAGTATACAAAAATAGATGCACATTCAGTTTTAAAGCCTTAAATAAGCACACAGTAAGCAATACATTTCACATCCATCATGCCAACAAGCCACTCGCTGAGCTTGAAGACAGAAGTGGTTCCCAAAGTAACCACACTAACTTAAAAATCTCTGAACAAATAGGCCAGCCAAGAGCCGTCCAAAGCCAGTGCCTCCCTATTGTCTGAAGTTTCACATGTAAGATGAAGGCCAGGGCATCAGAGTGGCTTTCACATGGCATCGGCGTGGCAGGGGCCTTCCCACCAGGTGCCAGTGCCATGCCGACCCCCGTCCCTCCAGGCAGTGGAAAAGCCGCAGGTGATCCAGGCTCCTGAGAAGGGGAGTGCAGAGGTCCCCGTGGCCTGCACACAGTCAGCCCACAGAGCACACTCAAAGCAAGGAGAGGCGGAGGGTGTCCAGTTCAGCTCTGCGTTCTTCTCTCCAGCACGTCTGCCCTGCCCCTCAGAGCCTCACGCCGCATCCCATTTCATGGACATTCCGTCCCCTCCTGCATAAGCTTTGCCAGGCCACAGGCACCAACCCTAAACTCATGACATTCCTCTCCCAGCAACGTTTACTCCTAACCCATGTCCCCACGTTGCCGCGTTCTTGCTGGTTCTCTCTTCTTGCTCAGATGGTCCATGGGGGTTGCACACAGCTCTGGGCTGCAGGCGCCTCCCCTGCAGCTGTGCTGAGCTCTGCTGCACAGAAAGAGCCCAGGCTAGCCCAGAAGCGTCTCACTCCCTAGTTCCCGGAAGCAGCTGTGGGTCCAGCACCAGCCCCTCCTTCCCCATGTCTTCACATCTCCCCCTGCTGCGGGCTACACAGGAGACGGTTGCATGCCCAGCCTCCCCATGGGAGTTAGGGAGGGCAGAAGTCCTGTTTGTCCCCTCTCCCCTCCCTTCCTCCCCTGCCCCAGGGCATGAAAGGCTAGTTGGGTGTCTCACTTCGCGACCTTCTCCCACCTCTGACTTCTCCCTTTGCATTTTCAGCACTGTCTCCAAGCAAAGGAAAAACGTCATCAGCTGCGTCACGGTCCATGACTCCCCCTACTCCGACTCCTCCAGCAACACCAGCCCCTACTCCGTGCAGCAGCGTGCCGGGCACAACAATGCCAACGCCTTTGACACCAAGGGGAGCCTGGAGAATCACTGCACGGGGAACCCCCGAACCATCATCGTGCCACCCCTGAAAACCCAGGCCAGCGAAGTATTGGTGGAGTGCGATAGCCTGGTGCCAGGTAATTTGGGGCCAGGACAGGACAGGAACATCTCCCTGGAGAGCAGTTTTCCTGTGTTTCTGCTGCTGTATGGGAGCTGGTACAATGGAAAGTGCCCAGTGGCTACAGGCGATCCTTACCCAGGACTCCATTCGGATAGCCAACGGAGGCTTCTACTTACCAGCACATTGTATAAGCAGCGTTTTCCTTCTTTAATTCCGTAATCAATACCTCGCTGCCTTTACAATGGCTCTGCTTCCAACTAGGTTGATTAATAGGAAATAAAAGCTGCGTGGTTCTTTATCCCCCAGCCTGGAAGGATACCTGGTCTGGGGAGTTCCTGGCTGACATCTAGCACCACTCCGTTCCGAGAAGCCCTGGTGGTTGGGTGGGTTGCTTGTGTAGGAGGAACTTCCTCCGAGTCTTGCTAGGGGAGGCTGAAATCGGCACCTCTCAGCCCCTCAGAATCGGCTGCAGGGAGGTGAGACCGAGCCGTGCGTGTTTCTCTGCTCACGCGCTGCTCTCTTCAAAGGACTCCTCCTGTCCTGCGAAGGCTTGTCCTAAAAATTGGGCCCCGGAATAAAGGCTGAGAACGTAACCTTCTGAATAAACTCACCATAAATGGCTCACCATAAATTTTGGAGCATCGGTTTAGCGTTTCCCTTGCTCATGCTCACAGTGGAAGAATGTAAGGGCTAACCCCGGAGAAATCTGCACGGCCCGCTGTTCTGCCCCAAGCCACACCCAAGCCAATCTGCACCTTCATGATGGCGCAGCTGAAAAGGGAGGGAAAGGGAACGCCAAGAAGCTTTGTCGAGGTGTGAGGAGCTGTTAGTTCTCAGGAGGACCTCCTGTCTGTGTCACCGGAGGTGGCTACAGGAAACCGGGGACTCTTCCTCGGTGGTGGCCACATGCAAGGCCCAGTGGGCGCAGGTCCCGTTCAGGAGCTGCCGCTGAGGCTGAAGAGTGGAGGCAGGCTGGAGTCATTAGGGCTCTCCAGCGCAGCGCCTCAGGCGGCGAGGGTCAGCGCCCTGGGACACTCTCCCAAAAGCTCCTGGCATTGCCTAGGATGGGGCCCCTTTTGCTGAGAGGCTCAGCCTGAAGGGGAGATGGTGACAGCCACAGGCTCGTGCTCCCCGCTGCCCACTTCCCAACCCAAGACAGCATCACCCCTTCCAACATTTGTGTCAGAAGCTCTTTTTCCCTGACTTTGGGGTCACTTACCCCAGCTGCCTTTCCTCTGAAGAAATGCTTGTGAAACACAGCTGCTCAGCACCCTGCTAAAGCTTCTCCATGTTCAAGTCCTGGTCCATCCCCAATAGTACCGTCGAGACGATGCAGCCTCCAAGTGGCCTTGACATCAGAACCAGCCCTCCTGTGGGCCCAGAGGCAGGGGTTCATGGTGCCCGCAGGGTCCTGGCTGCTCCACAAGAAAGACGTGAGCAGCACGCAGCTCACACAGCACTCTCTCGGAAGAAGGAGATTTTCCCTTCGGGAAAGTGGAGCCATGGCAGTGCCAGATGCCAGGGCGAGCCTTCTGGTTGATGGGTCGGACTGTGCTTACTGCTAGGGTCTGGTGATCTGAAGCCCAAGAACCAGGCTGGAGCCCCCTCTCCGCCCCCCGCAGAATTAAGCACCTCTGTCAAGAAAAGAAAATGAAGCTGGCCTTTCCACAAGGCCACAAAGACATCCCTCTCCAAAAACCATCTTTTTTCTACCCTGGCAAATATTTTGCTGGAACCCCTGCCGGGAAGCAGCATTCTCTAGCAGTAACCAAGGGGCCCTGGAAGGCACCTGAAGTCATTTGCACCAGGAGCCAGGATTCCTTACAAAGAGAGAGGGGCATACTTTCCAGCTCAGCTAGCCTTTAAATATTATTTAAAGCTATATGTAGCACAATTTTTAAGTATTTGCAAAGGATAGAATTTGTCTTGCTGTATATTGTAACATTATTTAAGTTATTTAAACATATGTGTGTGCAAACCTCGAAGCTGCAGACTGAACTCATTCCACACACAGGAAATGCGGCCTGTGCCTTCGCAAGCAGGGGCATTCCTCGTCGGGTGCCCGCCCTTTCCCAGTCGGTGGTGTTCAATCCTGATACACACCGTTAGCTGCAGAACCCTCCTAGGCTCAGAAAAGTCGGGAATGCAGCCTCGCTCAGCTCCCTGGTGCCCGGTGGTGTGTACAGGCCAAGGTAGAACCGGTGGCAGCCCCCCAGCTGGAGCTCCCAGAGCATGGGAGAGTTCAGGGTTCCCCAGCCCACCTAGGCCAGGATGCGTGCTGCCATCTCCCTACCATGCCCACCCCCGCCTGCGGCTCTCAGCCTTCCAGTCCTTCTCAGGTTGGGGTTAGTGAAGTTTCTTTTGGAAGCAACAGAATGAACTCTGCACTGGCTTAAGACAACTTATTGGAAGGATGCAGGGCTGAGGGAAAGTTCGGCAACTAAGTCCCAGGCGGGGCAGGAACCAGAACCCCTGAACAACCTGAGCCCCGGGGGCCAGAGACCTGCTCTCTGACGCTGCCTTCACTCCACTCAGCCAGCAACTCCCATGCTTTAGTTCCCATTTCCAGGAGACTAGAATTGATTGTCCCAGCTTGGAGAGACACCTGGTTTGGTTTGGTTTGGTTTGGTTTGGTTTGGTTTGGTTTGGTTTGGTTTGGTTTGGTTTTGGACACAAGAGTCTCACTCTCTTGCCCAGGCTGGAGTGCAGTGCCATGACCTCGGCTTACTGCAACCTCCGCCTCGGGTTCAAGCAATTCTCCTGCCTCAGCCTCCCAAGGAGCTGGGATTAACGCGTGCACCACCAAACCCAGCTAACTTTTTGTGTTTTAGTAGAGATAGGGTTTCACCGTGTTGGCCAAGCTGGTCTGGAACTCCTGAGCTCAGGTAATCCACCTGCCTCGGCCTCCCAAAGTGCTAGGATTATAGGCATGAGCCACTATGCCTGGCCAAGACACCTATTTTTTGAGCCTCAGCTTTAACCAGGAGACGGAGTTTAATAATAATGCCAACAAGGGCTAACACTTCTTAAGTACTTAAATGCCAGGTACTCAATACTTGAGCCCTTAGATGCCAGATACTAAGCATTCTACACATTTGCAGCTATTTTTTTTTTCTACATTGAGTCCTCAAAAAACCCTCCGTCCTCTAGGTTTCAAGGGATCTTTGAGTCTAACAGGTTTGGTTTGGACACAGTGTTGGGTCTCAGGGCTCTGATTCCCAAATGCAGGTCTGCTCAGCCAGGGCCAGGCGGCTCTGGAGTCCTGGGAAGCTCGCTAAGAATACAGATTCCAGATTCCCCACACCTACCCAAGGATCTGATTCAGTGGATGGGGTGGGAGGGGCCCCAGCTGCAATCGCACGTTGGATTTGGGGCCTCTGAGTAGCACCCACTGCTTCTATCCCCACTGAGGCACCTCGCCCTGTATGCCCTTCACTCAGGGCAGGGGGGTCTGTGGGGTTTGGGGTCAGGAAGGTCCCCCTCCACCTGCAGTGTGCACCGCAATCTCCTGTCCCCAGGTTTCGGGTTTTCCTTCTACCTTCTTGGGAGGCTGAGACCTCTAGAGGCACATTTCTCTATTCATCAGCAATTAATCAGCATTCTTTCTTGCTGGGCTCCCCCTCCGGCGTCTCCTCTTTGACTTTGATTTTATTGCCCTGGGATTTGTAATAGAATTGATCCAACCGAATTCAATCAAGGGCCTGGTTGTTCCCATGCATGGCTCATTAATATTTATCACCCTCTGCCCCAAGAATGACCAGATTCTCACCTTTAATACTCACCACCCACAGGATACTTCATTGAGACAGAATGAACCTTCGTGTTCACCTCAGATGCTCAGGCTCCGAAATGAATGCTCTGAATTCTTGCTTCTGAGCATGAGATACAGACCTGCCTTTGGGCATCCTGCAATATGTTCTTGCTGCTTCTCCCTTAATATGAAACACTTTACCTGATTCATCATTCAAACACCTCTACTGTGGGCAACTTCCTCAAATGTGGACAGCCTTAGAGTTGGGGCTCTGTGGAAGGACAGCACCACATTTGGTGGATGACTGGATTCCCCGGCCAAAGCTCTTTCCCATACACTGTTATTTCATGTTTCCTCTCCTAGGGCTTTGTACGCTTTTCAGTGTCATCAAACAGTAATCCTAAAGTCCAGCAAGGTTTCCAGAAAATATAAGTCACAGAAATGTAGCTGTCCTCAGCCAGGCATGGTGGCTCACACCTGTAATCCCAGCACACTGGGAGGCCAAGGCAGGTGGATCACCCAAGGTCAGGAGCTCGAGACCAGCCTGGCCAACATGGCGAAACCCCGTCTCTACTAAAAATACAAAAAATTAGCTGGGGATGGGAATGGAAGCCTGTAATCCCAGCTACTTGGGAGGCTGGCAGATCTCTTGAACCCAGGAAGCGGAGGTTGCAATGAGCCGAGATTGTGCCACTGCACTCTAGCCTGGGCAACGGAGTGAGATGCCATCTCAAAAGAAAGAAAGAAAGAAAGAAATATTGCTGTCCTCCATAGAAAGTCAAGGTAGTAAAAATATTTCAGGCACGTTCCAGAAATTTCATGAAGAAAAGTGAGTACAAGATACAACACCTAGAGTGCTCAGATCAACGAAGGGCAGTGGGAAGGAGGTCACTCATGACCTTTCTCTCTTAAAATGGTCCCCCTTTTCCCTGGGCAAAGCCTTCCTCAGTCTGGTTCTTAGACTAAGAATTGGTATCATGGCTGGGCGCAGTGGCTCACGCCTGTATTCCCAACACTTTGGGAGGCCAAGGCAGGCAAATCACTTGAGGTCAGGCATTCACAACCAGCCTGGATAACACGGTGAAACTCTGTCTGTACTAAAAATACAAAAATTAGTGGCTGAGCATGGTGCTCACACCTGTAATCCCAGCACTTTGGGAAGCTGAGGCGAGTGAATAACAAGGTCAGGAGTTTGAGACCAGCCTGGCCAATATAGTAAAACCCCATCATCTCTACTAAAAATATAAAAATCAGCTGGGTGTGGTGGTGGGCGCCTGTAGTCCCAGCTACTCAGGAAGGTGAGGCAGGAATCGCTTGAACTCGGGAGGTGGAGGCTGCAGTGAGCCGAGATCACACCACTGCACTCCAGCCTGGGTGACTGAGCACAACTCCATCTCAAAAAAAAAAAAAAAAAATCAGTATTGTCCGTGTGCACATCTCACCCCAAGAGGGACTGGATGCCCAAGGAGGCGGGACAGCCCCCAGCCCCAGCGCCAGGCTCTCATTCATTCCCTGGTCTGCCTTGCCCTTCTTGCTGGGGGCTATCTGCCTGTCTTTTTCCCCCAGAAGATGTTTTCTTCTCCATTAACTGTACTATTCTTAAGGAACAGAAGCAATGCTTGTTGGAACTGGTTTCAAACTATACAACACAAACCACACAGTCTTCAGGCTGTTTTGTTGTAGGCTTCATTTACTAAACCCCTCTTTTTCTGCTCCCATTGGCATTGAAGTTAGAGAAAGGTGTTCCTAGGCTATTATTACACAGGTTGCTCTTAAAGAAGCCCGGTGTCAGCCCGGCAAGATGGCTCACTTCTGTAATCCCAGCACTTTGGGAGGCCAAGGGTGGGTGGATCACCCAAGGTCAGGAGTTCAAGACCAGCCTGGCCAGCATGATGAAATGCAGACTCTAAGGACTGGGACCTCCTGCAAGCCCAAGTCCTCCCAGCTACTTAGGAGGCCGAGGCAGGAGAATCGCTTGAACCTGGGAGGCGGAGGTTGCGGTGAGCCGAGATTGCGCCATTGCACTCCAGCCTGGGCAACAAAAGCAAAACTCTGTCTCAAAAAAAAAGAAGCCTGGTGTCTTCTCACTAGTTTGGGTCTGTTTGTTGCTTTTGCCGTTACAGAAGTGCTTGCATTTAATGAAGGGCAATGGCCGGTGCATTTGATTTGAAAGTTCATTTAGTTGTGTATAATACTGCGCTGTGTGTTAGGCGGCCCCCTCCTGGAGGAGAGCTGAGGCACAGGGACGTTGGGGGGCTAGTAAAGCGTCTCTTCTGCTTTT
The DNA here is from genome assembly GCF_048565385.1 of Saimiri boliviensis. Lineage (NCBI taxonomy): Eukaryota > Metazoa > Chordata > Mammalia > Primates > Cebidae > Saimiri > Saimiri boliviensis. Next base: position 18,055,915 of record NC_133458.1, read on the forward strand.
ATCAAGGGGTGATGGTCCTGCCAGCAGAGCTCTCCCAACTGGGGGGTGGGGGAGATGGCCCCCACCTGGCAGCAGAGCTCCCCCACTCTGGGCTCTTGCCCCTCCGGGCTGGACACTTACGCCCTGTCCTGCTCTGTCCTGCTCCGGCCTGCTCCGGCGGCCTCGCTGGACTCAGCCTGTCCCTGCCTGTCAGCCCCTTCACCTGGTTTATTCTCTGGCCTCGCCACCTCATCTGCACGATCTGTGATGCCTCCTCCTTATTCACACTCTCAGCCTTCTCCCTGCCACCCCCGTCCCCAGTGCTACACAGTCATTGTCCTTAGCACACAGCAGGCGCTCAGAAAATACTTGTTGGATGAGTTAAAACCACTGGGCTCTGAAGAGGCTCCCGTGGCTCTCTGGCTGGGTAACATGGAAGCCATCCAGCTCAGGGTTCAACCAGCCTCTCTCAGAGCCCCTGGCTACTCAGAGTGTGTCCACCGACCAGCAGCATTGGCATCCCCAGGGAGCTTGTCAGAAATGCAGATGCTCAGGCCCCCTAGAGCTGCTGGCCAGAGTCTACACTGAGCAAGATGCAGGAATTACATTTGGGAAGCATTGATGGAGCCACTTGCTGACCATGAGGTCACCTCTGGAGGGTCACAGTGCTTGTTCCACTCTTCAGTCCTCCTGGCAATAACGTGGAAGCAGTTTTGTGCTTGGCGATATTTGGCTCACAGGGCCATTGCCTGGATGACTCAGTTCTCCTGCCTCGAGGCAGGTGACTAGACCAGGTGACTGTGAGCATTATTTTAGCTTCTCTTGTTCATTAGGTCCCACCACAGATGCTGTCTTGGCTCCTCTGATACCCATAGTCACCCACGGTGAGGACCAAGCAGGGCTCCTGTCTTAATGTATTTTGTGTTGCTGTAACCAAGAACCTGAGACTGGGTAATTTATAATCAATAGAAGTTTATTTGGCTCACTTCTGAAGGCTGGAAGTCCAAGAACAGGGTGCCAGCATCTGGTGAGGACCTTTGTGCTGCGTCATCCCAGGACAGGAGGCAGAAGGGCAAGAAAACATGAGATTGAGGGGGCCAGACTTGTTTTCATCAAAAAAGCCGGTCTCTCAATAGCTAAGCCACTCCTGAGATAACCTCGTTAAGGCACTGATGAAGTCATGCACTTGTGAGGGCTCTGCCCTCAGGACCTAACATCCCTCACTGGCCCCATCCTAAACACTTGCATTGGGGATTAAGCTGCTAACACAAGAACTTTGGGGAACACATTCAAATTACAACGGATCTTTCCCACCCACTTTCCAGACACTGGAAGTAACACCTCCCAGAGGAGCAAGATTGGGCCTGGCCTTAGGCCATGGCTCACTTTGCCTCTCCTGAGTCTTTTCTGCCTTTCCACGCTTCATCCCCTCGTGCAGCTTTGACCACCCTCCCGGCTGTGGGAGTGAGCCAGGGCCCCACTGCCTCCAGAGTCAAGGCAAAGTCCTAGGGGGTCCCAGGGAGATGAGGCGGATTTGTGAGTGCCCGGCTTCAGGCATTTTTCTTCCTGGAAGACCACTGATACCTGGTGGGGTAGCATCTTCTAGGCAGCTGGGACCCCGCCACTGATCTGACTTCTTTTTCCTCCTGCCACAGTCAACACCAGTCACCACTCATCCTCCTACAAGCCGAAGTCCTCCAGCAACGTGACCTCCACCAGCGGTCACTCTTCAGGGAGCTCGTCTGGAGCCATCGCCTACCGGCAGCAGCGGCCAGGCCCCCACTTCCAGCAGCAGCAGCCGCTCAATCTCAGCCAGGTGAGTGGCACGGCTGGCACCTCAGGCCGGGCAGAGCCCCAATCCCCTCATCCTTCCGCTGCAGAGAAGATCGCAGTGGCGGCCCCTCACCCACCTCACAAGCCTGCAGTCCCACCCACGGGTGGCAGCACATGCCCTTGGTGACCTCTGGTGGCTTCTTCCACCACAGGTCACCCTTGGGGAAGTTGGTATCACTGGTGCACAGAGAGCTGGCCCAAAGCAAAGTGACTTGTCCAGTGCTACAGAGCCCTTAGTGATGTGGAGCTTAAAAATAGGATGGCCCACATATTGCTGTTTCACCCCAGCAAAGGGGAGAGCACTGTGTCCCGGCCCTGTCGGCCTGCGACACCAGGGACAGACCTGCATCCAGCTCATCGAGGGAGGGCCACACACCACAGTCCCCAAGTCTAGGGTAAGAGCGGTCCTAGGACTTGGAGGAAGGTGGGTGGGTCGAGGTGAAATCTGAGTGACCCAAGTTTCTGCAGGTGCAGGGCTGTGTGAAGGGCTCAGCATCACGCCTGACTCATACCGTGGACTCAGGGCCCTGTTTCTCTAGAAACTACAAGGTAAGGCCGGGCACGGTGGCTCATGACTATAATCCCAGCACTCTGGGAGGCTGAGGTGGGCAGATCATGAGGTCGGGAGTTCGAGACCAGCCTGGCCAACATGATGAAACCCCATCTCTACTAAAGATACAAAAAATTAGCTGGGCATGGTGGTGGACGCCTGTAATCCCAGCTATTCTGGAGGGTGAGGCTGGAGAATCGCTTGAACCCGGGAGGTGGAGGTTGTGGTGAGCTGAGATCGCACCATTGCACTCCAGCCTGGGTGACAGGGCAAGACTCTCTGTCTCAAAAAAAAAAAATTAAGAAAGGAACTAAAAGCTGAGATAAATGGGGCGTTTGTGTTTAAAGCCCCTCATCTGAAGTGCTGTCCTGGGTGGTAAATGGAGCCGGGTCTGTCACGTGACAGGTTTTCCAGGTAGGAGAGGGCTATTTTATTTGAACTGACAGAACTTCAAACAGCAAAGCTTCCAAGAGTCAACCTTTTTGTGTGTGTATGAGCCAGGGGCTTGTTCTGTTGCTCACACTCAAGTGCAGTGGCACAGCCGTGGCTCACTGCAGTCCCAGCCTCCTGGACTCAAGTAATCTTCCCATCTTAGCCTCCTGAGTCGCTGGGGCTACAGGCGTGAGCCACCAAACCCAGCTACATTTCAAAAATTTTTGTAGAGATGTTGTGAGAGCCAACAGTTTTGAGAACAAGATTTTACAATGAGTAAGAAAGCAATTGCCGCTCAAAGAGCATGTCCTGGCCTGGTGCGGTGGCTCACGCCTGTAGTCCCAGCATCTCAGCAGGCCAAGGCAGGAGGATCACCCTAGGCCAGGAGTTTGAGGCTCCAGTGAGCTAGGTTGATGCCACTGCACTCCAGCCTGGGGCATCCTGATATGCCACAGCTTCTGTACATCCTTGGGAGAAATATTTTCTCCTGTAACTTTGCAGCTGGCATTATACATGTATCATCCCAGCCTGGTGAGTGGTAAGCCAAGTGGGGACTTTTTCATTCCAAATGAAATCTTTTTTTTGAGACAGAGTCTCGCTCTGTCACCCAGGCTGGAGTGCAGTGGTGTGATCTCGGCTCACTGCAACCCCCACCTCCCAGGTTCAAGTAATGCTCATGCCTCAGCCTCCCGAGTAGCTGGGACTATAGGCACACACCACCATCCCCAGCTCATTTTTTTTTTTTTTTTTTTTTTTTTTTTTGTATTTTAGTAGAGATAGGGTTTCGCCATATTGGCCAGGCTGGTCTTGAACTCCTGACATCAGGTGATCAGCCCACCTCCGCCTCCCAGAGTGCTGGGATTACAGGCGTGAGCCACCGCGCTGGGCCCCAACTAAATTTCAACTTTCAACTAACACAGAAGGAAGCCCCTTATGTCCCTTCTGGCGTCTTTCCCTTCTCTTCCTCCTTCCTGCCCTCCCGTTCCTCCTCCCACACCTTCCAACCCATGTGCCGGCCCCTGATGTCTCTCTTGTTGCCTCTCCTCCCCAGGCTCAGCAGCACATCACTGCGGACCGCACTGGGAGCCACAGACGGCAGCAGGCCTATATCACTCCTACCATGGCCCAGGCTCCGTACTCCTTCCCACACAACAGCCCCAGCCACGGCACTGTCCATCCCCACCTGGCTGCAGCCGCCGCCGCCCACCTCCCCACCCAGCCCCACCTCTACACCTACACTGCGCCTGCTGCCCTGGGTTCCACCGGCACCGTGGCCCACCTGGTGGCCTCACAGGGCTCGGCGCGCCACACCGTGCAGCACACTGCCTACCCAGCCAGCATCGTCCACCAGGTCCCCGTGAGCATGGGCCCCCGGGTCCTGCCCTCGCCCACCATCCACCCGAGTCAGTATCCAGCCCAGTTTGCCCACCAGACCTACATCAGCGCCTCGCCGGCCTCTACCGTCTACACTGGATATCCACTGAGCCCCGCCAAGGTCAACCAGTACCCTTACATATAAACACTGGAGGGGAGGGAGGGAGGGAGGGAGAGGATAGCCCGAGGGAGGAGGGAGAGGAGGAGGGAGGCGCTCCTGGGACCGTGGGCGCTGGCCTTTTATACTGAAGATGCCGCACAGAAACAATGCAAACGGGGCAGGGGCGGGGGAGGGGAGGGAGGGACAGGGGCCAGGACGGGACACCAGTGAAACTTGAACCGGGAAGTGGGAGGACGTAGAGCAGAGAAGAGAACATTTTTAAAAGGAAGGGATTCAAGAGGGTGGGAAATCTATGCTTTTTATTTTAAAAAAGAAAAAGAAAAAAAAGAAAAAAAGAAAACGTCAATAACAAAAAAACACACACACAGCTCAAGAACCCATTCTACACCAAACTGGAAAGGAGAAGAGAGCACCAGGAAGATTCCAGAAGCCGGGGGAGGGGGCCCCAGTTTTTGAAGAACTTTATGAACTTTTCAAAGATTATTTTCATATGGCAGCAAGTGATACGGAAGACTTTGCTGTCAGGGACACCTGATATGGAAATCAAATAGATTTTTAATTAATTGAACATAAGATTTAGAGATTTTTCCAGAACTCGAAAGGGTCAACAGCCCTCCAGAAGGTCAGGCTGCAGCCCGAGGAGGCTGATGTGTTGGGTGGTGTGGGGTTGTCGAAGCCCAGTCCTGGATCCCTAGTCAGGAAAGACGAGCCGGCCAGGCTGCTGGAAGGGCCCCTGGGTGCGAGGGGCGGGTTTTCTCTTTCTGAGCACTCTGGATAAATCCCTAAACAGTGTTGTCCCTCAAACGTCATTAATAATGTGTGTTGCAAACTTTAGATTTTTTTTCTTTTCTGAAAATGTATTTTCTCTCTGAATCCGCCCCCTGTCGCGTCGCGTAGGGCTAGCGGTGGTCGCGGGCACCCTAGTAGAATGTAGCACCCGGCACCCTTGTCTCCTACCTGTGTTCAACTCCAATGATACCAATAGAATATTCCTCAATGTAATTGCACAAAAAAAAAAAAAGTGATATAACATAGGCATGTAACCAATGTGGCGGTGCAGGCGTGCGGTGAGCGGGCGAGTGCGGGTGGGTGTGCGCGCCGCCCTCCCCGTGTGCCCCTTGGCGCCGCCACCCCGGCCGGCGCAGTCTTCAAACTGCACATCATTCCCTCCTAGTGCCTTACCGAGCGATAGACGCGGCGTGAGGGTTTACTTCCACTGGTACTCCAAGAAACTGAGGCTAGTCAGACACAATCTCAGCTCTTGTGTTCTGCTGTTGTAACAGTTTACTCTGGCCTTTCCTTTTTTTTTTTTTTTTTTTTTTTTTTTTCCTTTCTTTCTTTTAAAAATGTTAAGGCCCATTGTCTTTCTTGGGCTGTTTGCTAGCAGAAGGATGCCAGGGAAGCCGGCAGGAGCTAGGAGAGAGTCCGTGGATCTTGAAAGAGATGTGGGAGGCAGATGCCAGGCGGGCGCGTCTGGAGATGGGGATGGCTGTAGTTGAGTTGTACTTTGCGGGCGGAGGCCCAAAGAGACTCCCCACACTTCACCCCTGCCCCACTCCATCCCCAGCTCTGCCATTTGCGAGATCAGAGATTTGGGGACTGTTGGCCTCACCCAGGCAGCATCCCCCAATCCCTCCTGCCAGGAAAGCCTGGAGCTCTCAGCCTCCCCCCGGGCTCCACTCTCTCCTCCCACTCCCTGGGCTGTTTAGCTCTAAGGATCTTGCCAGACCCCTCTGTCTGTAGATGACCACCAACCTCTGTTTGCTGTTGAATTCTCTCCTCACATTACTTGGGTCTGCTCAAGATGTGATTTTGGTTTTGGTTTCCGAGAGTTCTGGTGGGCAGAAGGTTGAAGGGACACTTTTGAGGGTGACGAGGGGTCTGCCACTGCACTTTGGAAAAACACGGACAGGTAAATTTCCAAAGAAATCCACCGTTTGCCCTCTTTGCACCTTTGATGTGTTCTGGAAGTTTTCTCAGGCTTTGGACACTGCTGGAGGTGGAGGTGTGGAGAGGTGGGGAGTTCTCTCTGTTCATAGTAAATAACTCTGAAATATATGAATGTGAACGGCAGGAGAATCTGGCCAAGGATGGTGCCGAAAAGGGTGGTTCCAATTGTTTGCTTCTGATGCTGAGTCCTTAGCTGACCCCACAGCCAAGTTTCCAAGGTGCAAAGAGATCTTTTCCGAGTCAGCGGCCCCATCCTCATCCTCCCACCCTTTACTTCCTCACTCTGCAGTCTCCCCTAAGGATTACTGTGAAAGGTATTTTCGTAGTGATATCCAACCTAATTCAGTAACGACGCCGTTACTTAGCTCTTAGCTGTGAAATAACTCTGGAAACTTCACCACCCCAACCATAAATTCTTACTTATAAAGAAATAGGTCCCAACTGGAAACAACTTAGTCCAGGCCTCGGCAAGAAGGAAGGGCCCCGTGACTGCTCAATGCTGGGCACAGCCGGGCAATCTTGCCGGGTGCCCACTGGAGGCTGAGCTGGCAAGAGGCCAGCAGCAGAGAGATGTCCTCCCTCAGGCTGTGATCAATACCATCTTTTTCCAGAGGTAGGGAAATGCAGCCCTCTGAGACTGCAGGAAAATGGTCAGTTCAGAGAGGGTGAGAGCAGCAAAGGCTTCAGAGGACACACAAGCCAGATCCTCCCCGCCCCGCCACCCCTGACGCCCAACAGCTGGGTCAGCCTGGAAAATCCGTCTGTTAGGGACTTTTTGGCAGCCAGATGGCAGCAATAGCCCATCAGGTCTCATCCAGAGTTACAGGTCTTGGCTGCAAATGAGCCTCAGTCCGCCTTACTGGAGAGCACCCCAGACTCCTGGGTACAGTTCAGTTCCAGCCCTTTCTAGATCTGATCTTTTTAGGGGGAAAGACAGCTTGAAATGTTCTTTTCATTTTAAAGAAAGTTCTTTTGTCTGCTTAAGTTGGAGGCTTCTTACTCTTTCACCTGACATTTTCTTTTCTTTCTTCCAGATCAGGAATAAAATTTCCATGCTGCTTATAAAGATAATATTATTGTACTAATTATTTTTGTTATTACCATTGTAAGTATGATCAGGATCATCATGTTGATATTCTAGTCAGGGTTTTAAATGCACATTTATTCCAAGTATCTTTGTGTTTTCTCTTTAATATTTAAACTTATTCTCTCTGTGAGTGTACGAGTAGACTGGAGGGACATCCAGATGTCCAGTCTTGTCAGGCAAAAAAAAAAGGAAAGACTAGGAAGTAGGACAGTTGTTTCCATCATCACTATCCCACAAAGAGCCGTCGGTAAGATCCACCGCAGAAGTTGAAAGAAGAATCAAAGCCTTGATTGGGCTTCTGACGCCATGGTCACCATCAAGGTTGTCCTTTTCTGGAGCCCAGCGGCCTGGGATGCGACGTCAGGTGGTGTCTCATGGTGACGTCAGGGGAATGCCAGGCCACTGACTGCCCAGTCCTTAGCTGGCTTCTCTCCCACATCCTCAGCGCCCTCCTGTGCTTCTGAAATCTGTTAACTAAATCCGTGGCTTGCCTCTGATATTAAGCAGAAATATCCCCTCCCAGAGGTGACCACAGCCCCTTCCTCAAACATCCACCCTTTTCTCATCAGCGCACCCGGGGTGTGGCTTAGATTCTTTAATGCAAAGACATTTGCCCCCTTCCAGAACCCAATGGGCACGTAATGTGGCGTAAGAGTGACTGGCAGGTGGTACCTTCCCAGGAAATTTCACCACACCACCCAGTTCCTCAGCCTGCCCCCTCCCCTGTGATCCATGTTCCCAGCACCCAATTCTAGCTGGAAACGGGTGGAAGGATGGCAAGAGGCCAGAGAAAGCCAGAACAAAGCCTGGCAGCTGCCCAGGCATTGCAGGCCACACTCCCTCTGCAAGCATCCCCACTGGGCTCTGGCCACACCCCTCAGTGCACTGTGCTGTATGTGATGGGTGCTCACACGCTGTCCCCAAACCCACAAACTGCTAGGCCCCAGATGAAGAAGGGCGAAATGGCCGGCTTCACTGAAGGGAAGGAAAGTGAAGTATTGGGTGAGGCCAGCCCCACAACTGCTCAGCAAACGTTAGTGCACATTCTCCTAGTCCTCACCCAACGGCCTCCTCCACCCCCGTGCACGGAGCTGCCATGGCAGAAGCCCCAGGAGAAGCTCCCTGCAGGAGAGGCCAGCTCCCTGTATGCTCAACAGCACACCTGCCCGAATCTGCCATTGGGTCACCTTGGCAAATCGGCTGCTGTCCCTAGGACCAGTCTCTCAAGCAGAGGGATGCCAACCTAGTCCTTACATAACCCGTGAATCACCTAGAGCACCCTCTAGTCCTCCGTGGGCTCCCTCCTTCCCTTTTGAAGAAACATCGTTCAGAGTAAGGGGAGGATTTGAAAGTTCAGGTCATGGAGGAGTGCTGAACTGGAGCCTGGTGAACCACAGGGCGATTTGCTTCTGCTCGCTGGGTTCTGACTGGCCCGTCTGGACGTGGGCCCCCATGTCTCTGTGCTTAGGGCCTCTTCATGATGTTTTGGATGTTTCCAAGGGAAGCGGGTGAGCAGATCAAGGGGTGGGAGAGTCAAGGCTTGATGCCAGTTAATACTGTGAAGTGGAGCGTGTGGTCAGTGGAATTCAGAGGAAAGAGAAGGGTCGGAGCAAAGCGACGTCCGTCTCCTGGACTGTCAACCTTTCTAGCCTTCCTGGTAGTGGAGGTGTTTGCAGGCTGTAGCAGCCAGCTGGCCTGTGTCCTCTTCAACCTGGAAGACTTGGCCTGCCCAAGCACCAACGTGTGGGACAGGTGGACGTCAGGAAGGGCACGGGAGATGAGCCCAGCTGCCCATGGGACAATTTCCCTTGATTGGACCTTGGCAATGGCAAACACTCATATTTGAACAAGCTTGGGGTAGAAGATTTTGGCTGTGTGAGTGCGTGTGAGTGAGTGGAACAAACTTTCTTGGAAACTGGAGGGAGGAGATGAGGAGGCTTAGGGAAGTATTACTGATGGCTCCTGGTTGAGAGAGTGACGTGGGGCCCCGGCTCGCCCCAGCTCTTGTCCCCAGGTTCTCTCTGTCTGATGCTGAGGGCAGGGTGGGGTGTGGGACCGCCACTCTTGCTGGCCTGTCAAGTAGCTGCTAGATTAGGAAATGGAAAGAAGGAAATGGCTCGGGGCTCTCCACTAGCAGAGAGAATTCAAGGGAGGCGAGGGTTCCTTCCGCAGGCCAGCCTGGGACTTCACAGCGCCGGCAGGAGTGACTTTGCCACGACACATTCCAGCCCCAGGGACTTCGCAGGCTTCATTCCCTGTCTGTGTCTTTTCCTTCTGATGTGTTTGACAGCTTTCTGATGGGGAAGCTTCAAACTTAAGCAGGCCAGAGATGTCCTTACCAAATTGGAAAGGAAGGTGAAGCTGTTCCTTTCTTTAGCCAAAGAACCCTTCTCAGAGACGCCTCCCGAGATGGACAAAATAGCATTCCTCTCGTTCCTTTCCAGGCAATAATGACACCATTAGTGATGCACTTCCATTTATCTTTCTCTTTCCTCTCTGTCCTTTTTCTTTTAAAAAAAGAAATGCATTTATTTCAAAACTGTGCTATTCTTTTAAGAGAAGTGGAAGGGAATCTTTCCATGCTGCTGTGATTGGGAGACCGGAGGGCCGTACCAATGCGTGGGCTTGACTAATCCCAGGCCACCGTGGGAGCAAGCGAAGCAGAGCTGCCGGGAGTTCAGCTGCGTCGTCAGGCATTGAGCGCGCTGGGGCTGGGCTCGGGGTAGCAGTACTTTCCCACTGTGATGCCTTAGAACTCTCACTTCTCACCTCCACAGACCAGACTCGGTGCAATCTCAGGCCACTAGAGAATGGAAGACGGTGAAATGGGATTAAAATGCAAAAGAAACTATTAGAGGCTTTGACACGGTAGCTCACTAGAGGGACCCAGCATAGAAGTTTCTCGTGTCTTCGTTGCAGATTCCTAAAGTTCAGAAAAGAACTCAGTGAGAGTATGCAGAGAAATGGCCCCTGCAGGGCTCGGGCCCCAGAACACCAGCACCAGAGAGGGTCTTCCTGATGCTGCTGCTGGACGTGCCCAAGCCTCTGAGAGCCCCTCATCTCAGATCCCTGTGTTGAACCTGACACTGACTGTCCCTTATTTGTTAAAATTTGTAACATCCCTCAGGTAAATCGTAGCCATTCAACATGTGTTGAATGCTTTCAGGACACCTGGGCCAAGGCCTCTATGAGTGTGGTCTCAAGGAGCCCCCACAACCACCCCACAGGGAGGGGGAAAACAGCCCCCGTTTTCAGATGAGGAAACTGACAGGACGCTCTGGAAGGTACAGGTGTTGGAGGAAGGATAAAGCAGGGATGCTCCAGAATCCGCTAGGTTCCCTTTTGTGTTCATCAGGCTCTTCCTGAGATGTGATTTCTAATCTTTTACCTTTTTTAATGAGTAGCAATGTGTGGCCTCATACTTCTATGAACCATTTCGTGATACTCCCATTTCCTGCGTGCCAAACACTGTGCTGGGAATTGCCCGTGGGTTGTCCTGTTTCCTCACCTCGGTAGCCCTGTGAGATCAGCAGTATCAGTCCCCCTACAGCGGAGGAAAATGCCCGGAGCCACGCAGCTCATGAGGGGCGAGGAGGGCTTGACTCTGGGTCTGCGCAGCTCCAGAGCTGAGCTTGCAGTCATTAGCCACAGCTGTCTCCCGCGTGTCTGTGCAAAGAAAGGCCTTTTACACTGCATCACCCGGCGCCGTCCCTGCACCGTGGAACTCAGCTGGAGGGCTGTGCAGAGAGGGGACTGCTGCCTGAACTGGATGTAGGCAAAAGGGAAGAATTAGTTTTGACTTTGCGAGAAAATCTCTGGGGAGTTTCTTTTGATTCATAGTAGAATTCCTTTTAGATTTCTTTCCAGCATACCAACTAGCTTTTAGTAGTGCTGCTACAACCGACTCTTATAAGAGTGAAAAAGAAGTATTCTTTTCTTCTTTAAAAAATAATTTTTTCTTGCTTATAGTTAATTCTAGAAAGGCAATACTAAAGTTATATATTTTTTTCTAAATGCTATTTTTTACTGCACTTGATAATTATCCTGTCAGCTCTGATCTCTGTAATAGATTCACTCTTCAGCTCTGGGCAGAACCAGAGGCAGGGTTCACACCAAATTTGTAAATATCATATGTGGTTCTGGTGTCCAGGAACTTTTTTCTTTCTGTTAAAAAAAGAAGAAGAAGAAGAAGAAGAGGTGGAAGAAAGACAAGAGTTAGAGGAACAAAAGAATGCTTTCTTTTGAGATAGATACTCTTCTTAAAGAAACAGCAACAATTGTATAAACAGGAAAACCAGCCAGCTTTCATGATGAAAAGGAGTGTCTCTTGCCCTGGTATGAGATTAACAGAAATACAGATGCATTTTTATTTTGGTTGAAAGGTGGTGAGAATTTAGAAATGCTTAGGACTAGATTTTTAATTTTTTAAAAGAACTGTTATCATTTGTTATGAAATATTTGTTTGGTTGTTTTGAGTGGGATTGTTGCTTTTTTCATTTAAAACCTTCTTTGTTGACTGGCTCCAGGCTTGTTTGCCTAAATTCTTAGGTAGTTTACAGGAGTTCTAGAATCTTTTAGAACTTTAACTCCATTGGAAGCAAACCCAACTAATCAGAGTTTGAGATCCTGGTTGGTTTCAATAGGTATTCTGGAATTCTGGCAGAACACCTAAAGATTTTTTTTTTTTTTAGAAGGTTTTAGATACATTATCTTACACAAACTGTGACCTAATGGCAATAATTACCTCAAATGTGGGCATTCATCCTGGTTTTAGCCTTTTTTGAAATCATGTAGCCAGCTTGATCTTGGAATTTAAAGACTATGAATTCTCTGTGGGCTGAAAATAATGATTCTTTCATACCCCGGTGATCGTTGCTTAAGTGAATTCTGAAAATAGCTCATCTTTACAACAAAAATTAAACCAAGGAAGAGATTATTCTTTGTGTATTGTACTCAAATGTGATGTTCAAATGCACATGTTAAATATATATGTTTTTAGCTACTGTAAAATGCTGTTAGCCTTCTAAGATATCAAGAGAGTCACATTTTAAATGAGTAAACTAAACAATTGACTGTGGATACTTAAGCATATTTCTGGCTACGTTATAGTTAAAGTGTTTTATAGTTTACATTTAAACTGGTACTTTTTAAAGAAAAGTTCTGTTTATAACTGACATCTTCAAACCCCAGCGAATGCCGCCGTGTCTCCCCCAAGGCAGGTGTGTTGTCCAGACTCTTCTGTAGCCCAGCATGTAACTTCCCTCTGTATTTTTGGTTTCCATGTGAACTCGAGAGAATGTGAAAGGCAATCCAGATGGAGGGAGAAGGTGTGAGTCCGCAGCCGGGCCGAGTGAGAAGCTCTCATGCACGTGGTATAAACACTTGTGTTCAAGGCCTTCTCTCTGACATCTTGGAAGAGTCATTAAGCACAGATAACCTGGTTCATTGATTTTTGTCTTGATTGAATATTTGACTTATTAATCGATCCACTGATTTCCAGGCACCAGGCAGTAGAAGACACTGGGATTCAGGTGACCACGAAGGCACAGCTGCTACTTCTGGGCCCCGGGTGATATTCTGATCAGCGTTTTGTCGGGGAGGACCATACACCCCTATTCCCATGGTTACTGGCTGGGTTTTCCATATATCTGCTGTCATTTATTCATTTTCCCCTTGAAAGCAAAATCAATGTAAAAGGCTATGTTTATGTTTTACTCATTGTCCAGCTTAGACTCGAAGCCTAGTCGGGTGGAAGGGAGACCTTATCATCCTCTCAGAGATGGTCAGTGCTGAGCAGGAGAAGGAGGCGGAGACGGAGGGGTGGCTCAGCCTGGTCCACTGAGACCCACTGTAAAGGGACACCATGTTTGGAACAAGAGAGATGCTTTGAGACAGGAATGGGCCTCACTGTCACGCAGGAACAGACTCGGGGAATGGCAGTTTCTCTGAGTCTTGGTTTGTTTAATGTTTTCTCTTGTGCCACCACCAAACTGCAGGGGACCCGCTGTGACCTGAAGGGCTTTGCTTTAGCAGATAAGACCTTGAAAACGGCAGAACACCTGGGACCAGGGAGCTTTTAAGGAATACAGAAAATAATGCATTTGCTTTTTCCCTGTGAACTGCATCGACAGCGTGTTCTTTCGACAGTCTTTTGGTAGAAATGTTTCTGTAAAATAGTGTCCATCTCACCCCTCCTAATCATGCTCCCACTTCCCTGTTCGTTTGGTGGTGGTGGTGGTGTTTTTCCTTTACATGAATTAACCAAATGAATTCTGTGTCATTGTCTTTGGGGCTTATATTTTTAAAACATAGAAATTGCCTTTTTGTTCATTTGAAAAGTAAGTATGCTGTATCTGAAGAGGGCTCTGCCTCTGCTCTCCCTGGCTTCTTTGTAACCAATCTCCAAATGAATCTCTCGTGGCACTGCCCCCTTCCTTCCTTATGTAGAGTCACTGTCCCGAGGGCCACCTCTGCCTCGACCTGCTGTCACCACAGCCCCAGCCCCAGGCACCCAGGACTCCCAGGAAGCACGAGAGCCCACAGGAAGGCCCTACTCAGCCTTGAGGCTGGTGGCCGAACCTCCGAACCTCCGGAGTCGCCTGCTGGGCTGAAAGGGCCATGGATTGTCATTGTGGAAATTGTTTGGCTCAGGTTATAAGGAGGAACTTGGGAAGCAGAAAGTGGCTTGACCATGTGCATCCTTGGTAGCTTACTGTAACTGATGAATGGGACAGATAACAGCCCCCCCACTCCGCCCCACCACCCTGCCCCCGAGCAGATATTCCTGTCTGCGCTGCCCTGAGTCCTCAGTCCTGTTTCTGCTCCCTTCCCTTTTGTGTTCCTGCTCACTTCAAGCTTCTTCCATGGACTTCCCAGGGCACAATCATCTCTGGCCCCCAAATCATCTCTCATCCTCTTTGTGTACATTTTTTTAACCAAATGAACAAGAAAGTCATACCTTGGGGCAGCAGAATTTCTAGTTTAGTAGAATCACTGTATAGAGATAGATGTTGATATATATGTTTGTGTATATATATCAAACCAAATTTGATAGGAGAAGTATAGCTTTACGGATAGGGAGAAGGAGGAGCTCTTTAGAGGTCGGAGTCAGCACTGGTGTCTTGGACACGCATGGGCCGCGTCCCAGGCCACTCCGCACACATGGGGCCTGAGGCGTGGCACCAGGCCCTTCTCATCCACCTCACCGCAGCAGAGCTGGCGGGCCCTGCAGGGTGCCGCTGCTCTCACTGGGTCCCAGCTTCAAGGGCATCGATGGGTGAGGGGGGCAACAAATCAGGATGACTGGAATTTTCCATCCCATTTTGCTTTGACCACATGTATTGAGCTGCAGCCTCTGATACACTATCACATTTCCAAAAATGGTATCCATTAGGATGGAAAGGGAACGGATCTGTAGAAATGTTTACCTTTCAACTGCCCATGAATTCAGGACACTGGATAGAAAGACTCACTCCCCAAAACGAGAACAGGGAAGAGGAGACCTGGTGACACTCCATCACCAGGTCCAAGGAACGTGGCTCCCTCCCCACGGTCATCTCACCTAGATCTTTCTCTCCCAGGTCATCTCAGCTCAATCTCAATAACCCTATGAAAGCCCTGGTCTGTTGTGTTCCTTCACCGTATGGTTTCTGTAATAAAAAGTGTTCATCCATGTTAATCTATGTGAAAATTATTGCGTGCGACAGTATTTTCTTGTGTACCTCTTTTTCCTATGTGAATTGTCCCTCTTTTTTATTTATAAATGTCTACTTTTTTTTTTTAAAGACAAACCAATGTGTTGTAGACCTATATGTAACCTATTCCTTAGTCTCATATTATAGGTATGTTATAAGAATGGATATTTTACTTGGCTTTAGAATGTTTTACAAGATAACTAATTCTTAACTGATCAAGTCCTTGCTACTAAAATGCTTGTGTTTTTCATCATGACGTCGTGTGCTTCTAAATTAATCATTTTCGTTGTAGAAAAATGGAGTGAATTTATATTAGTCTTGGAAACTAATAATAGCATTGTAAATTTATGAGATGATTTTAACAGAAAAAAATTATAGAAGAATATAGTTATTTTAATTGTAATATTACTAACTGTAGGGTGAGAAAAAGGGGGGTCCCGTTGTGGTGAACTATGTTATAGCTTGTTACTCACAGTTTCTTTTTGATCATTTTTTCGGTCTCTGAGGTGAAACGACTTATTAATTAAAATTTGTAAACTCACATATGCATATTGTATATGTGTAGAAATGTAATCACACTTTGTCTTGGAATTACATTAAACTGTTTGAAATCACTGTACACCTGCCTGGCATGTTTATTCATCCTGGAACCAGACCCGTCATCAGAGGGAAGAGGTGACTGTTACAAGTAACATATTTTGGGATTATTTCATGCCTCTGGAAATGTGTAGAAACCACCACTGCGTTGAAAATGTGCAGAGAGAGGGAGGGCCTTGAGAGCATGCTACTACCAATTCCCGTGAGCAGGGCTAAGAGTCTCCCGGCTTCCCGCTGTCTCTTCCGAGCCGTGTCAGCCCCACCTGCTCCCAGTCTCTGTCCCTGACACCTCAGGTGTGGCTGTCACCTGCTGTCCTGGGAGCTCTCCAACATGCATCCTGGATCCTCCACACCAGGCCCTGCCCTCTCACTGGATACCATCAACACCTGCAGCCTCATGGCTCGCTGGCCTATCGCCAGGGCCCTTGTCACTCCCCACTTGAGCTGTGTGCTCCACGGCCCCGTCCAGACCCTGTGCCCAAAGCAGCACCACTTCAGCAAGCCTAAGAAACTTCGCATCCTGCTGGGATCGGGGCTTCCCAGCCTTCTGACACTCTTTTTGTCTTAAATTATGGTAAAATATACATCACATAAAATTATCATTTTAACATTTTTAAGTGGACTACTAGCAACGTTAATTACATTCACGTTATTGTATAGCCATCATCACTATTTCCAGAATTGTTTCATCATCCCAAACACAAGTTCCGTCTCCATTAAGAACTCCCCATTCCTCCCTCCACACAGCCCTTGGTGACCACCCTTCCTTCTACTCTGTCTCCATGAATTTGCCTATTCTAGATATGACATGTAAGTAGAATCATATATTTGTCCTTTTGTGTCTGGCTTACCTCACTTAGCATAATGTTTTGTTTTGTTTTTGAGACAGTCTTGCTCTGTCGCGCACACTGGAGGGCAGTGGTGTGATCTCAGCTCACTGCAACCTCCACCTTCCAGGTTCAAGCAACTCTCCTGCCTCAGCCTCCCAAGTAGCTGGGATTGATTACAGGTGCCCACCACCACACCGGGCTAATTTTTGTATTTTTGATAGAGAACTGGGTTTCTCCATGTTAGCCAGGCTGGTCTCAAAACTCCTGACCTCAGGTGATCTGCCTGCCTTGGCCTCCCAAAATGCTGAGATTACAGGCATGAGCCACTGTGCCTGGCCCACTTATCATAATGTTTTTAAGGTTCATTCATGTTATAGCCATGGCTATAACATGAGAATTCCATTCCTTTTCATGGCTGAATAATATTCCATTGTATGGAGAGACCACATTTTGCTGATCTATTTATCTGTTGATGGACATTTGAGTTGCTTCCACCTTTTAGCTGTTGTGCAAATGCTGCTGTGAACACTGGTGTGCAAAAGATCTGTTCAAGTCCCCACTTTCAGTTCTTCCAGGCGTGGACTCACAAGGGAATTGCTGGATCCTCAGCAATTTTAAGATTAACTCTTTGAGGCCCAGTCATTCTGTTCCCCACAGCAGCTGTACCATTTCACATTCCACCAGCAATGCACAGGGGCCTGGTTTCTCCACCCAGCACTCAGTCTGGCTTCCACATCCAGTGTTTTCAAGTCTGGGGAGCTCTGGGTTCCAAGCCCGCGGTCTGCTGTGCCTCTAGTTTGGCCAGACGAAACGCCACAGCCCTTCCCTCCACCCACCTTCTCCCCCACACCCTCAGCCCGCTGCCTTTTGCCTCCACCACACCCCCACACAATGGCTCAAGTGATTCTGCCGTCCACCTCTGCTCCGAGGGCCGCTGGGGAGGACCACCAAGCCCTGCAAACGAGTGCCCTCCAGTCCCACCAGGCCTTCTGTGCCAGCAGAACTTCTGTGGCTAATGGGAAACACCACTCTCCCCAGGCCCTGAGCCCCACTCTCATGAGACCTCTACTCCCCAGGTAACACAGAGTTTCCGGCTGCCAGACACAGAGCCCCCAGCCCCTGCTCCAATGCCTGCGCATCTGCCTTGCTGCCTCGGGTCCCTTCAGCCATAGGGATGCTCCCCACATCCTTTCCTCTCTCCCCAGGGCCTTTCCTCCTTCAAGCGTCCCCTCCCTCTTTCGGACCTTCAGCCATGTCTCCTAAATGTCCTTTAAGACCGAGCCTGAGTCCCCTCTCTGGGGAGCTTACCCTAACGCTCCTGACCGAGGCAGGCGGCCCTGGTCCTGGTTCCCAGCACCTTGTGCATCGTTCTCATGAGGCCACACTGTCAACATTGCTTCCCTTCTTTTCCTTCCCCACAAACCCCTAAAATTCTTGCAGGTATCTGCCTGTCATCTGTTTCCAGGGCATCTAGTATGATGCCAGGCACAGAGCGGGTGGTCAATGAATCATCGGGTGAATGAAAAAACCCCTCAGCCCACCTTCATCTGACCCCCAACCCACCTTTCCACTCTCCAAATTCAGCACCTCCCAGAACCCCAGTAATAAAAACAAAACTCTGAATGTGGCCCACACTTCAACGTAGATTACATTCAACTCAGCTAAAAAGTAAACTACATAAAATCCATGCAACACATTTGGACAAAGCCATTGCACTCCAGCCTTGGGTGAGAAAGCGACACTCTGTCTCAAAAGACAAAAGGAATCTGGGACCCTATCTTTCACCCACCTCACACATTTTATATCCAACTCGGACCACACAAACTTCCTCTTAGGAAATGTATTTCCGGCACGGCTTCCCATACACCATCTTGCGCTACTTAAGGATGAAGAAAATTCACTGCTCAGCATCAGCCCCAACCCTCATTCTACACAGAAGACACTGAGAGCTAGAACTAGACATTTCATCCAGTTTGTGGGGCCACCGATTCCATTTTGTAAACGCTTGTCTTCCATGTACAGAGATCGCTAGAAGGCCTATGGTCCCTTCTACAGGGACACTTTTTTTTTTTAGCTTATCATTTCCCTTTAGACTTAAACAACTTTCCAGTGCACAGGAGTGAGCTTCTTGGATACATGGGTGTGAGCTCTGTCGCCCAGGCTGAAGTGCAATGGCGCGATCTCAGCTCACTGCAACCTCCGCCTCCCAGGTTCAAGCGATTCTCCTACCTCAGCCTCCTGAGTAGCTGGGATTACAGAGGCACGCCACCATGCTCAGCTAATTTTTGTATTTTTAGTAGAGACGGAAAATACAGTTATTTAGTATTGTTAGATGATTAGTTTTACCATCTTGGCCAAGCTGGTCTTGAACTCCTGACCTCGTGATCCACCCGCCTTGGCCTCGGATTAGAGGCATAAGCCACCATGCCTGGCCTAAAGCTTCTTAAAAAGTCTTTCCTGAGACTGAACATAATCGGGAGAAAATTTAAAAAAAAAAAAAAAAAAAAAAAAGAAGTCTTTCCTAGGGCCAGGAGCAGTGGCTCACGCCTGTAATCCCAGCACTTTGGGCAGCCGAGGCAGGCAGATCACCTGAAGTCAGGCGTTTGAGACCAGCCTGGCCAACATTGCAAAACCTCATCTCTACTAAAAATACAAAAATTAACCAGGCATGGTGGCATGTGCCTGTAATCTCAGCTACTTGGGAGGCTGAGGAAAGAGAATCGCTTGAACTCGGGAGGCAGAGGTTGCAGTGAGCCAAGATCGCACCACTGCATGCCAGCCTGGGTGACAAGTCTCCCTCTCAAAAAAAAATTAATAGTAATAATTAATAATTAATAAAATAAATTAAAAATAAAAAGTCTCTCCTGGGTATCCTCCATCACAAAGTGCATCTGCAGGGGGCTGTGTCTGTGCTCCGGCTTCTACAGGCCTCCTGCTTACTGGGATTGGGGCTCAAACTCAATGCCTATGGAGCACCTTCCCCAGCTCTGAGCTCCAAGGGCAGTCACCTAAAAAAGGAGAAATCAGGCCAGGCGCGGTGGCTCATGCCTGTAAGTCCAGCACTTTGGAAGGCCGAGGTGGGCAGAACATGAGGTCAGGAGTTCAAGACCAGCCTGGCCAATATGGTGAAACCCCATCTCTACTAAAAATACAAAAATTAGCTTGGCATAGTGGCACATGTCTGTAGTCCCAGCTACTCGGGAGGCTGAGGCAGGAGAATCACTTGAACCCAGGAGGCGGAGGTCGCCGTCAGCAGAGGTTGTGCCACCACACTCCAGCCTGGCGACAGAGTGAGACTCCACCTCACTGCCCAGGGGATGAGGAGTGAGACTTGGGGAGATGCGGACCTATAGACCCTCCTTGCTGAAGGAGACACGAACTTTGGGGGTCAGAAACAAGCGGCATGTCTACCCTCAGTGCTAACACCTCTAGCTGCTGAGAGCATAGCCTGGGGTGCCAAGGCCATGCAAACCAAGCCTGGTCCAGCCCACAAAGGACACAGCGGCGGTCTGGCTGGTCTGTAACCTTTAGAAGGATTGCTGACATTTCTAAAGTTGGGTGTGCCAAGTGTTTTGTTTTTATCTTGCACTTCTTTCATTGATAGAAAACAAATAGAAGAAAATCTCAAAACATCGATGACCCTGGATCGGGGCATGTGCTCTGCCAAACTGATTTAGAATTGTCACATGGTCCCAGGACAAATCCAAAGTTAGAAGAGCTTATTTGCCACTAGGCTTTAAAAGCTTCAGGCAGCAGGCTTTGGATCATTTAATAAAAAGTAAAACCCAGGCCAGGCACAGTGGCTCACACCTGTAATCCCAGCATTTTGGGAGGCCAAGGCAGGCAGATCACCTGAGGTCAGGAGTTCAAGACCACCCTGGCCAATGTGATGAAACCCCATTTTTACTAAAAATATAAAAATTAGCCAGGCACAGTGGCACTCGCCTGTAATCCCAGCTACTCAGGAGGCTGAGGCAGGAGAATCGCTTGAACCCAGGAGGTGGAGATTGCAGTGAGCCAAGATTGTGCGACTGCACTCCAGCCTGGGTGACAGAGTGAGGCTCTTTCTCAAAAATAAGGAAAGAAAGAATAGGGCCGGGCACGGTGGCTCACACCTGTAATCCCAGCACTTTGGGAGGCTGAGGCGGGTAGATCACAAGGTCAAGAGATCGAGACCATCCTGGTCAACATGGTGAAACCCCGTCTCTACTAAAAATACGAAACATTAGCTGGGAATGGTGGCACGTGCCTGTAATCCTAGCTACTCAGGAGGCTGAGGCAGGAGAATTGCCTGAACCCAGGAGGCGGAAGTTGCGGTGAGCCGAGATCGCACCATTGCACTCCAGCCTGGGTGACAAGAGCGAAACTTCTTCTCAAAAAAAAAAAGAAAGAAAGAAAGAAAGAATAAAATAAAACCCGAATGGCAAGGGTTCCCCATCCCGTGCCTGCCCACACTGCTTCCCTCACCCACAGGGCAGAAGGAAAGCAGAGCTCAGAAGCCCTAGGCCAAGTGGCTCTCAGGAGCCTGGCAAGGTAGTTTACTCACTTTTGGCAGCGTGACCTGCCTCAGGCATTTCAGCCAGAATTAAGGGAGATGCCATATGTAAAGCAAAAAGTGCTGGGGCTTTTGAACTTCGCCGTCTTTGAGGGGTGGATACTGCTGAGAACCACAGGCCTATCCGTAACTGAGAACCGGCGGGAGTGTGAGCCTCCCACCCGAAGCAGCAGCAGCTGACCACTTCTCACCCCTCAGCCCCTCGCAGCCACCCCTGCAGGCCACCACCACGCTCCGAATTCCCTTAACTGCTTTATTGTGTACGCATGTCCCCCACTGGCTTCCCAGTGACAACAAAGTGTACCACCACAAACCACCTCTATATTACAAAATACCTGGGAACCACGCAGCAAATGTAACAAGCTCAGGTTGGAGGTTTTGTCTGAAGACCGTAAAACCAGTACTAGGCCTGCGCAGAGCACAGCAGGACCCGGTTTCTCTCTCTGAGCTATTTTCTGAAAATGGGCCAGGACCCAAGTGCACGCACTGGGCTCCCAGGCAGGCCACCCACATCTCAACCGCCCGGGGGCATCAGGAGTCCAGAGAGGCCCAGGCTCCACTGCAGCTCGGTGCTGGAGCCTCAGATGTGTGTGAAGAGCGTGGAACCCCCACAGGCCCGAGGGCACTGCCAGCCAACCCCACACCCCCACCACCTCCTCCCCAGGCTGATCAGGGGGACAGGAAGAGACCATAAGACCTTCACAAGCTCTTTTCTAGCCCATTGTGAACACCACCTAACCCCGCCATTCACTTCATTCCATCCTGCCCCAGTGCAGAATAAACCAACTCTTGACTGTGTTCCAGAATGTTCTAACATTTTCTGAGGTGTTTCCTCCGCTCCTTGTGTGCTTATTGGGGGATAGGGCCAGAGATCCCCATGCCTGGTGTGGTGTCTGGCTTGTGGTAGGTGTGAATAAACATCTGTCGTCTTAAGGTGACTAGGAATAAAGGAGCTGGCATGGTGCACACCCCTCAGGCACCTAAGAATACCTTAAAGGCTTAGCAAAATGAAGTGATGCCCTGAGGCCAGAAGATGCATTTTTTTCATCCTCACACACTGTTATCTGCTGCACTACAACAGGCACATTTTGTGGTGGCCCCCACAGGCAGGCGCCCAGAGATGTGCCCCTCTCTGCCACTCCCCAAGCTCTGACTCTGGAACAAATGGCAGCGGACATCTCTGGACGTGAGTTATTCACTCTTTATTCCGTTAGTGACCAATACAACAGCACCACGGACACAGCAGAGGCCCTGCCTGAGAACCCCAGGCAAGGCAAAGACGGGGGATGCAGGAGACCCCTGGGGCCCCGGGCTGGGCTGGCCTAGGAGAGGGGGAAGCTTTCCCCGCCTGCCCCTGCCAGCAGCCAGGAGAGAAACCACCGGGGAGGCGGGGCTGCCGAGTAGACAGTCAAACCACCTGCCAATGCCTCCCCCCTTCCCCAGAGCACCAGGACTGCAGTGAGGACAGGGCTTCTAGGAGGCTGGAGAGATCTGTGGGGCGGCTCAGGGTGGACACTGAGCTTCAGAGGGGACAGTGTCTGTGCGTGCGTGTGCGTGTGCATGTGTGTGTGTAAGTGGGCAGATGCCTACACTATTTAGCATATGGGATTTAACTGCTGAGCCGCATGACCTGTCTGGAGACAAAGGAGACCAGGAACCAGGGACTCAGAACGCCAGGGCCTGGGAGAGGGGCCTGGGACAGAGGCCACCCACCCCACCGCTTTGCCTTGCAGAGGGCAGGCGACTCTGCTGGAGGCAGGTCTTGAGCAGACACCTCCCACGGGCCTGGGGGGAGGGGCCGCCTCTGGCCCCACCCACCTCACGTATAAGCCATCTTGCTGCACACCCAGGGCCGGGTCATCAGACACTCCGTCGACACTAGCCTGGTGGGTTCCACGAAGACACACTCCCCTGGACCTGCGATGGTGAACCTGTGGCCAGGAGAGAAGACCAGGCGTTTATGATCTGGGGCATTCTGCCCAAAACCCAGTAGCAGGCGAGGCCATGGAT